>NC_066582.1:155795504-156398004 GCF_024323335.1 Lathyrus oleraceus
GTCAGGTTCGGTACGCATATGCTGTCAGAAGAAGCAGATGATTGGTGGGTTGCTACCCGCACTGAGTTGGAATCTGCTGGGAATGCTGAGATCACTTGGGCTGTGTTCAGAGAGAGATTCCTGAGGAAGTACTTTCCAGAGGATGTCAGAGGAAAGAAAGAGATAGAGTTCTTAGAATTGAAGCAGGGTAACAGGTCTGTTACTGAGTATGCTGCTAAGTTCACAGAGCTGTCGAAATATTACACTCCCTATGATGAGGCTACTGGGGAATTTTCAAAATGTGTGAAGTTTGAGAACGGGTTACGTCCTGAGATCAAGCAGGCTATTGGGTATCAGCGGATTAGAGTGTTTTCTGATTTGGTGGACTGTTGCAGGATTTTTGAACAGGATTCCAAAGCCAGAGCGGAAAGCTATCAGCAGAGGGTTGATAGGAAAGGCAAGAATCAGAATGATCGTGGGAAACCGTATGCAGCTGGCAAAGGTTTCCAGAGACAGAGTGGGATGAAGAGGCCTAGTGGGGGAGACTCTAGTGCTCTTGCTAAGTGTTACAGATGTGGTCAGGCGGGACATCGTTTCCACGAGTGTACCAGTGCTGAGAAGAAGTGTTTCAAGTGTGGTAAAGGTGGTCATTTGGCTGCAGAGTGCCGGTTGAAGACTCTGACTTGCTTCAACTGTGGAGAGGTGGGTCATATCAGTCCACAGTGTCCTAAGCCAAAGAAGGAGAACCAGTCGGGAGGCAAGGTCTTTGCTTTATCGGGTTCTGAGACTTTTGCAGACGATCGTTTGATCCGAGGTACGTGTTATATTAATGGCTTTCCTCTTGTAGCTATTATTGACACCGGTGCTACTCATTCCTTTATATCTTTGGACTGTGCTGTGAAACTTAAGTTAGAGATATCTGAGATGCATGGAAGTATGGTGATTGATACTCCTGCGAAGGGTTCAGTGACTACTACTTCAATTTGTTTGAATTGTCCTTTGAGTATTTTTGGTAGAGACTTTGGGATAGACCTTGTGTGTCTTCCATTAGTGCAGATTGATGTTATCTTGGGTATGAACTGGTTGGTGTTTAACCGAGTTTCTATCAACTGTTTTGATAAGACTGTGATATTTCCTGAGATTGAGGAAGGTAAGGAATTGTTTCTATCAGCAAGGCAGGTGAATGAGGAAGTAGCAGGTGGGGCAGAGTTGTTTATGCTGTTAGCGACTTTGGAGGCTAAAGATAAACTGGTGATTGGCGATCTAGCCGTGGTGTGTGATTTTCCTGATGTGTTTCCTGAAGAAGTGAATGAATTGCCGCCAGAGCGTGAAGTTGAATTCTCGATTGATTTGGTACCTGGTACTAGACCGATATCGATGGCTCCGTACCGTATGTCTGCTGTTGAGTTAGCTGAATTGAAGAGTCAGCTGGAAGATCTGTTGGATAAGAAATTTATTCGTCCGAGTGTGTCACCGTGGGGTGCACCAGTGTTATTGGTTAAGAAGAAAGAAGGTACTATGAGGTTGTGTGTGGACTACAGGCAACTGAATAAAGTGACAATCAAGAATCGATATCCTTTGCCGAGGATTGATGATTTGATGGATCAGTTGGTTGGTGCGAGTGTGTTCAGCAAGATAGATTTGAGATCTGGGTATCATCAGATACGTGTGAAAACTGAGGATATTCAGAAGACTGCTTTCAGAACAAGGTATGGACATTATGAGTATTCTGTAATGCCTTTTGGTGTGACTAATGCGCCTGGAGTATTCATGGAGTATATGAATAGGATTTTCCATCCGTACCTAGACAAGTTTGTTGTGGTGTTTATTGATGACATTTTGGTGTATTCGAAATCTGAAGGAGAGCATGCTGAGCATTTGAGAGTGGTTTTAGAAGTTCTACGAGAAAAGAAGTTATTTGCTAAACTATCCAAGTGTGAATTTTGGTTAGAGGAGGTTAGTTTTCTTGGTCATGTGATTTCAAGAGGTGGTGTTGCTGTTGATCCTTCTAAGATAGAAGCAGTGTCTAAGTGGGAAGCTCCGAAGTCTGTTGCTGAGATTCGAAGTTTCCTTGGATTGGCTGGTTACTATAGGAAATTCATTGAGGGATTTTCTAAGTTGGCGTTACCGTTGACGATGTTGACTAGAAAGGGGCAAGCATTTGTTTGGGACTCAAAGTGTGAAGAAGGTTTCCAAGAGTTAAAGAGAAGGTTAACTACTGCTCCTATTCTGATATTACCGAGTTCGTCGGAATCATTTGAGGTTTACTGTGATGCTTCATTGTTGGGTTTGGGTGGTGTGTTGATGCAGAATAAGCAGGTTATAGCTTATGCTTCGAGACAACTAAGGATTCATGAAAGGAACTACCCGAAACACGATTTAGAGTTGGCAGCTGTGGTATTTGTTCTGAAGTTATGGAGGCATTACTTGTATGGATCAAGATTTGAGGTTTTCAGTGACCATAAGAGTTTAAAGTATTTGTTTGATCAGAAAGAGCTGAATATGAGACAGAGGAGATGGTTAGAGTTTCTGAAGGATTATGACTTTGGTTTGAATTACCATCCGGGTAAAGCAAACGTGGTGGCTGATGCATTGAGTCGGAAATCATTGCATATGTCTATGTTAATGGTTAAAGAATTGGATTTAATTGAGCAGTTTAGAGACTTGAGTTTGGTGTGTGAGAGTACTCACAATAGTATTAAATTGGGAATGTTGAAGTTAACGAGTGGTATTCTGGGTGAGATTAAAGAGGGTCAGAAATCCGATGTGCTTTTGGTTGATAAGTTGACTTTAGTGAATCAAGGTCAAGGTGGTGAATTCAGAGTTGATGAGAATGGTATTTTGAAATTTGGGAATCGGGTGTGTATTCCGGATGTTACCGAACTTAAGAAGAGTATTCTTGAGGAAGGACATCGTAGTGGCCTGAGTATTCATCCTGGAGCTACGAAGATGTATCATGATTTGAAAAAGTTATTTTGGTGGCCGGGAATGAAAAGAGAAATTGCGAGTTTTGTTTATTCCTGTTTGACTTGCCAGAAGTCAAAGATTGAGCATCAGAAGCCGTCTGGGCTAATGCAACCGTTGACTATTCCAGAGTGGAAGTGGGATAGTATCAGTATGGATTTTGTGTCTGGTTTGCCGAGGACAATTAAGAATTTTGAAGCCATTTGGGTGATTGTTGATAGATTGACGAAATCGGCTCATTTCATTCCGATCAGAATGGATTATCCGTTAGAGAGATTAGCCGAGTTGTATATTGAGAAGATTGTAAGTTTGCATGGTATTCCGTCGAGTATTGTTTCGGACAGAGACCCGAGATTTACATCGAAGTTCTGGGAAGGTTTGCAGAAGGCTTTGGGAACTAAGCTGAGATTGAGTTCTGCATATCATCCGCAGACTGATGGTCAGACTGAGAGGACGATTCAGTCATTAGAGGATCTTTTGAGAGCTTGTGTTTTGGAAAAGGGAGGTGCTTGGGATTGTTATTTGCCTTTGATTGAGTTTACCTACAACAATAGTTTTCATTCGAGCATTGGTATGGCACCGTTTGAAGCTTTGTATGGTAGGAGGTGTCGGACACCTTTATGTTGGCATGAGTCCGGTGAGAGTGCTGTGGTTGGACCGGAGATTGTTCAACAGACTACGGAAAAGATTAAGATGATTCAGGAGAAGATGAGAATTGCTCAGAGTCGTCAGAAGAGTTATCACGAGAAGAGGAGGAAGTCACTTGAGTTTCAAGAGGGAGATCATGTGTTTCTTCGTGTTACTCCGATAACTGGAGTTGGTCGAGCTTTGAAGTCGAGGAAGTTGACACCTCGATTTATTGGTCCTTATCAGATTTTGGAGAGGATAGGGGAGGTAGCCTATCGTATCGCTTTACCGCCGTCGCTTGCGAATTTGCATGAGGTTTTTCATGTGTCTCAGTTGAGGAGGTACATTCATGATCCGTCGCATGTAGTCCAAATAGATGATGTACAGGTGAGAGATAACCTGACTGTTGAAACCTCACCTATGAGGATTGAGGATCGAGAGTTGAAGCAGATGCGGGGTAAAGAGATTGCCTTGGTGAAGGTAGCTTGGGGAGGACCAGCAGGTGGCAATGTGACTTGGGAACTGGAGAGTCAGATGAAGGAGTCTTATCCGGAGTTATTCGCTTGAGGTATGTTTTCGAGGACGAAAACTCTTTTAGTGGGGGAGAGTTGTAACACCCCAATAAAAATAAGATAATTATTTGATTTAAATTAATATTATATTTATTAATTTAGTTAAATAATTGGAATTATGGGATTATTATTATTATTATTTTGGAATAATAGTTATTGGAAAATATATAAGTGTGAAGTAAGGAAAAAGAATCCCATTTGGTAAAAAGAGTTTTACGTGAAACAGAGAAGCGGCTGAAAAGTGGAAAGTGGAGAAAGGGCAAAGAGGAAGAGCAAGGGCAAAGGTTGGAGAAGAGAAAAGCTTGGAGCTTAGAGATTGCCGGATTAACTCAGGTAAGGGGGGTTTATCGTCGTTTAATGGGTATTATGGGTTAGCATGTAATGGGTAGTGATAAACCGTTGAATTGACCCTAATTGGGATTGTGAATGCTGAAAATTATGTTGGATAAAACTGTGTTTAGGCTGTAATTGAATCTGTGTTTGGGTTAGTTGTGAATTTCCGAACGTATAGCTTTTTACGGAATTGGAATCGGAGGTCCGGAAGTCCTCCAACGGCGGAAAATGCGGAGAATTCTGCATTCTGCCTTGTGTTAGCGCAGGAACAGCTTTCTGTTTTGCGTTAACCGGTTAACCCAGGGTGTTAACCGGTTAACACTGTGTTGTATTGTGTAAAATTGCTGTTTTGTCTGCGTTAACCGGTTAACCCAGGGTGTTAACCGGTTAACACAGTTGTGATTGCTGAGATATTGCTGTTTGTGTTGCGTTAACCGGTTAACCCAGGGTGTTAACCGGTTAACACTGTTAAGTTTTGGGCAGGAAGCGTGTTTGTGCTGCGTTAACCGGTTAACCCAGGGCGTTAACCGATTAACACTGTTGCAGAGTGGAAAAATGGTTAATTTAAATGTTGTGTGCCTAATTGATGGTTGCCTATATCGGTTTGTGATATAGTAGGGATTATTTTCCGCTGTTTTGAGCAGTATAGGTATTAGTAGAGTGTGCTAATACTGTGTTTAATTATTTGACATGATATGATGTGTTAATACATGTGTTGATAATGTATGATGGTATGCATAATGTTGTGAATGTGTATGTTATGCATGTGTTGTGAATGGACTGTTTTATGGCTTAGAGAGTGAGCATCGGTCCATTGTGGATTATTGTTGTGATGTTGCATTGCTAGGTGATTAGCGTGCATAATGTGGCCTTTATGGTGGTAGCTAATTCCCATGGTGAGGAATTAGTGATGTTAGTCATTTGGACTGTTTTTGATGTTGCATGCTAGGTGAATTAGCGTGCATAGCATGGCCCTTGGGGTGGTAGCTAATTCCCATGGTGAGGAATTAGTGATGTGAGTCACTAGGTCTCAAATGAGTGGGACTGGTGAGCTTGGTAGCCGTACCTGGATTTGGTCGGTGAAGTTGAACTATATGTTCACGAATAGTCGGTACCGCATGCATGGAGTCTCATTGCATAATATATGTGTAGTGTATAATATGAATGGATGTATTCCAATGTTATACGTGTGTTGTGTTGGCATTGAGCATGAGTATGATTTGTGTTGATATTGAGTATGATATTTGAGTTGATGTGCCGTTACTGAATGTGTGATACGATTAGGGTGATTAATGTGTTAAATTACTTAACATGACATTATATTCTATAATGCTTATTATATCGATTGAGGAACTCACCCTTACAACTATTTTTCAGGTAACGAGCAGTGATTGAGTAGAAGCTAATGCTTGGAGTCTAGTGTAGTCTCCTTAGTGGGTCATGCTCTGATAGATGTAACATCGGGAGGGAACATTTTAAGTGTGTTGTTGATGTTTGTTGAACCAGTTTACATGTAGTATGTTACATGTTTTGAATGATCGATTTGATCTCTATTCGCTGCGTATTGTGCAATACTTTATGTTTTGAGTTAAATAATGAGCATGACTAAATAGTATGACGAATGGTGCGAAATGAATGTGTGACACCCTTAACTGCATGATTACTCTGATTTATATGTTGTTATTTTAATTAAATATTTGGGGTATTTTAGAAGGGTGTTACACAATGCATCCACTTTGAAATTTATACCACGAACTACGAGGTTTTGATCCCTCATTTTTATGTTGGTACGTAGGCACAAGTCCGAAGGTCTTGTCAAACACAAAAATATAATTAATGAATTCTTTTCTCATCCCCCCATTCTATTTATTTGCAAACATCATTTTGTACGAAAATACATATGCACAAAAAAAAGGGCTCCTAGGAGTACCTAGGACACTTTGGGTGCTAACACCTTCCTTCTGTGTAACCAACCCCCTTACTTGTAATCTCTGGCATTTTATTAGTTTTAATTTGAAAACTTCTTATTCTTGGGTTTTGTTCGTACTTTTTCCCTTTTCCCTTGGAAATAATAAAAGCGCGGTGGCGACTCTTGTTATTTGATGTCTAGCTTATCCATAGCTTGATGATCATGAATTTACCGCTACAGAGATGAAACAAAGCAGTTCAGTGATGATTCCTAGCGACTGCTGGAATACTTGACTCTAATTGGGGAGAAAAATCTTAGTATTGAAATTTGACTTTACTAGGGAAAATCCCTACCAATGATTGGGAAGTTCCGAAATCTGAAATGGAAAAAAACCTAGCAACGGCTGGGAGAGTCGGAGTTTGATGAATTAATCGAGCAGTATTGGATTGTAAATCACAAAGGATACTTATGATGAAATGTTATGTATGCGAGATGAAAATACAAGGTTTATAAGTTGTGCCAAATACGATCAGGCTCTGCGGGGGATAAATTATTAGGAATGCCAATTATGATTGGGCTTGGAAATTGCTTGGGGAAAAGAGACTGACTTCCGGACATCAGATTGGATCTTCTAATGTAATGTATTTTACTGGGGATCCTCCTGCTGAGGAGTTTTTTAGTGGTCAGGAAGAATGAGATTGGTGATGTTGTGGTTCTGAGGTATACCAAACATGATGGACTTTGGTTACTTTTGGATACTTTGAAAGAGAAGTGATTTCGATGTTTTCCCTTCAAAGTTTGTTTCGTCTGTTATTTCTATTGTAAAATGTTTGTTTTTTTACCCGAAATGTTCTACTATAATGTCAATTAAAGAAAAGTCATTATTCACAAATAAAACATGAAAAGTAAAAGTATTGAGCATGTATGATGGAATCAATTTTATTGATAAAAATGCTCCCAAGAATGGGTGATTTGTACAGGGAAACAATTCCTAAAAGAGGTCATTGCAAAAAAGAAATTGAAAAACAATAATGGCAATGGAAATAACTCGGATTTCCACCAGGTTACAACTCTGATATAGTCCTTATGCCCTTGAAGGTCCTTATATCTTGCTTCAGAAGGAAAGTGACTAGATTGACTCACCAAGGAGAGTTGAAGATTATTCATGGAATTCAGCCTCTCGATTTTATGAATCCCTAATTCTTGCATATGACGCTCTTTCAGGTTTTCAGTCTACCGGGATACCAATTTTTGCATAAGTCTCCCTTTCGGGTTTTTAACTTATCGGGCTCTTTTCTTTTCTTTTTTCACGCTTAGTATTTTTTGACTGCAGCCGCGTTCACGAGGGATGAAAGATCTTCCCCATTCATAGTTGCAAGGATTTAGGCTCCTCTATAGAAAACCTTTCTTACAACATAGGGGCATTCATAGTTCGACGTCCATTTTCCGCTAGGGTCAGTATGAATTGGTAGAATCTTCTTCAAGACTAAGTCTCAAACTTTGAGGTTGCGAGGAAATATCTTCTTGATGCGCTTTTGGTATAGCTGGCCATGATAGATGGCTTCCAAACACTTCTCATTAATGAGGTTCAACTAGTCAAATAGGGCTTGCACCCATTATGCTTCGTCAAGCTTTACGTCAATCAAAATACTTAAGGAAGGAATCTCTACTTTAATAGGTAGGACTGCATCCATGCCAAATAGCAGAGAGAAGGGGGTTGCCCCAATGGATGTACGTATGGAGGTACGATATCCATGTAACGCGAACGGGGGCATTTTGTGCCAATCCTTATAGGTTTTCACCATTTTATGCATGATTTTCTTGATATTCTTGTTGGCTGCCTCAACAACACCATTCATCTTAGGCCAATAAGGTAATGAGTTGTGATGCTCGATCTTGAAGCTTTGGAAAAGTTCTTTCATCATCTTATTATTGAGGTTAGATCTATTATCAATAATGATCTTGTTGGGGACCCCATAACGGAAGATGATTTCTTTCCTTATGAATCTAGCGAACAATTGTCTTGTGACGTTGGCCTACGATAGTGCTTCTACCCATTTAGTGAAATAGTCTATGGCTACCAAAATGAAGCGATGTCCATTCGAGGCTGTTGGCTAAATAAGTCCGATTACATCAATGCCCAACATGGTAAAAAACCAAGGTGATGTTAGGATATTGTGTGGCGCTGGAGGTACATGGCTTTTGTCAGCATAGATTTGACATTTATGACACATTTGGACGTGGCGGTAGCAATCAACCTCCATGGTCATCAAATAGTAACCAACCCTCAAGCTTTTCTTCACCATGGTGTATCCACTGGCATGTGTCCTAAAGGAGCCTTCATGTATTTCCATTATAATTTGGTTTTCTTCTTGCTTGTTCAGACATCTAAGCAAAACCAAATCATAATTCCTTTTGTATAATACCCTTCCGCTTAAGAAGAACTTGGATGATAGTTTTCGAAGATACTTCTTGTCGGTGATGGATACGTTGTCTAGATACTATTGGCTCTCTTGGGATTTCATTATGTCGTAGAACCAAGGGTGGCCGTCAGCTTCTCTTCTGCTGCCAAACTGTAAGCATGCTCGTCCAAGTAGTTAAGATGGAAATATGGTGCTTCATTCTTCCATTTGACTTTAAACATGGATGACAAAGTTTCCAGGGCGTCGGCCAATTGATTTTACTCTCTAGGGATGTGATGGAATGTTATCTCGTCAAAGTACAAAATCAGCTTTAGAACATGCTCCTTGTAAGGGATAATTTTATGATCTCGAGCTTCCTTATCTCCTTTGATTTGGCTGATGACCAAGGCTGAATCTCTGTAGACTTCAAGAATTTTTATCCCAAGATAAATTACATCTTAAATACCAAAGATATAAGCCTCATACTCTGCTATGTTGGTACATTCGAAGCACGACCTTGCGGTGAAGAGTAAGTGAAATCCAGTTAGGGAGGTGATAATTTCCCCAATGCCATTTCCATGAGCGTTAAAAGCTCCATTAAACACAAGTATCCATCGAGATATGGGTTCTGGTCCTTCCTCGGGTCCAGGGATATTGCAATCCCTTATCAACATAATATCCTCATCAGGGAACTCAAAGCGCATAGACTGGTAGTCCTCCAAAGGTTGATGTTCAAGATAGTCTAACAATACACTTCCTTTGATAGCTTTTTAAGTGACAATATTGGATGTCGTACTCAGTTAAAGCCATTTTCCAATGAGCCACCCTATCGGTTAAAGAAGGCTTCTCAAAGATGTACTTGACAGGGTCCATCTTGGAGATTAAGAGTGTTATATGGGTGAGCATGTATTGTGTTAGGAGTTTGGCAGCCCAAGCAAGTGCACAACATGTATTCTCAAGCATCGAATACCTACTCTCGCAATCAGTAAACTTCTTTCTTAAGTAGCATATTACATGCTCTTTTTTCTGGTTTTGCCATGCTGGCCAAGGACACATCCCATAGATCCTTCGAGGACTATTAAGTACATGATCAAAGGTCTGCCAGGCACATGAGGCATCAAAATCAGAGGTTCTTGTAAGTACTCTTGATCTTTTCAAAAGCGTTTCGGAAATTGTCGTTCCAAATGACGACTTGATCCTTGAAAAGTAATTTGATGATTGACTTACAAGTGGCTATGAGATGAGATATGAACCGGGCGATATAATTTAATCTCCCATGAAATACTCGGACCTCCTTCTCAGTTTTAGGTACATGCATAACATGTATGGCCTTTATCTTTTCAAGATCGACTTCGATGCCTCGTTGGTTGATAATAAAACCTAGCAGTTTGCTGGATCTTGCCCCGAATGTGCATTTACTAGGGTTAAGTCTCAAATTAAACTTCCTAAAGCGTTTGAATAGCTTCTCTAAGTTAACCAAATGATCCTCCTCAGTTTGGGACTTGACGATCATGTCATTAACATAAATTTCAACCTCTTTATGAATCATATCATGAAAAAGTGTCACCATTGGACATTGGTATGTTACGTCAGTGTTCTTTAAACTAAATGGAATGACGTTGTAGCAAAAAGTTCCCCATGGGGTGATGAAAGTAGTTTTCTCCATATCATTCTGAGCCATTCTGATTTGGTTGTAACTGGAGAAGTTATCATGAAGGAGAAGATAGAGAATTGAGCGGTGTTGTCCACTAGGACATCAATGTGAGGTAGTGTGAAGTCGTCTTTGGGACTTCCTTTATTCAAATCTCTGTAATCTACACACATACATACTTTTCCGTCCTTTTGGGGCACGAGCATGATGTTGGTGATCCACTGAGGGTAATTAGAAACTGCTAGGAAACCTGCATTGAATTGCTTTTGTACTTCCTCCTTTATCTTCATAGCCATGTCAAGACGAGTTCTTCTTAGCTTTTGCTTCACGGGAGGACAATCTTCCTTGAGGGGTAGGTGATGGACCATGATATCATTATCAAGACCGGGCATGCCTTGGTAAGAACATGCAAACACATCCATGTAGTCTTATAAGAGCTTGGCCAACTTTGTCTTCATTTCTTCTTGTAAAGTTGAGCCTACTCTGACCTCTTTAGCTTCTTCTTCTGAGATTGACCACTTCTACCGACTCTTTGTATGGTTTAATGGCCATCGACTCTTGCTTGAGTAGTTGTGTTAACTCTTCTAGGAGCTCACAATCTTCCTCACCGTCTTCATTGGTGTGATTGATTGGATTATCGAAGTCATATGGGGCTATATCAGAGTCGTTTTTGGTGGAAATCAGGGGGAATCTTCATGATTCATGATTGATGATTTTATTTTGCAAAGGGATATGAAAATTTAAATAAAAGAAGAAAACATTTCCATTTTATTTAAGTGAGGAAGTAAATAAGACAATGACCAAAATTTGAATGCAAAGAGTGGTTTTTTTTCCATTGATTGATAAAAGTAGAAAATTTGACGGGGGCCCAACAAATGGTTCCTCCATGCCTTGGGCATAACATAAGTTCATTTGTTTCTTACAGGGAAAACATTAAACAAGGAAATTACTTTTCTAACATTGTAACCTCTGGTAACTCATACACAATCCAATTAGTCAATTCTTCCTTCCGATAAACCAATCCTCATTCCTTAACTAATCCATCTTCTTCTAGAGCAAATATCTGACCATTCACAAGGTGTCCAACACTTGAGAAGAATTCTGACAGGTGAAGTATTTTCCATTTTGCACCAATGGGTGTTTGCTTCTTCAAGTTTTGGGAGTTGTATCCCAATCCAGTATGATCCTTGTTGATAGGTATCTCTAAGATCCTACCCCAACATTCAGGGTGTCCATTCTTGATAATAGTATGATCGTCTTTCAGAGAGGCCATCCAAAATTCAACAATTTTATCTTCTCCTATAGGGCCAACCATATCAACATTGACTACTTCAAATGATGGAAATGGGATTTTCTGTACCTCTACTCCGCCTTCGACATACCAAAAAGATGCTAGATGGATAACCATGATGTCTTCCTCTCCTTCGATCACCACAATCTTGTTGCTGGCCAAAAACTTCAACCTCTGATGTAGTATCAATGTGACAGCTTCGGCCAAATGTATCTACGGTCGTCTAAGAAAACAACTATAAGCGGGATGTATATCCATTACAAAGAAGGTGATGAAGAAAGTTTGAGGGACGATCTTTATAGGGAGGTCCACTTCACCAATCACCGTTCGTCTAGAACCATCAAACGATCTCACTGCTAGCTCATTAGGCTTCATAATGAGTCCCTCAATAGTCAATTTAGATAGAGAACTCTTTGGAAGTACATTGAGGGAGGAGCCTGTGTCCATTAAGACCATTCACAAAATGGTGTATACACATTCGATGGAGATGTGCAAGGCCTTATTATGGTTCCTCCCTTCAGAGGGAAACTCTTCGTCATTGAAACCCAGACTGATGCTAGCAGAAATATTGTTAACCACAGCTTCAAATTGACAAACTGATATCTCTTCCAATACATTAGAGACCTTCAGTAATTTGACTAAGGTGTCACGACGTGCCTCAGAGCACATGAGCAAAGACAACATTGAGATTTTGAACAAGGTTTGGTTGAGTTGGTCAACCACCTTATAGTCACTCCACTTAATGGTGCGCAAGAATTCATCCACCTCATTGGTCGGTAGAGAGTCTTGCCTTTGTTGGGCGTTTTCAGTTTACTTTCCTTTTTCTTAGGCTGAAGGGTCGCTGTTGTCAGTCACTGAATGTATGGGTGCAAAGATTCTCCCGCTTCACGTTACCCCGCCAGTACCAGTCATATTTGCCATTGGCTCAGTAGACGTTGTTGGTTCTTCTTGTAATCTTTGTCCCTGGATGTAGATAGTCCAGTCGTAAATCCATGGAACTACGTTTGTATCATCAAAGGGGAACAATGTTAGTACCATTATAACCATATGAGTAATCGGGTTGTTGGAGATAGTCATTTGTGATAAAGCATATGGAATGAGAAGAGGTGGGACTTGATTGTATGGGATTTCCAGGGTGGTCATATCTTTAATTATGGAGGGATGATCTATCACCAAGATCCCTTGGTCCTTTAACCTTTGCATGGTAGACTTCAAAGTTTCACATTATTGTGGATTGTTCAAACAGTGTTCACAAGTTGTACTACAAATAAGAAAAACATCATTTTTCATCAGAACATTGCTGATCTTGATAAGGGGAGTCTTGAGTTCGTCCATACGAGACACTATCCGTCTTCCATTGTCAAATTCTTCCATATTCACCGTTGGCTTATTATGAGGAGGCATTGGGTTGTTATTTACATTTGGGCCATTAGGCGTAAACGTAATAGCCTTAGAATCTATCAGTTCCTGCACTTTATATCTTAAGGCTTCGTAGTTCTCTTGTAAGTGATTGGGATCCCTTGAATGGAACTCACATAAGGTGTTAATATCATAACCAGGAGGAAGGACCATTAGGGGTGGCCCTAGCTCCCTTAATTGCACCAAAGTTCCTCGTAACAATTAAGGTAGAATATGACTGTACGACATTGGGACCGGGTCAAATATTCTCTTGGGGCATCTTTGTCGTCGTCGTCGTTGTTATTTTTCTTGATAATGTGGTTGTTAATGATAACGTTGTTGTTATTTTTATTGTGGTTGTTGAATCAAATTATGAAAGGTTGTTGTTGTTATCGGACAGGAGCTACGGCGACCACTTGTTGATACAGGACACGATATGTTAGGGCTTTTGCTCTGACTACTACGGTTGCATTCGTCTCTCCTTCCCTTTTCTTTCCATATGTGACAAAACATTTCTTTACAACACTGGAGGTGCTAGCAGAATTCTGGATCTTCACCAATTTTATCATATTTTCTATCCTTTCTCCAGCCAATACCAAGTCTGAGAAACCCGATGATGTACTCCCGACCATCCTATCCAGGTATGGGCCTTGTAGATTACCCATGAACATATCCACCAATTCACATTCTAGAAAAGGAGGTTGTACCCTAACTGCAAGCTCTAACCATATTTGAGTGTATTCCTTGAAAGTTTCCTCGAACTTTTATGTCAGGTTCTGTAGTTGCGTATGATTGGGCACCATGTATGTATTATACTGGTAATGCTTAAGGAATGCTTCTACCATCTCCTTTCACGTCCTAATGTGGGTAACTTCCAGTTGCATGTACCAATCCAAAGATTCTCCGCTCAGTTAATCCTAGAATAAATGCATGAGGATTCGGTCGTCATCAGAATAAGCAACCATTTTGCGACAGTAGGCCAAAATATGGGTACTCGGATCACTGGCTCCTTTATATTTTTCAAACTTAGGGAGTTTCAATTTTGCAGGGATAACCACTCAAGGGACCAAACACATCTCTGCAACATCGAGACCTAAGGCGTCAGATCGTTTCATGCCCCTCAACTTTTGTTCAATGGCTTTAACCTTCTTCTCCACCTCCTCGTCTAGAGGACTAAAGGCATCATATGCGAAGGCAACTCTGGGACTGAAAGAAGCGTATTGCTGGTCATCTACTTCAATAACAAGAAGATTGAGAACGATTGGAGGGACACTGCCAGGTGCACCTACTGGGATATGAATAAGAATTTTTCCCTGAGGAGGAATTGATTTTTCCATGACAGGAGGGTTGGCATTAGGAGTAGCGGCATGAGCCCGCTGGTTCATCTCTTCCTCTAATTTAGCCATCATTTCCCTGACCTCGAGTGACTGCTTGGATTGTTTCCATCAGTTCTCCCATTTGGGACCTTACGTGATACACTTCCTCGTGGAGGGTGGCTAGATTCTTTTCCAGATGGTCCATTACTGCTTGTTGATTATGGCGAGTGTTATAATGGTGTTGGAAAGTTAACTTGTACCATCAATTTCTGATCAAGAAAGGGGTGGATGATGAGTTTTTTTTTTTGAAAATGCAAATGATGCATCACTGTTTTTGGTTTTATTTTTATTAATGCCAAGCTCTTTAGTTATTCACATTTATTTCATTGCAATAAATACTTAGTGATTTACGGTTGCAATCAAGAATAAGGAAAACACACATAATGAAATCAATGGAGCTTAATTCATCCTTTGGAGGGAAATATTACAAGTACAAGTACAAGTACAAAAGGAAATTGCAAAGATACAACTTGTTGAAACAAATAAAGTAAACTAAATGTCAACCGTAAAGGTGACCCCTTGAGACTTGCGGAGAACCTCAATATCGGTGATGAGATCTGCCATTGTCTTCTTGCAGAATTTTACAAAATGGTATACCTCTTTGATGGTGTTCTCCGGGCACATGTGTAAGACCCCAATTTTGATCCTAAGATCCCTCATGCAATTCCATCATAAGCACAAGCATTGGGATCATATCTTGGCATCCTCCTTACCCCTCCTTCATTGGGTTTGTTTTGGGAGAGATCACCAAGCACTTTTTGATTATATCATACTTGTATATTATCATGTTTTACTAACCAAAATACCAAAAATATGTCTTTGCATCTATCTAACTCTTTTTGTAGGAAGGGCATGATCCCATTGATTCATTGATCACATCTAGGGTTTGAGACCCTCATGAACAAAGAGCACAACCAAGAATTGATTCAAGAATGGTTATGAACATCATATATGAGTCCTATTTATTCCTACATGTTATATTGATCAAGTTTGCTTCAAGAGTTTGAGGGTGATTTGCCTTGGAAACCCTAGTTTGACTGGGTATTTTGAGTAACTTCTCCAACAAGCTGTCTCACCAATTGATCAAATTTATCAAGGGACACTTCAAATTTCATCATCTTATGCATATATGACCTACCATGAGCCAAGAAAGTCAATAGAATTGGAAATTAACAAGTTGGTTGATAGTGGTTGGCCAGATGAATTCATCTGATCAAAACTAGGCCTCCCTAAACCCTATCTCCTACCATTTTCACCATATGAAAATTATTACAAGAGTAAACTTACTCTAAATGACATTCCAAACAACTTTCATGTTGAGACCTAGATCTAGTTTTGCTTGGAAAATCATTTTCTATGTTGAAACATTATAGGTCATTTTATCTAAACCCTAATTCGAAAGTCAACCTAAGGCCATAACTTGCTCAGTTTTTATGAGATAAAAGATTTCCAAGTTGCACAATCAAATTCAATGTTTCTACTTCAACTTTTATGTTTGGAGTGGGAGCTAATTCAACTTTTTTTAGCATGTGATATGAGGCTACATTATAGGTCACTTTTGACCTATACCATTGATCAAGTGATTTTACCAAAGTACAAAAATGTATAACTCTATCATTTCAAATCTAAATGACATAAAATTGGTTACCATTTTGAAGGTCGTTGAGAGAGCTACAACTTTGATGAAGACACTTTTCTCATTTGAAGCTCCCATAAAACGTTAAGCAAGGTGGAATATTGAGACATATGGCTTGACACTTATAAAAGTTTTGATATGTCAAATTTTTCCAAACTTCCACCTCAAAATTCTCTAAGTTCTAAGCTCCAAATCAAAAAGTGTTCAATATAAAACTTGTTCCTCTTGATCTCACCTTTCCAAAGAGCTCAAATTCATTCATTTTTGACATGAAATGCCTAGGCTACACATGGCTTAAATAGGCTGATATCATTTGGCATGGATCCAACTTCAAGCAACAATGCACATGTGGCTTGCAATCCAATCAATCTTCAAAGCATCTGATCTTAAATTTGGACCTTCAAACCATCATTCCATGGGCGTATACGCGCCCATTCACCATTCCATCATCATTTTGCCAAAATTGGAAAGTGGAAGTGAGTGTGCAAATATCACTTGATTCTCCTATAAATACAGCTGCATTTGCTCAGAAATCACAACAACATTGCGCCAGCTTTGATCCCCCATTGAAAACCCTTCACTCTCATAGGATAAACCTGATAAATTCATTTGAATTTGAGCTTGAATCTCCACTGTTTTGGAATTCAATTCTCCAGGAATCCATTGCTTCTAAACCTTTCTATTCCTCTCCTGCAAGCAATTAGAGTGAGTCCAAGTGCAAGCAAAACATCCTTAGTACTCTAAGGGGGTTGGTTATGAAATGGGAAGGTTTTACGCACCCAAAACATCCTTAGTACTCTAAGGGAACCTCTTTTTGCAAATGTGTGTTTTAGGTTGGTGTCGCAACCTAAAAAATGCGAAACGAAACAACCGGCGAAAAAATAAAGAAACAAAAGAGTCGCCACCGTTCGTTATTTATCCCAAAGGAGGGAAAGGAAACGATCGAAGAAAACCTGAAGAGAAGGAAAAGACAAGGTCTCGCAACCAAATCTTGGGTTCGGGAGTCAATTATGCGGAGGGAAGGTATTAGCACCCCTACGTATCCGTAGTACTCTACGGGATCCACTCTTGTTGTTCTTGTCTAAAGGGTGTAGGTGTATCTAATGTACTAATTACTAAAAGAAGGTCGAAAGAAAAATGACTCGCAAGGATGTCGCATTCACTGCCTACGTATCTCATATGAATATGAGAATTAGAGTCTTCGTAGCTCGGCTACCTATGGGCTAAAGAGAAGTGTGCTCGGTAAGACATCGCGTCTTATGCCTACGTATCTCATCTGGAATGAGAATCAGAGCAAAACGTAGTTCAGCTAACTACGGGAACAAGGGTCTCGATTGCAACTAGGGCAAGAGAAAGGGAAGGTCTCGATCGCAACGAGGGCAAGAGCAAACAAGGATTAGTTGTTAGTTGTCAGTCAAAACTCGGCAAGATATCGCATCTCATGCCTACGTATCTCATCTGAACATGAGAATCAGAGTTGTCGTAGTTCGCCTAACTAGGGGTTAAGGATTGCCATCTGAACATGGACTTACAAAGGAGGACACTAGTTGTGTCAAAGGAAAGTAGGCAATGTGTTCAACGTCCTAGCAGTAGGTGTCGTAGCTCGCTGAATCGAGTCTTAGGCAGTTACCTCTTTGCAATAGAACGGATTGACATGCCACAAGATCGGAGACGCACGAAAGGTCTAAAAGTGGGGAAGCTCTGTCCTAGAGTTGTCATGCAATATGGACCTATGTGTTAGGATTTAAAAATGGGAACATCTACCTAATGTTAGCATGTAAAGAAATAAGGGAATTCTACCTATGTTATCATACAAAGGGTTCTACCTAATGGGTGCTACCTAAACGGAACAAGAGTCGACAAATGGAGCAAGGAGAGGAACCAGGGATAAGGGTAGATGGCGATGCCTGAGGCAATCGACTTACTGGTAGATGGCGATGCATGAAGCAATCGACTTACAAGAGAAATGGCGATGCATGAAGCAATCGACTTACAAAAGGATGGATGAATACATGCTGGTTCTATTAAGTTTTAAAAATAATTACTCGACGTTGGATCGAGCTTTTGATCTTGTTTTGAAATGATTATCGGACGTTCGTTTTAACTCTTGTATTAACAGATGAATAAGGAATGAAAGAATAAACATTATACACTTCATGGGAGAGGGGTACACTTGTTATGAATGGGAATTGTTCATGGCAATCAAACAATAAGAATATATATGCCTCATACATCATACAAGTAGGAAACAATCATTAATTAGATCAGATAAACAAACAAGTATATAATCAAATCCAAGAATCAAAGAATGAAATAATGGAGCATTAGACAATGCATGAGCGGTATGAACATGTTAAACAATCAAGCAATAGAATATGGATGAAAGAAACAAGTATAAAAGATGACAGATGAATCAGACAGGTGACACTATGCACACAAAGGATCACTGAATAATTTAATCGGGAAATGAGGTAAAGACCAAATAAAATCAAGATGAAAGGCCTCTAATACATGGCATATGAGATGAACAAGGGAGGATCAAAAGATCTCTTCAGTTGCCATAAGCAATCCCTAAGTCAAACATCGATCATAACGAAGTCAACTGAAAAATCGAGTCAACTTAAAAAATATAAAATAAATAGAAAATTAATCAAGAAAATTATGAAAAATTAAACTAACTAAGGTGGGGTCAGGACATCATCATCCTCCAAAAAGATTTTAAAAATAATTAGAATTAGTTTATAAATTAATTGAAATAAAATAGAAGTCAAATCAAAAGTCAACCAAACAAACTAGGTCAAAAATAAATCCATAATAAATTGAAAATGGGAAATAAAATTCCAAGAAAAGGTCAGGTCGACCATGAGACATTGGTCAACCCTCATCCCAAAAATCAGAACCTAAAAATAATTCTAAGTCATGAAAATAAAAATCACAAAAAAAAGTATGCTAATATGAACCACTTGAAATAAATAATTAAAATGAAATATTAACATTAAATAAATATGAAAATAAAAATTAAATAAAATTAAATAAAACATTAAGAAATGTGGAAAATATTTTTTGGTATTTTTATGAATAAATAAAATATTTTTATTAATAAAAAACAAAACAGAAAATAAAATGAATTAAAAAAAGAAAAAGAAAATAAATGTGAATGGATCATGGTGATGGGCCAGGCGTGTCGGGTGTGGATAGCGCATAAAGTCAAGGCCCGGTCCAAACAAATTAAGCCAGCGTGACAAATGATTTAAGTGAACATTTTATTTAAAAAAATTCATGTGACTTTTATCAACCGGTCAAGGGTACATTAAGTCACAAAAAGACAAAAACAGCATAAGCGGTTATGATTAAAACGTGCATGACAAATCTAATGGTTTTCAGGATGCCACGTCATCGTCTCCCTCCCCAAACTCAAAACCCTAGCGCCATGCACGAATGAACTCGTGAAAACCAGTGTGTTTTGCTCATCTTCCACAACGAAATGCAGCCAACGTAGTGCACCAAATGGCATGACATAAAAACCAAAGTTTAAGTGCGAAATGAGTATAACATCATGGTGTCTTATTTCAGTAAAAATAGTGGCTCAAACATGGTGAAATATTGACCACAAGGTGACCATATGAACACGGATACAACAGAAGTTCAACAACACAAACTCAAACTTAATGACAATGCCTCATGTTGAGGGCTTCATAAACAAACATTGCATAGTATTAACATGGAACACAACATGATGCAAGCATGGCATAATGGAAAAACAACATGAAGCAAGCATGGTAAGCATGGTAAGCATGGTAAACATGATGAACACGCATGGAATATAGCCATGGAAGAGAGTGATAGAATGCTTACCTAGTGGAAATCAGTCCACTACTTCTTGGTAATGGAGGAATGGAAGGAAATAAGGTGTTGTTTCAATACTTCAACTTGAGAAATGCTAAGGAATGAAATCTGATCTTTTTGCTCCTTGCCTTGCTTAGCTCGAAAATAACAGCCACCATCCCTTCAGATTAGGGTTTTAAAGCTTATATATGTTGGATCAAAGTGTCCATAATAGGCTGAAATATTTGGTTTTGATTCATGAGCAAAATGCATTTTGGTGCAAAGTGAGGTGTATGAGCAAATCTCTAATTTTGGCAAAGGTTAAGTGAGTGAAAACAAAGGTACATAGCCAAAAGAGGAAAAGCAACACATGTGTTGGTTTACTTGGTCTGGCTGCAGCATGGCATGGCTTGGAAATAAGTCCAAGATGGTGACTTTGTGAGTTTGTATCTTGATGAGCACATGACCAAATGGTAAGGCAATGCAAACAGTAGGAAGAGTTCATGGAGCTTAACATTTTTCATGTTGGGCACAAATGGAAATGATGAATGGAAGAAGGTGAAAAATGGGCTTAAAGTTCAAGTTTCATCATGCCAAAATGGTTGGGCCAGTTTGGCCTAACATGCTGCCTAGAAATTCAGTTCATGATACCAACTTTAGATGAGTGCATCTCTCAAACCATGGATCCAAATGAGATGATTCCAAAATGATGTGAAAGAGGAAATGGCAAGGTACAATTGTTATGAAGAAAGTATTTTCAAATGGTGCCTTGAAAGGCAAGAAATCTGGCCAAGAAGTCTTGACAAATTTTGCAGATTTTGGGACTTAGAAAATTTTCTAAGTGTCCTAAAAAAATGTCTCACTTTGACCAAGCATAACTTTCTCAATATTGATCCAAATGGGGAAAACGTTATATCTCTAGAAAGCTTGGAGCAAGAGAAACAACTTTCATGTTGGAGAAATTTTCAAATGGAGCTTTCATCTTGATGGAAAATGGGCTTAAAGTGGGTGCAACAATCATGAAAACTTGCCCTAAATGGAAAGTCAACCATTTCCAAATTAGGTAACTTTTTCAATTCCTGATTAAATGATGAATCCATGATCCAACCTTGATGAAATTTCACATGTAGGCTCCCCTAGGCATAGATTTTGAGATTCCACTCTCAAAAAGTCAGGAGTTGACTTTCCTGGCCCCACAGTTGACTTTTCCCAAACTGTCTGATTCCCGATTCCAGTGATCAATTGAAGCATTTCTAGCTCAAATAAAGAGCTGATTTTTTGTATGTGGATCCTTGTGGACATATGGAGGACCATGGATAAGAGTTTCACCCAAGGAATCAGAAATGAACTGATTCTATACCAAACCCTAGTTTTAGGGCAAAATGATCAAGAACTGATTGCACTGATTGCCAATGGATTTTTCTGAGATAAATATGAATCTTCCTAGGCCAAGATGCCTCTCCAATCATGACATGGATGAGCCCATCTACTTCCAACCAAACATTTCCTGTTGCAGGTAGCCATGAAACCCTAATTTCCTGATTAAATCCAGATGAACACTCTGATAGCTCTGAATCTTTCACTGATGAACTGAGGACCACAATAAGATACCTGGACCCCCTTGAGACCCTTGAGGCTTGTATACTTGGAGAATGAAGTCCAATTCTCAATCTTGTTTTGTGTGGGCTCCTTCTATTAAGGAGTGATCAATCAAAACCTAATTTCCATATCCCTAATGCAATATGCAATGAGTATGACCTAGTATGATGCTAATGAAGTGTGAAACGTAATCCCATGCTTCCAAGAAAAATGAAGGGTAAGTTTTGGGGTATTACAGCTGCCCCTATTCAATCAGCTTGAGACCCGAAAGGAAGATAGCAACGGCTTTCGCACTTTCTAGGTATCAAGTGATTGAATACAATAAAATCCCGAAAATTTACACTGAAGTGAAAAATGAAGTAACAATGCCTGTCAGAATCGGCAAAAAGGTGGTCTTAAAAAAAAGAATCCATCTGGTACGGTGAGAATCCGTCTGAACACCGAAAGAATGTTAGCCTGAATACCAAAATAAATGGTAACACAAAAATAACCATGGCTTGAATGCCGCTCATCAGTCTGAATACTTGAAATGACTTCGATCTGAGCATCGGAAGATACGAGATTATCAAACATCGGTCTGAACACCGGGAAACTGGCATGAGCGCCACTTCGGTCTGAAAACCAGATAACTGGCCTGAATGCCACAAGTTGCATCGACCTGAACTTCAGAAACTTCTTCGATCTGAACATCGGAAAACTGGCTTGAATGCCACTTCGGTCTGAACACCGGAAAACTGCCCGGAATGCCACTTCGGTCTAAATACCGGAAAAAACTAGCCTGAATGCCGCAAGTTGCGTCGACCTAAATGTCAGAAACTTCTTCGATCTGAACTTCGGAAAACTGGCCTGAATTCCACTTCGGTCTGGATACCGGAAACTGGCCTGAATGCCACAAGTTGCATCGACTTGAACGTCAGAAACTTCTTCGATCTGATCATCGGAAAATTGGCCTGAATGCCACTTCGGTCTGAATACCAGAAACTGGCCTGAATGCCACAAGTTGCATCGACTTGAACGTCGGAAACTTATTTGATCTGATCATCGGAAAATTGGCCTGAATGCCACTTCGGTCTGAATACCAGAAACATTCATGCCTGTCAGTATCGGCAGAAATAGGGAAAATGATAATTGAGGCGGCACGTGGGCCAACGACCCCTGCTGGGAATAATAAAGGATAAGTTATGAACGACCTTAGAACTTCTGGATTATCACTTGGGATACCGAGAATGTCTTATGCTTCACATGCGTATGTTTGAATTTTTCAATGGCGTAATGCTCCATGAAAATGGAAATGCTACGCGATTTGGGAGGATGTAATGCAATATGATTCTACATGCAGGGATGTAAAATGCTAGGTTAGATAGAACGCCAAGCCGAGGCAAGGAATTCTGTTGGGGAGATGATCCCGGTCTTCTGGACCCAGGAAATGCGGTTGGAGATACATAGCACAATGAACTCTGTGGGGAAATGATCAGCCACGCGGTGTTCTGGCGATAATAAAATACCGAGACTCTGACTAGGGAGAGAATGACACTAAAAACTTGCTGCTGAGGGAAGCGACGGTGGTTCTGGCAACCATGATCCGCAAGAGAGACGACTTAGCAAGGGAAGCAAACACCGATATGGTACTGAGATTATGCTTCAAGGAAATAGACCACGAGTTTAGCGTCGAGATCATCGATCTGGCATCGAACTCTGAGGAGCAACTGCTTCTGCTGGGAGGATACAATTTGGCACTATCAACTCCGCTGGGGATATGCAGTCTGGCACTGTTGACTCTGCTGGGGAGTGTATAATCTGAAACAAATGCTTGAGGGAGTACAGTAGTGAGGACCTGCTGGGGATTGAAGAATCCAATGCCTGGACCAACTTTGCAGGGATAAGATACTAAACTCCAACTGTTGAGGCAAAAAACATCCGCGATCATCTGCTGGGAACCCTAAAGAAATGCCCCGAGTGCACCTGCTCTGAATGGACGATTCAAAGCACTTAAAATTTACAGCAATTTTAAATGTTTATCAAGCATGTACCTGTAAAGCTCTTATGTTTCATGATGCAATGTTTATAAAAAATTTGGACGTCATTTTTGCTAACAAAACAGTAAAATGAAAATGAAAACAGAGATATACTGAATAACATGATTTTATTGATTGAAAGGCCTTTGAATAGGCATTTACATCAGGAAGCAATCCCTGGAAAGAGGTAATCGCACAAAAGATAAAAACAGAAATTAATCTAATGGCAATGTGAAATGGATTTCTATCGGGTTCCAATTCTGCTATGACTCGCTCGTCTTCAAGATCCTCCAGATGATCAACTTTCTGGAAAAGGTGATTGGACTATTTCCTATCCTTCGAAAATTTCCGGTTATTAACACGAGATGAGATTCAGAACTACTCAGAACGTAGTCATTCCTTAATCCCTAACTTTTGCCTGGATCGCCCTTTCGGGTTTTCAATCCACCGGGATACCCATTTTTGCCTAAGTTGCCTTTTTCAGGTTTTCAACTTACCGGGTGTACAATCTTTTCATTTTTAATCCCTAACTTTTGCCCAAACCTTTTTTCATTTTCTTGGTTCGCCGGGATGCCCATTTTTTTTCCTGGGCTATTCTTTTTATTGTCCAGCGGGTCTATTTTATGCGAAGTATTTTTTAACTGCGTCTGAGTTCACAAGGGAAGTGAAGTTGTCACCATCCATAGTTACAAGCATTAAGGCTCCACCATCGAAAATCTTAGTGACAATATATGGTCCATCATAGTTAGGAGTCCACTTGCCCCTGTGATCTGTCTGAGGAGGAAGGATCCTTTTCAACACCAAATCTCCGAATTGGAAACATCGAGGACGCACTTTCTGATCAAAGGGTCTCTTCATCCGAATCTAATACAACTGCCCATGACAAATGGTTTCCATTCGCTTCTCTTCGATAAGACTCAACTCATTGAACCTTGTCCGAATCCATTCAGCTTCATCTAACTTGACATCCAACAGGACTCTTAGAGAAGGAATCTCCACTTCAACAGGTAGGACTGCTTCCATACCATACACAAGGGAGTAAGGGGTTGCCCCGGTCGACGTACGTACTGAAGTGCGATACCCATGCAAGGCGAAGGGTAGCATCTCATGCCAATCTCTGTACGTAACGACCATCTTCTGCACAATCTTCTTTATGTTCTTATTTGCTGCCTCAACAACACCGTTCATCTTAGGACGATAAGGGGAAGAATTGTGATGTTGAATGTTGAAGTTCTTGCACAACTCCTTCATCATTTTGTTATTGAGATTAGAACCATTATCAGTAATGATTCTTTCGGGAATCCCATAACGGCAGATGATTTCTTTCTTAATGAATCGGGCAACCACATGTCTGGTGACCTTCGCAAATGACGCTGCTTCGACCCACTTGGTGAAATAGTCGATGGCAACAAGGATGAAGCGATGCCCATTGGAAGCAGTCGGCTCAATCTTTCCAATCATATCAATGCCCCACATAGCAAACGGCCCCGGCGAAGACATTACATTCAGAGGATTTGGTGGCACATGCACCTTATCAGCATAAATCTGGCATTTATGACACTTCTGAGCATATTTGAAACAATCAAATTCCATGGTCATCCAGTAATAACCCGCCCTCAACAATTTCTTAGCCATTGCATGTCCGCCGGCATGAGTACCGAAGGAGCCTTCATGAACTTCCTGCATTAGCATGTCCGCTTCGTGTCTATCCACGCATCTGAGAAAAACCATGTTGAAGTTCCTCTTATACAGCACATCGTCTTTGTTCAAGAAGAAACTGCCTGCCAATCTTCTCAAAGTATTTCTGTCATTGTTGGATGCCCCTGCGGGGTACTCTTCATTCTTCAGAAAGCATTTGATGTCGTGATACCAGGGCTTGTCATTAAATACCAGTTCAGCCGCAAACACATACGCGGCCCTATCAAGGCGCATAACATCGATCCTGGGAGTATTGTTCCACCAAATCACCATGATCATGGAGGATAGAGTAGAAAGAGCATCTTCCATCTGGTTCTCATCACGAGGTATATGATACAGCTTTACTGTTGTGAAGAAAGTCAACAGTCTTCTCGTGTAATCTCTGTAAGGGACCAGATTGGGCTGGAGAGTGTTCCAATCACCATTCACTTGATTGATCACTAGAGCTGAATCTCCGAAGATGTCCAGAGTCTTGATTCTCAAATCAATGGCTTGCTATATACCCAAGATACAGGCTTCATACTTAGCTTCATTATTGGTGCACTCAAAAGTCAGACGAGCGGTGGAAGGCATGTGGGAACCTTTCGGAGTTGTAATGACAACACCAATTCCACTTCCTTTGGCATTGACGACCCCATCAAACATTAAAGTCCACTTTTCATCTAGATCAGGTCCCTCCTCAACAACTGGCTCTTCACAGTCTTTCATCTTGAGGAACATGATATCTTCATCCGGAAAATCAAACTTCATCGGCTCATAATCATCAATCGGCTGCTGAGCAAGATAGTCTGACAGAATACTCCCTTTGATGGCTTTCTGGGATGTATAGTGGATGTCGTACTCTGTCAGTACCATTTGCCAACGAGCAACCCTTCCGATGAGAGCTGGCTTCTCAAATATATATTTGACTGGATCTATCTTGGAGATCAGTAAGGTTGTGTGAGTCAGCATGTATTGTCTCAATCACTTAGCAGCCCATGCAAGTGCACAACATGTCTTTTCAAGCATTGAGCATCTCGACTCGCAATCTGTGAATTTTTTACTCAGGTAGTAGATGGCATGCTCTTTCCTACCTGTCTCGTCATGTTGACCGAGAACACAACCCATGGAATTGTCAAGTATTGTCAAATACATAATCAGCGGTCTCCCTGGGACTAGAGGCATAAGGATATGAGGATTCTGCAAATACTCTTTTATCTTCTCGAAAGCCCTTTGACAATCATCATTCCACCTGATAGCCTGATCTTTTCTCAACAATTTGAATATTGGCTCACACGTGGCTGTTAGGTGAGAGATGAACCTTGCAATGTGGTTCAACCTTCCTAAGAAACCACAGACTTGTTTTTCTGTCCTTGGCTCAGGTATTTCTTGTATCGCTTTTACTTTGTCAGGATCCACCTCAATCCCTTTTTCGCTAACAATAAAACCCAACAGCTTTCCAGATCTCACCCCGAAAGTACACTTGTTCGGATTAAGCCTCAGCTTGAACTTTCTCAAACGCTCAAGCAATTTCTGCAGATTCACCAAATGTTCTTCTTCCGTATGAGATTTGGCAATCATATCATCAACATAAACCTCGATTTCATGATGAATCATATCATGGAAAAGAGTTACCATAGCTCGTTGATATGTTGCCCCAACATTTTTTAGACCAAACGGCATCACCTTGTAGCAGAAGGTGCCCCATGGGGTTATGAAAGTTGTCTTCTCCATGTCTTCTGGTGCCATCTTAATTTGATTATAACCAGAAAAGCCGTCCATGAAGGAGAATACCGAAAACTGAGCCGTGTTATCCACCAAAACGTCGATGTGAGGTAATGGGAAATCATCTTTAGGACTAGCTCTGTTCAGATCACGGTAGTCAACACACATCCGCACCTTTCCATCCTTCTTAGGTACTGGAACGATATTCGCAACCCATGGCGGATATTTGTAACCGCTAGAAACCCTGCATCCAACTGTTTTTGCACCTCTTCCTTTATCTTGACAGCCATCTCTGGTCTTGTTCTTCTAAGCTTTTGCTTGACCGGAGGAGAATCCTCTTTGAGAGGCAAACGGTGTACCACAATGTCTGTGTCAAGCCCTGGCATGTCCTGATAAGACCAAGCGAAGATGTCAACATACTCTTGCAGCAATTCAATTAACCCCTTCTTCACATCGTCTTCCAAAGCAGCCCCTATCTTGATTTCTCTTTTGACGTCCTCGGTGCCGAGATCAATCACTTCAACAGACTCTTGATGCGGTTGAATGACCCTTTCCTCCTGTTTTAACAGCCTGACAAGTTCTTCAGGGAATTCATAGTCTTCATCACCCTCTTCTTCAGCTTGAAAGATTGGATTTTCAAAGTCGAAGCGAGCCATAGCAGAACCGTTATCAATAGGATCCAATGACGTGCATCTGCATGAGTGATGGTATGTGCTTATGAGTGTGAACAAGGAGTGAAAACTAAACAAACATTGCCAAGTATATTTTTTATTTTTTATTTTTTGATTTTTGAAAACTGCAAAAATAGAAAGACAGTGAACAAAATATTTGAATGCAAAAAGACGTCCTTTATTTATGATAAAAAATGAAGGTATTCACATAGATGAGCCCTACAATGAGTCATTACGCCCTGGGCGGAACGTAAGACTTGGACATGCATGAACAAACAAAGAAAATTACTCTTGAAGAAGAGTGACTTGGATAATCTCTTCAGAAGACCAATTGTTGATGACTTCACCCGGGATCCTTGGACGCACCCAGTTGTCGATGTCGCAATCACTATTTCCATCTTCTTCGTTGATTGCAGAGATCTGGCCATACTGAATGATGCTAGCACTGGAGAAAGTAATCGGCCCCTGACGAGTCTGAGGCGTTGAAGTTATAGAAGTTAACGCTGGCTGATACCCAATCCCAAACTTATCTTCCTTTATATGTAACTCCAACAGACGTCCCCAACCCGGAGCAACACCTGAATTTACGACAGCATGTGCCTGCTTGAAGGACGAGATAGAGGCACCTGCTTTAACCTCTTCCATCGGAGATGCATCCTTGATCTGAACTGCCTCAAAGGCCTGACACAGGATCTCATGAATTTCACCTTCTACTTTGTAGCGAGGTATTCGTTACGATTAGAGATATTGACTAAATCTAAGGTAAATCATACAAGTCGAGTCGCCTCCGCACATCTATTTATCCAAAGGAATGGTTAGAAAGCGAACAAAAACCTAAAGTTTTATCGAATCAAAAATTAGTAAAAATGTCAGAGATCTGGGTAAGGGGGTTGGTTATGCAATGGGAAGGTTTTTAAGCACCCAAAACATACTAGGTACTCCTAGGGAGCCCTTTTCACACTTGTTATAAGGTTGGTATTTTGTGAAAAATTATTTGTGCAAACATGATTGAAGAGATGAGAAAAGAATATACAAATTTACTTACATTTTTTGCGTTTGGATGGATAAACCCATTGCCTACGTACCATCTTACAAAATATTAGGATCAAAACCTCGTAGTTCGGGGTAAAAATCTCAAAATGAGTTGGTGAATTGATTGGTCCAAAAGCCTTAAGGTCTTTTGTTATCCAAGGGAGAAAACTCAACCTAACCAATAGATAAAGCTTGGAACGGAGTTCCAACTTCATCCTCATCATTTATATAAGAGAAGGAAGATAAATGGCTAACCAGGAAAGCCTTTTCTCCCCCTACCACCACCAAGTTCTTATTCTTTACAAATTTCAGTTTCTGGTGTAGGGTGGATATCACGGCGCCAGCCTCGTGAATCCATGGTCTGCCTAAGAGACAACTATACGATGGGTGAATGTCCATAACCTGGAAGGTAATCTGGAAATCACTTGGTCCGATTTTGACTGGGAGATCAACCTCACCAATCACAGTTTTGTGAGACCCATCGAAAGCCTTCACAACTACTCCACTCTGCCTCATGGGAGGCCCTTGATATGACAACTTCGCGAGAGCGGTCTTTGGCAATACATTCAATGATGACCCAGTGTCCACCAACACATTGGACATGGCGTCGTCTTTGCAACTCATAGATATATGTAACGCCAAGTTGTGGTCTTTTCCCTCCTCGGGGAGATCAGCGTCACAAAAACTCAAATTGTTGCAAGTGGTGATGTTTGCAACGATGCTATCAAATTGTTCTATCGTGACGTCGTGATCCACATACGCCACATCCAACACCTTCTGCAGAGCTTCTCGGTATGGTTATGAATTCAAAAGTAATGATAACACAAATATTTTGGATGGCGTTTGTAGAAGCTGGTCTACAACGTTGTACTCGCTCCTTTTGATGAGCCTCAGCATCTCATCATAATCTTCTTTCGTATTGCCACTCTGGCCAGCAGAAGCAGGAGTTCTTAACGTAGAGGAGGGCTTAACAACAAATGCCGGATTCGGAGTGCTCACAGCATTCCCAATCGGGCACTCAACAAACTCAGCATTATCACTTCCTTGAGCATCAGCTTGAGGCTTCAATGGTGCTGAAAATACACGACCGCTATGGGTCAACCCACTGACATCAACAATGTTAACAACAGATGAAGAGGGGAAGGACACCTCTTTCCCATTTTCCGCTGCTACAACGTTGTAGCAATAGGGAACCTCTTTCTCGGAGGAGTACGGTACAGGTCCGGTTGGCTTAATGACAAGAGTAGGAGAAGACTTCTTCTTGCTGCCATCATACTTGATGACAACAGGCTCAGGTATCCGGAATACTGGAGGAATTACATTGACTTTGAGAGCATCTTCATCAACATTTCTATTTTGAAGGATCTCAATGACTCCCTCATCCAACATCTCTTGAACATCTCTACGCACCTGGCGACACCCTCTCTGATTAACAGAACATACTCGACATCTATCGTGGTCATGCTCGTAATGGCTATAGTCACACAACAATCTATGCATCTCAACCAGCGATTGTCGGATATGACTGACATATTTGACTTCATACTTGCCAGGGCAGCCCTGGACCATATTGACAGACTTCCCATGCTCGGGCAATGGGTTCTTCTTCACGTTCGGACCTACATCCTCGAAAAACAAAATCCCACTTCTCACAAGGTCTTGCACCTTGGTCTTCAGGGGATTGCTGAGTTTCCCTGAAAACAGGTTCTATGTGAGCCACCTGATGCTGATTATTGATTGGGCGAGCAATCTTCCTCTTTACAGAGGGTCTTCTTTTGATATGGGAAGACACAACATGTTCCTCTCCCTCTTTCTTCTTTGCAAAGCTTCCATATCTTTTTGCTAAAGAGCCTTCATCTCGGGTTAAGCGTCCTTCACGGACCCCCTCTTCCAATCTCATCCCTATATTCACCATCTCGGTGAAGTCTAAGGGAGCACTGGCTATCATTCTATCGTAATAGAACGAACTCAAGGTCTTCAAGAAGATCTTGGTCATCTCTTTCTCCTCAAGGGGAAGCACTATCAGAGCTACCAATTCGCGCCACCTCTGGGCGTACTCTTTGAAGGTCTCCTTATCCTTCTGCGACATTGCTCTCAATTGGTCCCTATCAGGAGCCATATCCACATTATATTTGTATTGTTTGACGAAGGCCTCGCCAAGATCGTTGAAAGAGCGGATGTTTGAACTCTCCAAACCCATGTACCACCGGAGAGCGGCACCAGACAGACAGTCCTGGAAATAGTGGATAAGCAGTTGGTCATTATCAGTTTGCGCCGACATCTTGCGAGCATATATCACAAGATGACTGAGAGGGCAAGTGTTTCCCTTATACTTCTCAAATTCAGGCACTTTGAATTTAATAGGGATCTTCACATTGGGCACAAGGCACAACTCATCAGCACTCTTACCAAAGAGGTCCTTCCCCCTCAAAGTTTTCAGTTCCTTGCGAAGCTCAAGGAATTGGTCCTTCATATCATCCATTTTCTCATAGACATCTGGGCCCTCAGATGGCTCAGAATGATAGATGGTATCTTCGACCCTGGGTAGCGTGTGCACAACGGGGGGTGGCACTGAAAGGACCGGGATAGATGCCGGCAGGGAAGCAAGAGTAGGAGCAAAACCCTCAAGTACAAAGTTGGCGGGCATTCCCCAAGGGAACCCGGCTGGGATAGATGGCGCAAGGTGAGCAGTTGCAGCAGGCACAATAGAAGTCACGATCTCAGAAATGACCCTCCTCTAGGGAGGAGTTGATGGCGTTGGAGAAGATTGGCTCTGAGCGGCCAAGAATGACTCCATCATGGCAGTCAACCTGGCTACTTCCTCTTTTAGCTCGCGGTTTTCTTGTTCCAAATGATCCATCAGTCTTGAAGAATTTGCTCTGGTGTAGTACCGGTGAGTCAACTTGTCTTCAAAATAAATGAAGAACACAGAGTTAGACCATAGGACAAGAAGCCTGGAGAAAAACCTGCTATTGCACATGATGCATGCAATGCTTGTGCGTATGATTTGTTTTTTATTTCAGAGGAACTTCAGAGTTCTACTTGCAAATTTTAGGAAATATTTACATTTTTATCACATATGGAGTCATCTTATCAATAATATCTGGAAAATATATTTTTACACCAAAGAAGTACAGCATGGGTAACCAAGATACAATATAAGATAAAAGGAAGATGACCATCCTATGGATCCCTAGAAACAATCGTCTAAAGCTCAGGACACAGGAAGATAAGATGAATGATGCCTCTTTACCTTCTCTTCATAGGATGCCTCCATATCTGCCTTCTCTTTGGCGAGTAGATCATACTTCCTCTTCCAAAACTTGGAAGACTGAGGAAGTAGAGAAATCCATGCATCATCAGGATCATCAATGACCTGATGCTCGAGAAACTCAATCAAAGCATCCTTCTCCTTAATCTGCTGAAGCAACTCTTCTCGTTCACGGATCCAAGCACGTGAGCGGTCTTCATCTCTCAACTCCTCTACTCCTTGGTCAGGGAGGGTGGATGGCCCAGTCACAACCAAAGGTGTAGGTCTCGGATACTCGTACGACATGAGGTATTCAGAAGCTCTCTTCCTAACCTAAGCAGTGTAAGGTTCCAAAGCGATGCAATTCTTCGGTCCCAGCTCCTTCCTTCCTTTCCTATGAATCTTGCGCCAAACACGGACCATCCTAGCTTTCAAGCCTTGGGGATCTTTACCCTCCTGAAAGAACACACCCTCTAACAGAATGTTATTGGGTTTATCCTTTAGGGGGAACCCAAGCTGACGACGTGCCAAAACAGGGTTGTAGTTAATCCCACCACATGTACCAAGAAGAGGCACATTGGAGAATTCACCACAAAAGTCGATAATTTGCACGCCATCATACACACGGTTGTACCAAGAGATATCATCATTAGTGAGAGACATAAGTCTCATGGACCACCGTAGACATCCCTTGTTCTCCTTGAAAGCGACCGTCTGCGGTAAGTGAGAAATAAACCACTTATACAACAAAGGCAAACAGCATATAATGGCACCACCACCTTTTGCATTCCTCATATGCAAAGAAAAATAAGCGTCACCCAATAGAGTCAGAACGGGATTAAGAGTGGTGAAAATCCTAATAGCGTTCACATCCACAAACTTGTCGATGTTAGGGAATAACACTAACCCATAGATGAGAAGTACAAATATGGCCTCAAAGGTGTCCTCACTCATGGCCTTCCCATATACAGTAGCTTGAGCAATGATGAAATCAGAAGGGAGACCTTGAATTCCACCTTTGGTAGTCATATGAGCACCAACCAGAGATTCATCTATGTGCAACAGATCAACAGTCTCTCGGGAAGTAGGAATACTCTCTAAGCCACTGAACGGCAACTGTTCTAGAATAGGTATGCCCACAAGATAGGCATACTCCTCAAGCGTGGGAAAAAGCTGATAATCCGGGAATGTGAAGCAACGGTACAAGGGATCATAAAACTGCACCAATACACTCATCAATCCTTCATCCACCTGAGTAGTCAGAAGAGGAAGAAGCTTTCCAAAACGAGCCTTGAAACCCAAGGGATCTAGTACATAGGATGTCAAATTCCTTAGCTCTTTCAAATCTGGTTGTCTGAAGCTGTACTTCTTTGTATTCCTTCTTTGTCTTTCCATGTCTGAAAAATTTTCAAATAGACCTCTTAAGTTCCTTGAAAATTTCTTCTTATTTTGATGATATGAATACAAATGGGTGCATGAATGCATGGATGCAACAATCACAATCAATGATCAAGCAAAGCACACCAAACAAAGGTCATGGGATGGATCATGTCATCCTTAATATCAATCATCCATTTTGGTGGATTATGGTTTACACCTTATTAACACCCAAGTTCCATTAATATTAAGGATACACGAACGGATCAACCACGAATCAAGGTTTGTTGCAAGTCACGAGCATGGAGTCTCGGTTTAGAACCACCCAAAGGGAGTGTACTAGGGTTTAACCTGCCAAGCATGTTCTACAAGAGGTTCCCATAATCATCATCCCATCTTTCGGATATTATCGGAGAAACGACTACTCGTTTTCCAAAAATATTCTCAAGAGGGACTCTTATGAGTGTAGTATCGCGTAACAATCGTATCAAATCTTACACTTGAACGACTTTCGCACTACATCCTAAGAATAGGCCAAGATGGGCTTGGTAAATTAAGGTCCTTGGCTTCTAAGGTCTATATTGGAAAGAGTAATGTCTAACCACAACTACTTGTGTGACATTATTGATCCCAACATGACCTCCACCAAGCGAATGGACTTGCAAGTCAACTTGCTAAGGAATAACTCCACACAACTCAACAAGACTATGCCATTCTCCTATCCTAAGTGCATTCGAGTTCGGGTATAGAACTCATCTCACAAAGATCACCAAGCATACAGGGAACTAATATTCAAGCAATTCAATCATTACATACAATACAGTAATCCCAAATTACACAAAAATATGTCACAAAACAATATACAGTACAATACAACAATTATGAAAAGTAGGCAAAACCCACTGGAGAATATATCCCCAGCAGAGTCGCCAATTTTATGTAGCGGGGTATTCGTTACCATTAGAGATATTGACTAAATCTAAGGTAAATCATACAAGTTGAGTCGCCACCGCACTTCTATTTATCCAAAGGAATGGTTAGAAAGCGAACAAAAACCTAAAAGTTTTATCGAATAAAAAACTAGTAAAAATATCAGAGATCTGGGTAAGGGGGTTGGTTATGCAATGGGAAGGTTTTTAAGCACCCAAAACATCCTAGGTACTTCTAGGGAGCCCTTTTCACGCTTGTTGTAAGGTTGGTATTTTGTGAAAATTTATTTGTGCAAACATGATTGAAGAGATGAGAAAAGAATATACAAATTTATTTACATTTTTTGCGTCTGAATGGATAAACCCATTGCCTATGTACCATCTTAAAAAAGATTAGGATCAAAACCTCGTAGTTCGGGGTAAAAATCTCAAAATGAGTTGGTGAATTGATTGGTCCAAAAGCCTTAAGGTCTTTTGTTATCCAAGGGAGAAAACTCAACCTAAAACCACAAATCCACCATGTGAGGATATCTTCAACATGCTAGTGAGGGGTTAATCCTATAATAAGTATGGAAGACTCATTGTCCATCACTAAGGATATAGGTGAGCATTACATCTACCTCAAGGATAACTCAAACCTAATAGCTAAATGTTATAAAAAAAGATTGATTAAAAGAGCGGCCATTGAAACCACAAAAAGTCATTTGAATGGGTTATATTTACCAATGAAAAGTATGTACAAAATGGTAAAAGTTGACTTAGAAGTTCAATTCAAAATAAGTGTTACGAAAATAAAGTTTGAAAATCAAAAGCATAAGGCTTAGGTTTCTAATTTTGAAAACAAGTGTTAAATTTTTGCACAAAGGTTTTGGCTTGGGTTAGAGTGGAGAGAAGAAGAAGAATGGCTAAAGTCCTAAACATACAAGAGGTAAGGGATGAGAGAACAAGACCACAAATGGAGTTCCTCTCTTGAGATCATATTGATAATCCATGTAGCTCCCATCCTTTGGAATAAGCAATCACATAAGCATAAACTCAAGCAATCAACAATCAAATGAACTCTTGGAAAGTTCCTCAATGCATCTTGGATCTCTCTCTCTTGGAAGCTCATGGTAATGGTTCCTCAATTTGGCTCAACATTGGAATCCCTAGCACAAGAACACACACATCAAAAAGTTCTACAATTCAATCAAAGAATGGACAAGAGGGAGTTTAGAAGTTGGTCCTTTCAAGGTTATCTTCAACATTAAGCATTCTAAAGGCATGAGGCGTAGTTGCTCTTTGACATTTAAGCACTCTAAAGGCATGAGGCCTAGTTGCTCTTCAAATTCCATTAGCTTGGGTAAGGTCCTAATATCTAAGTCCATTAGTCCATTTGTACATTTTTGCATTTGGTCCACAACAAACAAACAAAACACAAACACAATAGTATATACACAATTATGTGCTCAAGTGAGCAAAAGGCAAATTGCATTAACATAAACATGTGCTCCAATGAGCAAAGGAAAAAAGCAAATGAATAATATGTACAAGAATAATAAATTGCATAAATGTAAAGTGCAAAAAGTAAATGTTAATGGTTAATAGTTAATGTTAGTAGTTAGTATGCCATAAGGAAAATTTAGCGCTATGTTAAGCAATCGTAATTGGACTTATGTAGAAGTCACAACTATCTGAGGCCGATCAATAATAATGTAGGCAACAACACAAGTTAGAAGTCTTGATTAGTGAACCAAGTTCCAACAACTTTCCATGCCAAAAGAAAAAAGAGAATTGATCTTGTTTGGGTTTAAGTCCTTTGCATGATTTAGGAAGCAATTTATCCTTAATGCAAAGTCATTCCTTTGATCAATTGATCAAGATGAATTAGATTTGAATCAAAGAAGATTAAGCCTCCCTAATCAATACTAACTTAACAACCTTTAACTCATTGATCAAAAAGTAAAAGCAAGAAGAAGAAGGAGATGGATAATGGAAATGGAAAGAATAAAGTGCATTAGATGAAATGGAATGTACCAATCCACAAGTGTTGACCAATGACATTGAGGATCATGGTCAAACAATCAAAAACATAAGTGAGATCAAGATTGGAAGTCAAGAAGTGAACAAAGTATTTTTGGCATTTTTAATATTCAAAATAAAACTTGAATTAAATTATTAAAGAAAGGTCAAACTTCAAAATCACTTCAAATCAACTTTGAAAAGTCCAAGTGAATTATCCCAAGTTCAACAAGGTCAAACAAAGTTTGACAAAAAATTTCAGCATTTTTAAAAGTCAGAAACTATTTTTAATCAATTAAAAATGAAGAAAAATGACCTAATTGAACTAAAATCTCAAATAAATCCCAAATCAATTAAAAAATTGATGAGAATATTTTTCATAGATCCATCATCATTCAAATAGGTTGAGAAAATATTTTTGTATTTTTTGAATATCAACAACTAATTAAAATGAATTAAAAATAGTCAGAAAAGAGAAAATTCACAAAAAATATCAAATGACAAAATAAAAAATGTTAAAAATCATTTTTCGAAACTAGAATTTAAATGGAGAAGAATGCAATTGGTCCCATATTTTTTGGAATTAAAATGAAAGAGTTATGATTTTTTGAAGTTAAATGGAATAAAAGAAATAAAAATTAGAAAATGGAAAATAGCAAAAATCAGGGATCGTTGGATTGTATCTCATTAAATGACGTGGAGGATCCAATGGCATTGGCCAGCGCGCGCACCATGAACCTCAATCAATGAGAAACACAATGAATTAAATAAAGTCATCAGATCTAATGGCTATGATATAAACTGGAAAATGAATCCAACGGCTCAGGATTGATCTGGCAATGAGACGGTGGCCAGCACCACCGTCTTCTCTGGTGAGCCTGCATTTTCCGGCCAAAGTTGCAGGTCATAAAACCTCCACCAAAAGGGACGATCCTTATATCATTAGAAAGCTGGGGTGATGTACAACACCCCTGTACCATTGGATTCTCCTCTAGATCCTCATAGAGAGAGAAATCAGAGAGAGAAAATCATGGTGTTCATGCTGAACTTCATGGATTTACAAAATTAAGGTCACACACAAGTTGCCTCTATTGAGAGGACTTCAGCCAAGCAAAAGAATACAAGAAACAAGCTATAAATGAAGAGTTTAGAAAAAAATAAGTTATGATATACACCTTTGAAATGTAGATCTTGAGAGCACGATTCTCCTCAACTAATGCTTGCAGTAGGATCTAGTAATGAAGATGAAGCAAGGCCAAGGAATTGTAGGTCTGAAAATCAACCAAGGTAGTTGAAATTCAGATCTAAATTTTTAAGAAGAAAGTGAAAATTCCTTTGAGTGTGGTTATGGATTTCAATCTTGCAGCATTTCAGGCGCCTTCAGGTTGCCAATTGAATGAAGAGGTGCTTCTATTTATAGATGAAAAGGCAAGGCAAGGGTGATCAAACTCATGTGCATGAAGTTGGGTCCTCCATGCATGGGCCTGTACAGGCGCATGTGAGGCCCAAGATCAAGTGCAAATGCAAGCTGAGCTCAGTCTGGAATGAAATGGACGTGTGATTTGTAAGGCAAAGGCTTGTGCATGAAGCTTCATCATGAATTCCATAATTGTGCCTAAAACTTCAGCTCTTCGAAAATGCCAATTAGAAAATCCAAACATAAGCATATGTGTAATGGTTAGAAAGGTCTTGACATAATGAACAAATGTTATGTTTGCCAAAAACTCATTTGAAGTGTGGAAATTTATGAAAACAGGCCACGAAGTTCATAGTGCAAAACATGCCTTTGAGAATTATGCCAAATTGAACCAACTTCAAGCCTCAAATGGAAACACCTCCAACATCAAAGTTCTAGATCTTTTCAATACAATCAAAATGGACTTAAATGTTGAATCATTTGGATTTTTGATGAAGGAGTTATGGGCACTTGAAGTTGGACTCTTTTGCCTTTCAATGCATTTGGTCCAAAGTGACCTATAATGTTTTGCATTATCACATGTATTTATTTTGAGATTTTGAAATTTTGTTCAACATAACATTTTAATTAGACATCTTAAAATTTCCAATGCATTTAATCCCACCTCAAAATCATAAAAAATGAATGAGTTATGTTCTTAGGAAGTTGACCCAAAATTAGGGTTTCAGTCAAAATGACCTATAAAGTCTTGGAATGGGAGATGACCTTCCAAGCTTCAAATCAATTTTTGATGAACATGAAAGTTGTTCATATTGTCCTTAAGAACATGTTTTATCTTGGGGTCATATCCATTTGACCAATACATAAAAAGTTAGGTCTTAGTGCATTTCAAAATAGTCAGATGAATTAACTGATCAACTTCTCAAGTCCACAACTCATATCTTGATGAATTGATGATTGAGGGCACTCAAATAAGTCCAAACATGCATGAAATGATGAATTAAAGGACTTCCCTTGATTTTTTTTGACCATGGGCTGAGGTTGCTTCATGAGCAAGGCACACTTGGATGAACAGATGAATTAGGGTTTCCTTGGGAACAAAACTCAAACCCTTTGACTTTCTTTGATCAAAATGATGAATTGAGATTCTAGGGAGGCATATTTGATGGATGAGAGCTTTGAGAACCATTACCATGCTTGCTTTCATCTTCTCTTGGCCATATCTTTGCACAAAGGATCTCCTAGAAGCTTTGGACCTATATGATGCATATAACCATTATTGAATCAATTCTTGGTTGTGCTCTTTGTTCATGAGGGTCTCAAACCCTAGATGTGAAATTGATGAATCAATGAGATCATGCCCTACCTACAAAAGAGTTAGGCAAATACAAAGACATATTTTTGGTGTTTTTGTTAGTGAAATGATAAAATACAAGTATGATATAATCACAAAATGCTTGGTGATCTCTTCCAAAACAAACCCAATGAAAGAAGGGTAAGGAGGATACCAAGGCATGATCCCAATGCTAATGCTTATGATGAAATTGCATGAGGGATCTTAGGGTCAAAATTGGAGTCTTACACTCGCAACATCTTTTTTGCCATTGCATGTCCATTGGAATAAGTACTAGAGGAACCTTCATGCACTTCAGTCATCAACAAGTCTTCTTCGTGTCTATCTACGCATCTGAGCAAAACCATGTCGAAGTTTCTCTTTTATAGAACATCACCATTCAAGTAGAAAATTCCGGCTAATCTTCTCGAAGTTTTCTTATTTTTCAAGGATGCCCCAGGTGGGTAAATCTGACTTTGGAGGAGACATTTGATGTCGTAATACCACAACTTCTCGTCTTTGATTTCTTCAACAGCAAACACATGAGCCGGGCTATCAAGATGCATCACAGACAAATTGGGAACTTCACTACAATCATAGACGCCAACTTTGCAAAAGCATCTTCCATCTGGTTTTCATCTCGAGGGATATGATGAAACTCAACTTTTGTAAAGAAAGTTGAAATCCTCCTCGCATAATCTCTATATGGTATCAAACCGGGTTGATTCGTCTCCCATTCACCTTTGATTTGATTTACAACCAAAGCTGAATTTCCGAAGACATCTAAATACTTGATTCTGAGATTCATAGCCTTTTCGAGCCCCATAATGCAAGCTTCATACTCTAGCATGTTGTTTGTACACTTGAAAGTCAATCTAGCTGTAAATGGAAAATGCGGGCCTTGAGGAGTAAAAATCACCACCCAAATGCCATTACCATACTGATTAACAGCTCCATCAAATACCATGCCCCAACGGGAACCAGGTTCTTGCCCTTCTTCAAGCAATGGTTCATCACAATCATTCATTTTCAAGTACAAGATCTCTTCATTGGGAAAATCATACGGCACTGGTTGATAATCTTCAATTGGTTGGTGAGCCAAATGGTCAGCCAAGATACTACCTTTGATCGCTTTCTGAGATCGATATTCAGTATCATACTCTGATAACAACATCTGCCAACGGGAAACCCTCCCAGTTAAAGCAGGCTTCTCAAATATATACTTGATTGGATCCATTTTGGATATCAACCAAGTGGTATGATTTAACATATACTGACGCAGACGCTTAGCAGCCCAAGCCAATATGCAACAAGTCTTCTCAAGCATAGAAAGTCTCACAGTCGGTGAACTTCTTACTGAGGTAGTAAATTGCAAATTCTTTCTTTCTAGTCTCATCTTGCTGACCTAGAACACAACCCACACAGCCTTCAAGCACAATCAAATACATGATCAATGGTCTTCCTTCAACAGGTGGAGACAAAATCGGAGGTTCAAGCAAATACTCCTTGATACTATCAAAAGTTTTCTGGCAGTCTTCGGTCCAATCGCAAGACTGATCTTTCCGAAGAAGCTTGAATATAGGCGCACATGTGGCAGTCATGTGTGAAATGAATCTTGAGATATAATTCAAGCGGCCGAGAAACCCTCTTACTTGCTTCTCAGTTTTGGGCGCAGGCATCTCTTGTATTGCTTTGACCTTGGCAGGATCAACTTCAATACCCTTCTCGCTGACAATAAAGCCCCACAACTTACCAGAACGAACACCAAAGGTACACTTATTGGGATTCAAGCGGAGTTTATACTTCCTCAAACACTGGAATAGCTTCAACAAATGCTCAACATGTTCCTCTTCATTAATTAATTTAGCAATCATGTCATCGACATAAACTTCAATCTCTTTATGCATCATATCATGAAAAAGAGTAGTAATTGCTCTTTGGTAAGTTGCACCAGCATTCTTTAAACCGAAAGGCATCACTCTATAACAAAATGCTCCCCAAGTTGTAATGAATGTGGTATTCTCCATATCTTCGGGTGCCATCTTGATCTGATTATATCAGTAAAATCCATCCATAAAAGAAAAGACTTTGAATTTAGCAGTATTGTCCACCAACATATCAATGTGTGGCAGAGGGAAATCATCTTTCGGATTGGATTTATTCAGATCTCTATAGTCAACACACATGCAGACTTTTCCATCTTTCTTCGGCACATGCACAATATTGGCCATCCATTGCGGATACTCGGTCACAAGGAAACCGATGTCAATCTGCTTATGCACTTCTTCTTTGATCTTCACATCCATATTAGGATACGTTCTTCTCAATTTCTGCTTGACTGGCAGGCATTCTGGCTTCAACGGTAATCTTCGCTCCACAATATCAGAATCCAACCCAGGCGTGTCTTGATAGGACCAGGAAAAGACATCTGAATACTCTCGAAGAAGATCAATCAACCCCTTCTTAACATCTAGACACAGTCGAGACCCAATATTGACTTCCTTCACATCATCCTCGGAACCCAAGTTGACTAACTCAATCTGCTCTTCGAACGGTTGAATGGCTTTTTCATCATGTTCAAGAAGACGAGATAATTCATCACTCACTTATTCATCACTCACTTCTTCATCACTTTCCTCCTCGGCCTCAAACACAAGGAATTCAAAATTTGGAGAAGGAGAAGGATCATTGTATATAATGGGGTTAGGAACCAACATGCATAATGATTAGAGAAGTGAATTTGTGACCAAATATTATGCAGATGGATAATTATATTGTTTATTTATGTTTTTTGTGATTACCATTTTAAGAATAAAGCAAAAAGTAAAAACAAATATCATAAATATGGATGAATAGAATTAATTTTATTAATGATCAATTTGAAAATGCCCAAACTATGTTCGCTTCTCCCTTAGGCATAGGAGAAGGATTTTGAAAACATATAAAAGCAATGACTTAGATCGATGCAAAATAGTAGGAACATCAACAACAGTCCAATTGTTGCAAGCCTTTCCATACGTCACAAAATTGGTGCAGTCTTCATCCTCTTGCACAGCAGCTAAGTGTTGTTAATTGCCATGAATGAACCCTCCGCTACGGAAGCTAAGTTGCATATCTTCATACCTTGCAGTTTATGAACCTTGCTGAAAACCCATACCGGTTCTGCCTTTATTGTCGGAGATCTCTACCATGCGCCCCCACTGATCAATATTACCATCTTCAACAATCTTCTTTGCATGCTTCAGTGAGGACATAGGTGCCCCAACTCTCTTTTCAGCAGCAATAGATAAGGCTTGGAATGGAGTTCCAACCTCGTCCTTAGCTTTAACATAAGAGAAAGATGATAGGTGGCTAACCAACAACGGCTTCTCCCCGCCAACGATTAGAAGCTTTCCATTTTTCACAAATTTGAGCTTCTGATGCAATATGGAGGTAACAGATCCCGCCTCATCGATCCATGGCCTTCCCAACAAGCAATTGTAGGCCAGGTGGATATCCATTACTTGAAAAGTAATTTGGAAGTCACTCGGACTTATCTTAACTAGAAGGTCCACTTCGCCTATAATTATTTTGCGTGAACCGTCAAAAGCTTTGACGATTACACCGATATACCTGATAGGAGCTCCTTGATATGATAGCTTTGACAATGTTGACTTTGGCAGTACGTTCAACGAAGACCCGGTGTCAACAAGCACATTCCAGAAAGCATCATCTTTGCAGTTCATAGAGATGTGCAAAGCAAAGTTATAATTTCTGCCCTCCTCAGGGAGTTCTTCATCATAAAAGCTGAGATTGTTACAGGAAGTGATGTTAGCCACAATATGATCAAACTGATCTACTGTAACATCATGTTCCATAAAATCTTGCTTGAGAACTTTCTGCAGTGTTTCTCTGTGTGCTTCTGAGTTCATGAGCAGAGACACTACTGAGATCTTTGAGGGGGTTTGGAGCAGCTGCTCCACCAAATTAAACTCACTTCTCTTGATCAAACGAAGTACCTCATCATTATCATTAGCCTTTAAATCGCTGGATTCACCAGACTTACTCTTTGAAGCACTAATCGGATCCACAGCAGGCACTTCTACCATCTTATTGACAACTAATTCTTCTTTATCCTTTGGGAACACCGGTCCAAACACAAGACCACTGCGAGTCACCTTGGTAACATCAGCAATGCTCACCACAGAACTGGTCATAGGTAACGGGACCTCTTGACCATCTTTCGTCATCGTAGCATTATATTGATATGGAACAGCTTTATCAGATGAATACAGGACTAGACCCACTAACCGTATAACCAATGACGATACTAATCTATTGCTGACATTGTTATTGTTGCCACTGTCGTATTGAATTACCAATCTCTCTGCCTGCTTGAAAATAGGCACTATGACATTTACATCATCATCTACATGATGAGATTGAATAATCTGAATCATGCCTTCATCCATCAGTCGTTGGATGTCCCTTTTCACGACTTCACAACCTCTTGAATTAACACTACAAACAACACAACCCTCGTGGTCATGCTCACAATCACTAACCAAGAAAATGTCCTTATGCATTTGCACTAAGGACCTTCGGATAAAACGAACATCAAAAACATTAAACTCGCCAGGACAACATCCACCATATTAACAGAAGAATTTCCATGGGCGGGTAATGGATTTGCTTTCACGTTCGGTGCACGGTCCTCAAAGGACACCATCCCAGTCTTCATCAGCTTCTGAACTCCATACCTGAGTGGATAACAATCTTCTATATCATGTATGGGTGCCCCTTGATGAAAAGCACAACGGAGTTCAGGTTTATACCACCACGGAAGTGGTTCTGGAATTTGCGGCGGGTTTCTTGGTTGGAGTAGGTTCTTAAGAACCAAAGACGGATACAGTTCTGCGTATGACATAAGAATTGGGTCAAAGGAGACCTTCTTCCTCTCGAAGTTTTGTTGATGATGATTGTTGGTATTGTTGTTGTTGTTGTAGGTGTTTTCTCATTGTTGCGGTTGTTGTTGTTGACGTTGTTGTTGTTGAATTGGTACTGATTTATTATTGGAAAATACTGGAATTACTGAAGATACTTGATGATGATGTTGACGGGGTGGTTGACTCTTCCTGATCTGAGGCCTTCTCTGCCTCCCACTGATTATTGCATTTGTTTCGCTTTCCTTCTTCTTCCCAAAGCTATTGTCGTACCTCTTACTTGACGATGCTTCATCTTTTGACAAACGTCCTTCTCAGACACTTTCCTCAAGCCTCGTCCCCATGTTTACCAGTTTGGTAAAGTCTCTGGGGGCACTAGCAATCATACGTACATAATAAAATGAACTCAGGGTTTTCAGAAAGATCTTTTTCATCTCTTTTTCCTCCAAAGGAGGAGTGATATGAGCAGCCAATTCCCTCCATCTTTGTGCGTACTCTTTGAATGTCTCTTTATCCTTCTGAGACATAGACCTCAATTGGTCTCTATCAGGCGCCATATCCACATTGTACTTATATTGCTTGACAAAAGCCTCCCCTAAGTCGTTGAAAGTGCGAATGCTTGCACTATCCAACCCCATATACCAACGGACCACAACACCGGTCAAACTATCTTGGAAGTAGTGAATTAACAGTTGATCATTGTCAGTTTGGGTAGACATCTTGCGGGAATACATCACTAGATGACTGAGTAGACATGTGTTCCCTTTATACTTTTCAAAGTCAGGCACTTTGAACTTCACATGGATCTTCACATTTGGCACTAAACATAACTCAACGGCACTTTTCCCAAACAAATCCTTACCTTATAATGTCTTCAATTCCTTGTGCAACTCAAAAAACTGATCCTTCATTTCGTCCATTTTCTTGTAAACATTCGGACTCTCAGACGACTCAGAGTGATAAATTGTGTCCTCTACACGAGGTAAGGTGTGCACAACGGGAGGTGGCACAGACATGACCGGGCTAGATGTCGGCATGGAAGCAAAGGTAGGTACGAAGCCTTCAGGCATAAAGTTCGGCGGCATTCCCCACGGGAATCCAGCAGACATGGTAGGCGCGAAATGAGCGGCAACAACATGCATGGTAGAGGTAGCCACCTCTAAAATAATAGTCCTCTGAGGAGGAGTTGCGGGTGTTGGAGAAGATTGGCTCTGAACAGCCAGCACTGACTCCATCATGACAGTCAATCGGGCAATCTCGTCCTTCAGTTCTCAGTTCTTTTCCTCGAGATGTTCCATGATTCTGAGATAATTAGCGTGAGTGTTATACCGATGAGTCAGTTTGGCTGAAGCACAGAAGAACACTGATACATCTGGTGAAGGAGAAACCTGCTTATGCAAATGATGCATGAAATGCAATGCTTGTTTATTTATTTTTATTTTCAAGGAACTTACTATATTATTTGCAAATATATATATGATTGCAACAATTTTATACGACCAAAAATCTCTTTTTATTTATATAAATTGGAAGGATTACACTGAGTACAATTTCAGAAACCAAATGAAAAATACAAGATAAAAGGAGACTAGTCATCCTAAGGATCCCTAACAACAATGTCAGAATATCTGGCTGATGACGCGTACTTCCTTCGAATGCGTCGAATCTCAGTCTCAAAAGAAGCCTTCATCTGAGTCTTCTCGAGGACAAGCTGATCAACAATCTACTTCCAAGCAACGGAACACTGAGGCATGCTAGAAGATGAACCTCCGACTCTCTCTGTCTCTTTGTCACTCGGTCTTTAAGTAGCTCAATAAGTGCATCTTTGAAGGATCATACCAAACTATATCATCATTAGTGAGAGACATAGGTCTCTGAGACCACTGTAGAGATTGTTTGTTCTCCACAAAAGTAGGCGTCTAAGGCAAGTGCAAAATAAACCACCTGTACAGAAGAGGAATGCAACAGACAATGGTTCCACCACCCTTAGAATTCCTTAGATGCAAAGAGAAATACATATCACCCAACAAAGTAGGCACAGGATAGCCAATCAAGAAAATTCTAATAGCATTAACATCAACAAAACCGTCAATGTTAGGGAACAAAGACAATCCATATATGAGCATCACAAAGATAACTTCATGAGCATCCACACTACCGGCTTGAGCAAAAGCAATAGTTTCCTTGATGAGGATATCAAATGGCAACCAAAACAATCCTCCTTTCTTCACCCAATGAGCCTCTATCTCATACTTCTTCAAGTGAAGAGCTTCATCAATAAGATGAGATCTGGGAATCTCTTCCAATCCACTAAAAGGTACCTTGCTAGAAACAGGTATTACCAAGAGATGGGCATACTCCTCCAACGTAGGCACAAGCTGATAATCTGGGAAAGTGAAACAGCGGTAGAGAGGATCATAGAACTGCACTAGTACACTCAAAAGTCCTTCAACCACATCAGCAGACAAGATAGACAAAAGCATCCCATGGCGTTGTTTGAAATCCAAAGGATCTAATACAAAAGATGCTAGCTTCCTTAACTCTTTCATGTCAGGACATCTGAAACTGTACTTCTTAGTGTTCCTTCGTCCACAATCCATGGTCTCAAAATATTTCCAAATAATACCTCATTTCCTTGAAATTTTCGTGTGATGAATGTTATGATGTGCATGAATGCATGAATGCAAAAATCACAAATAAGGGATCACACACAAGGCGAACGAACAAAGGTCAAGGGATGAATCAAGTCATTGTCAAGTTCAATCATCCATTTTGGTGGATTATGGTTTACACCTTATCAACACCCAAGTTCCATTGATATTGACAAGACTTGATTGGATCAACCAAGAATCAAGGGTTTATTGTAAGTCATGAGCATGAAGTCTGGGTAATAACCATCCCAAAGGAGTGAACTAAGGATAAAAACTTGTAGCTCATGTTCTAAAAAGTTCCTAGAGTCTTAATTCCATCTATCGGACATTACAGGTTAAGATGACTGACTCATCGACCCATAATATTCTCAAGAGAAACTCGTCTGAGTGTAGTATCGCGTAACAACTATTATCAAGTTTACACTTGAACAGTCTTCGCACTACATCCTAAATAGGCCAATAGGGGGTAAATGTTCTACGGTCCTCAGCTTCTCGGACCTAAATTAGAGATAGTAATGCCTAACCATAAATACTTGTGTGACATTTCCAAATCCCAAAGGGTCTCCACTAAGTAGATGGATCTCAAGCCAAATTGTTAAGGACTACTCCACACAAGTTGAACATGACTATACCATTATCCTATCTTATATGCACTCAAGTTTGGGTTAGAACTTATCTCACCACACAGAGATCACCAAGCACAACAAGCAGGTTATATCACACAAATATACATACATCACATATATACAATTATACACACAAAAAAAAGTAGGCTAAACCCACTGGAGACTACTCCCCAGCAAAGTCGCCACTTAATTTCTGTAGCGGTAAATTCATGATCATCAAGCTATGGATAAGCTAGACATCAAATAATAAGAGTCGCCACCGCACTTTTATTGTTTCCAAGGGAAAAGGGAAAAGTACGAACAAAACCCAAAAGTAAGAACTTTTCAAATCAAAACTAATAAAATGCCAGAGATTACAGGTAAGAGGGTTGGTTACACAGAGGAAAGGTGTTAGCACCCAAAGTATCCTAGGTACTCTTAGGGAGCCCTTTTTTATGTGCATATGTATTTTGTATAAAATGATGTTTACAAATAAATAGAGTGAGGGGATGAGAAAAGAATTCATTAATTATATTTTTGTGTTTGACAAGACCTTCGGACTTGTGCCTATGTACCAACATAAAAATGAGGGCTCAAAACCTTGTAGTTCGTGATATAGATTTCAAAGTGGATGCATTGCTTTTAACAAAATTAAGTTTGAAAGGCACAAAGGTTCGAAAATGATTTGAGTGAGTTAGTTCCTTTTTTGGATTTTGAAAGTTTATGTCAAGTATAGTTAAGTCTATTTACTAGTTTGATTAAGAAAAGAAGTTTGAAAATGCAATGGCATAAAGCCAAATTTCTATCTTTTGCAAAGTGGTCAACATTTAGAACAAAACTAGTTCAATCAAAGAAGATTTTTAAAAAGGGGGGAGAGATTTTGAAATTAAAGAAATAGGGAGGAGATGAAGAGACTAATCCTATGCACAAAATTAAAATTTAAGAGTTGAAAAGATCTGACCGATGGGTATCAATCCAATAGGCAAGAATGCCATATAGAAACCCCAAATTCCCTTGGATATTAGAATCAAGAAACAAACAATGCATACAAAATTATCTTGAAGAGCAAGGCATCAAATAAAGATATCCCCATCCAAGCTTTAGCCACTCCATGATTTTCTTCAAATTAGCCCATGTAACAGATGAATTCCACAAGTCACAGGCTCAAAATAACAGTTTCACAATGATCATGTTGCAGATGAACTCAGAGGGATCTTGAATGATGTATCAGATGAAGTTTCAAATTGCAATCACTTGGTTTCATAAAAGTTGGCATTGGCCAAGTCCTTTAGCATAGGGAGGTTGCCTAAATTCTAAGTTCAATTTGTCCAAGATCAAGTCAACAGTCCACACAAAAGTTTTTTAGGGTTTTTGTTCTTATTATGTACATTAATGGTCCAAGACCACACAAACAAACAAAATATATACAAGCAAGATATATTACACAATATGGTCCAAATGGACAAAGGGAAAATTGCACTAACATAAACAATTAGAATAGTATGAAAAATGGCAAATGAATAGAACTTAAAAATTTAAGTGCATTAAAATAAAGGACTTGAAATTAAATGTTAGTTGTTAATGAGTTAGAAGTTAGTATTGTTTTGCTTTTGCTTTTCATTTTAAGTCATTCTTGGGAGAACACTTAACCCACTTATCACATGCATGGTTCCTTGAGCCAAGACATCTACCAAAAAAATGAAAAAAGGCCAAGTTTCCAAACAATACCATGAAATAGGGGAGACTTACAATCTCACTAACTAGAATGCTATTCCTTTTGTGTCAAAAATTTAGCGCTATGTTAAGCAATCATAATTGGACTTATGTAGAAGTCACAACTATTTGAGGTTGGGCAATAGAATTTTGGTGTTAATGCATGTTAGAGACATAGTATAATGGACTATGCTCATAAAACATACCACACACAAAAATAATATGCAAAAGAGGTGGCCTAATCTCATCCATACTTATGTTGAGTTTACAATCAACTAGCCTTAGGACTTAGAGATATCATAGGCCAAATGAGATGAATGCATAAAGAAAGGGAATGAGATGAAGAGGGAAGGGAATGTATCAAAACTCAAATTGGTAAAAGGAGGACTTTTACCAAATTAATATCATTCATTCATTTTGGGAGATGGAATGTACATTCCATCAATCCCCTAAATCCAATGATATTAACTTAACAAAGTCAAATCAACCTTGACCAAGGCCCAACAACAAGATTCAAACTTACACAAACCATCACAATAGGTCAACACAATTATTTGGCATTTATTCAAATTAAAAATACTAAAATAAGGCATTTAAATTAAATATGGTTTGTCAATTCCTAAAACCTCATCAAAACACCAAAGAAATGGACATGAGAATTATCATATGTCAAACAAGGTCAAAGGACCTTGGAGAAAATTTTTCAAAAATTTTAAAGACTTAAAAGTATTTTTAAACAATTAAAAATATTCACAAAATAAATTAAATCATGAAAAATATTAATAATGATCCAAAAAATAATTTTAATTCGAAATATGAAAGAGGAAATTATTTGAAATTTTTTGGTGAAACTCTCATATTTTTTTGATCAATATTAAAATTAATATGAATTAATGAAAATCAAAGGAATAAAAAGTAAAAATCAAAAAGTCAAAAAAACGTGGACCACTTGATCTCCCTCGTTAATTGAGGTGGCAGATCAAGTGGACACAAACTCGCGTTCCATGATGGAACCTAGTCAGCGCACCACACGCGTGGTAATAAAAACCAACGCCTAAGATTAAAACAAATTGAATGGATCGTGTGGCTGGGAGACGTGCGAATGCACCGCCGGAGCCAGAGCTTTGGTCTTCTTCTCCGGTGGACCTCACCGGACTGGTCCACCCTTAACCATCACCAAATTAAATAAGGATGACATGATCTAAAAGAAAAAATGGCGTATAGCACGAATCTGACCTCAATTTTAACTAACTCCACATATATAGAAAGATATGAGGAGTTGAATTTTGAGGTGTGTCCACTGAGTTGCTTCAATTTGACTTCTAAGCAACTCAATCTTCTTGCCTACATTGGTAAGACTTCAGACAACCAAAGATCCACGAGAATTGATGAGAATTGAGTGAGAGTCAAAGAGATGAAGTTTTCTGAAAATTACCTTCAATGTTGTGCAGAACTTGAGGTTGTTTGCTTCAAACACGATCTGATCACACTTGAGAAGCTTGCGGGGAGTGGTTACCAATGGTGCAAGGCTTTGGATCCTATAGTTCTTGAATCTCCAAACAGTTGAGATTCAAACTCAATTTTCAGATTGAAAATTATCAGGTTTTCCTTTAGAATGAGAGGGTTTCAATTGGGGGAAAAAGTTGGTGCGCCAGGCATTTTAGAATTTAGCTCCAAGGGCATGTATTTATAGCATTGGGGATTGATAATTGCACACTTGAAAATTTGCTAAATTAGGCAATGTGACGAACAAGCTTGCATGGGCGTGTACAGGCCCATGAAGCAATCCATTTTGATCCAATTGCAACTATACTGAAGTTCAAATGATGCTTGATTGGCAAGGCAATATGAAATGGAGTTTTAGACATTTGATTTCCTCCAATGGTGCAGCTTTGTTAAAGCCATGCACAGACCTAGCAAACTTTACCCAACCTACATAAACTTGAGTTCTTTGGAAAGCTTGGATCAAGGGGAACAAGTTTGATGTTGAACACTTTTTCATTTGGAGCTTGGATTATGGTGAATTTGAAGGTGGAAGTTTGGAAATTTCAACATGTTGAATTTTTTTTTAAGTGTCAAGCCATATATCTCAATATTCCATCTTGCTTAACTTTTTATGTGAGCTTCAAATGAGAAAAGTGTCTTCATCAAAGTTGTATCTATTTCAAATACCTTCAAAATGGTCACCAATTTCATGTCATTTGGATTTATAATGATAGAGTTATGCATTTTTGAAGTTTGGAAAAATCACTTGTTCATTGGTATAGGTCAAAAATGACCTATAATGTATCCTCATATCACATGCTCATAAAAGTTGAATTATCTATCACTCCAAATATCAAAGTTGAACTAGACATATTGAATTTGATTGTGAAACTTGGAAATCTTTCATCTCATAAAAATTCAGCAAGTTATGGCCTTGGGAAGTTGACTTTCAAATTAGGGTTTAGACAAAATGACATATAATGTTTCAACATAGAAAATGATTTTCCAAGAAAAAATAGCTCTAGGTCTCAACATGAAAGTTGTTTGGAATGTCATTTAGAGTAACGTTTATCTTGGAATTATTTTCATATGGTGAAAGTTGTAGGAGATAAGGTCTTGGGAGATCCAGTTTTGATCAGATGAATTCATCTAGCCAACCACCATCAACCAACTTGCTAACCTTACATTATATTTACTTTATAGGCTCATGGTATATCATATATGCATAAGATTATTAATTTTTAAGTGTCCCTTGAGAAATTTGATCAATTGGTGAGATGGCTTATTGGAGAAGTTACTCAAGATACCTAGTTAAATTAGGGTTTCCAAGGCAAATCACCTCCAAACTCTGGAAGAAAACTTGATCAATATAATACGTAGGAATCAATGGAACTCATATATGATGTTCATAACCATTATTGGATCAATTCATGGTTATGCTTTTTCTCATGAGGGCCTCAAACCCTAGATATGGACTTGATAAAACAATGTGATCATGCCCTACCTACAAAAAAGTTTGGCAAATGCAAAGACATATTTTTGGTATTTTGGTTAGTAAAATGATAATATATAAGTATGATACAATCACATGGTGCTTGGTGATCTCTCCCAAAACAAACCCAATGAGAGAGGGGTAAGGAGGATGCCAAGGTATGATCTCAATGCTAGTGCTTATGATGAAATTACATGTTGGATCTTAGGGTCAAAATTGGGGTCTTACAATAGGCATTATTTTCTCTGATTTGGGGTCCGAGAAGCTGAGGACCATAGAACATTTAACCCAACTTGGCCTATTTTGGGCGTAGTGTGGAGATTGTTCAGGTGTAGACCTGATAACAGTTGTTACGCGATACTACACTCAGACGAGTGTCTCTTAAGAATATTATGGGTTGATGAGTCAATCATCCTAACCTGTAATATTCGATAGATGGGATCAAGAATCTGGGAACTTTTTAGAACATTGTAGCGGTAAATTCATGATCATCAAGCTATGGATAAACTTAACATCAATAAAATCAGAGTCGCCACCACGCTTTTATTGTTTCCAAAGGAAAAGGGAAATGTACGAACAAAACCCAAAGATAAGAAGTGTTCAAATCAAAACTAATAAAATGCCAGAGATTACAAGAAAGGGGGTTGGTTACACAGAGGGATGGTATTAGCACCCAAAGGGTCCTAGGTACTCATACGGAGCCCTTTTTTATGCGTGTATGTGTTTTTGGTATAAAATATGTTTGAGAAAAATAGAATGTGGGGATGAGAAAGGAATTCATTGATAATATTTTTGTGTTTGACAAGACCTTCGGACTTGTGCCTACGTACCAACATAAAAATGAGGGATCAAAACCTCGTAGTTCGTGGTATCAATTTCAAAATGAATGGATTGCTTTTCATCAAAATTTGAGTTTAAAAAAGGCACAAAGGGGCCAAAAGTTTGAATGAGTGTTAGTTCTTTTTGTCTTTTGAAATTTTAAGTCAATATGGTTAATTTCATTTACAAGTTTGATTTAAGAAAAGAGTTTAGAAAAGACAATGGCATAAGGCCAAAGTTTCTAGTTTAAAATAAAGTCTAAGTTTTAAAATCACAAGAAAAGAAAGTTTTTGAAAAAGTTGGAGAGATTTGAAATTTAAGAAATGAGAGGAGATGAAGAGGCTAACCTAAGCATAAAATTAAAAGTTAAGAGTTTAAAAGATCTGACCAATGGGATGCAATCCAACAGACAAGAATGTCATATAGAAAATCCACTTTCCCTTTTGAATTTTGAATCAAGCAATAATCAGCCAGAAATTATCATTATGAAGAGCAAGACATCAAATAAAGATAGCCACATCCAAGCAAACAAATCCCATAGCTAACAGTCTTCTTTACCTTCTTATGCACCAGATGAAATACTCCTTGATTAACTTAGAATAAGACATTAGACATAGGTTTAAAGTAATAGTTACATCAAGACTATGTAGCAGATGAATTCATGTGGATCCCAATACTTGCATCAGATGAAAGCTCAAATCACAATTGGCCTCAGAAATGTTGGCATTGACCAAGTCCTTTTGCATATGAAATGTTGCCTAATTCTAAGTCCAAAAGTTCATATCAAACCCAACAGTCCACACAAACATTTTTTAGGGTTTTTGTTGTTTCTTAAGTATTTTATGGTCCTAAGACCTCAAACATAAACAAATTACACAAGCATATATATACAATTACAATATGTGGCTCAAATGAGCAAAGTGAAAATCGCATAAACATAAACAAGTTAAATGATATGTAAAATGAAAAATGAAATGGTAAATGACTTGAATATAAATTGCATAAAGTAAATGACTTGAAAAATAAAATCAATATTAATACAAGTTAGTCAAATGTTAGTTGGTTAGATGTTAGTGATGTTTTGCCTTTTAATTGATTAAGTCATTCTTTGGAGAACACTCAACCCTCTATTCAAAAGCATGGATCCTTGAACCAAGACATCTTCCAAAGTAAGGAAAAAAGGCAAAGTTTCCATACAATACCATGAAAGAGGGGAGACTTACAATCTCACTTACTAGAATGTTATGCCTTTAGGGTCAAATTTAGCTCTATGTTAAGCAATCGTAATTGGACTTATGTAGAAGTCACAACTATCTGAGGTCGAGCAATAAAAATTTAGGTGCTAATGCATGTTAGAGATTTGGTATAATAAACTAAACTCCTAAAACATACCATACACTAAAAGAAAAGATCAAATGGATGGACCTATCTCATCCATACTTGTATTAATTCATCTAACACAAGGTTATTGATGAACCAACTAGGCTTAGGATATTGAGATTTCATTGGTCAATGAAAGGGGTGGGAAAGAATAAGATTGAATATGATGAGAGAGGGGAGATGAGTGAAACATAAATTGGTCAAGGGAGGAATTTTATCAAATTAAAATCATTCATTCATTTTGGGAGATGAAATGTACATTTCGTCAATCCCCTAAATCCGATGATTTTAACTCAACAAAAGTAAAATCGACCTTGACCAAGACCCAAACACATAGTCAAACATCACAAGTCAATAAAAATGGCTCAACATAATTTCTATACAATTAATCAATTAAAAATATAATTAAAAATGCATTTAAATTCAATTTAATTTGGTCAAAACCTAAAACCTCTTCAAAACACCAAATAAATGGCCAAGAGATTTATCCTAGGTCAAACAAGGTCAAAAGACCTTAGACAAAAAATTTCATAATTTTTGAAAAGTCAGAAGTATTTTTAAACAATTTAAAAATATGCGCAAAATAATAAATTCATGAAAAATATCAAAATTAATCCCAAAATTAATTTTAATTCATAAAATGAAAGTGGAAATAAATGGATTAATTGGTGAAAGTCCCATATTTTTGGATTAAAAATGAAAATAATATGAATTAATCAAAATAAATGGATTAAATGAAATATCATAAAATAAGAAAAAACAAGGGCCATCAGATCTGCCTCATTAATTGAGGCGGCAAATCCGATGGGCAAGCGTGCGCGTTCCATGATGCACTGCAGTCAATGCGTCACGCACTTGGTAATCAGAACCAAGGGCTAAGATTAAAATAATTTAAATGGATCCTATGGTTGAGAGGTGTGACAACACACTACCGGAGCTAGGGCTCCGGTCTTCTTCTCCGGTGGACCTCACCGGACTAGTCCACCATCAAGCATCATCAAAATGAAAAACAAGGACATGGATTTAAAGAAAAAATGCTCAGGAGCTTAAATTTGGCTTCAATTTTCTCCAATTCCAAGTATATCAAAAGATACAGGGATTTGTATTTTGAGGATCATGAACTAAGTTGCTTTGATATGACCTTAAAGCAACTCAATCTTGTTGCCTACATTGGTAGGACTTCAGCCAACCAAAAATCAAAAAGAATAATGAAGAATTTAGGGAGAATCGAATAGATGAAAATTATGGAAAATTACCTTCGAGGGAGCTTCAAACTTCCTTGATCTTGATTCCAATTGTGCTTGGCTTTGTTTTAGAAGCTTGTTGGAAGTGATTAGGATCAAGAAATGGCCTGGACTCTTGGAGTTTCAATCTCAAAACAGATGGAGATTTGAAGCTCAATTTTCAAATGAAAACCTTGAAGATTATCCTTTAATGGTGAGGGTTTGTATTTCCGGTTCAAAGCTTGGGCATTAGGTCCTCAATTCTGAGCAATGAGGGTTGTATTTATAGCCAAAGATATTCATTTCCACACACTTCCAAAAATTGCCAATTTTATTAATTCTCTTTGCATGCTACCATGGGCGTATGATAGGACCATAAAGTGATGTATTCAGGTCCAAAAATAAGTGAGAATCATGCTGAAATTGTGTCATGTGGCCATGCATTTGTGTATGAAATATGAAAGTTAAAATCATCCAAATGGTACCTCACATTGCACCCATGAGAAAGTCCTTCATTCTTTGGCCAAATGAGGTGATTTTAGACGTTTTGGAAAGGTGAGATCAAGGGGAACAACTTTCATGTTGAAAACTTTTTCATTTGAATCTTGGATCATGACGAATATTGTGGTGGAAGTTTGGGAAATCAAACATATATGAATATTTTCTAAGTCCCAAGTAAAATGTTTACTTCTTCCACCTTGAATAACTTTTTCTATGACTTCAAATGAAAAACGTTTTTTCATCAAAGTTGTAGTTCTTTCAAGTATCATCAATTTGGTCACAAATTTGACCTCATTTGCATTTGGCATGAAGGAGTTATGCATTTTAGAAATTGAGGAAAATCACTTGTTCAATGGCATTGGTCCAAAGTGACCTATAATGTTTCCCCTTGGCACATCCATTTGAAAGTTGAATTTGAACTTCCTCAAAACATAAAAGCTGAAGTAGATATCTTGAATTTAGTCATGGAATTTTAATGGCTTTAATATCGTAAAAATTGAGCAAGTTATGATCTTGGGCAGTTGACCTCCAAAATTAGGGTTCATACAAAATGACCTATAATCTTTCACCATAAAACGTTACTTTAAAAGCAAAAATAGCTCTTGACTTCAACATGATAGTCGTTTGAAATGGCATTTTGAGTAACATTTCTCTTGGAATTATTTTCATATGACAAAAATTGTATGAGATAGGGTCTAGAGAACCCCAGTTTTGACCAGTTAACTTTCTTTGGTCATCCACCATGAACCAACTTGCTAGCTTGATATTATCTTGAATTTGGGGACTCATGGACGGTCATATATGTATAATATGATGTAATATGAAGTATCCCTTAAAATATTTGACCAAATGTTGAAGAAACTTGTTGAGGAAGTCACATAAGATACCCAGATGAATCAGGGCTTCCAAGGCAAACAAGCTTCAAACTCTTGATGAATTCTTTACCAAAATGATATGTAAAGATCATAGGGATCCATATATGATGCTTAGAATCCGGGGAGACTGAAAGTCCACAGGAGTATAACGCATTCCATAAGAAAAACTCACTGGGGAGACAAAGACTCTAGGGAAAAATTTGTGCGCAGGCCAGGCTACGACTTAGAAATTTCTAGGGATACAAGGGTAAATAAATCAATGGAAAGACTCAGCCAGGGATAAAGGGAAAATATGTAGAGGAAGCGGGTAAATCAGAACAAAACTAAAATACTCGAACCAAATAGGGGATTGGCGACTTCATTGAGGAAATGCGCACTCAAACTCAACTAGGGAAGAATGAACTTCAACACAGGAGTACCAGAAGTATGTTATCCATTACCAGTTACTGGGTAGGAGGATAAGATAATCTGACAGAGAAACATCTGTTACCGGTTAGGGTAAACATATCAAGGATGACTCGCTGAGGAAATAAGGTATGTTCGTCACCGGCTACTGGGTAAGAACAACCTACTAGGGAAAATATCAAATAGAATTTACAACTACCGGTTACTGGGTAGAAGACCAAAGAAAGAGAATATCCATCACTGGTTAAAGTGAACATATCACTCGGCAGAAGACCGCAAAGAGAAGAAAATCAGTCATCAGTTAGGATGAACATATCAAGGATTAACTCTATGAGAAATGAAATAGGGATTAAAACTACCTTTTTAATGGGTAGAAAACCACAAAGAGGAGAAAATCCATCATCGGTTAGGATGAACATATCAAGGATTAACTCTCTAGGAAACGTAAAACGAATCCGCTGGGGAAAAAATATGAGGATGTAGATTACTTTTACTGGGTATTGGGTAAGAGTAAGTTACTCTCAAATCGAGAAGAATATTACCAGTTACTGGAAAATAGACTTTCGAGGAACCAAAGCATCTATCTATGTAAGAACTAGGAAGAAACGGTCGAACAAAGACTCGACCCGATGAGGATAGATCTCAGGGGGAACAGTTCCATCCAGATAATCAACTAGGGAAGAAGCTGAAATAATAGTCATCCAGGAGGAAATAACTCAGTGGGGAATGAGGAAGGTTAAATTCTTTCTACTTAAGAGGCTGACACTCTACAATTGAAGGAGAACAGACGCACCAAATCTACATGGGGAAGAATAATGTCACCATGGTAGAGGATCAGAAAATAAGGAATCAAAAGCAAAAGTATGCATAATGAAATATCTGATGTATGAATGTATATGTATATATGATGGATGCTTATGCTGACAAAACAGTCACAAAGGATACAAATGTCATTGATCTGAATCATCGCCACAACACTTGGTTAATCTGGACAGGGTGTAGGCATCAATTGGAGAAAAAGTTAGGGATGAACAAAAATCATCCGCTAATCATCTCAAATCCTCCTGAGGAAGGAGAAAAGATTTGCTAAGGATCTGATTCATCAACTCTGCGAGGAATTTTAGGTCAACAACATATTGATTGGGAGACAATCTAGTAGAGGACCAAGACTATTGCTCAAGAATAAGTGTTGATGGGGATCAAGAGTGAACTCTACTGAAGATCTGAGGGAATCAAATATGGTGTTGGATTTATGCAAATCGTTTAGAATATGCGCCTACAACTTAGTTAGGGAGGCGATTACTACTCAGCTAGGAAAAACTGACTCGCCGTTGGGGGCCTTCGTAGTTGTAAGAATCAAAGCACCGCCTGAAAAGGCTCTCTTTACAACATATGGGCCTTCGTAGTTAGGAGTCCATTTGCCCCTAGCGTTTGGTTTAAAAGATAGAATCTTCTTTAGCACAAGGTCACCTTCTCTAAACACATGAGACTTGACCTTCTTATCAAATGCTTTCTACATTCTCTGCTAGTACAACTGACCATGGCATATGGCAGTCAACCTCTTCTCTTCAATTAAATTCAGCTAGTCATATCTGGTTGACACCATTCAGCTTCTGTCAACTTGGCTTCCATCAAAACATAAAATTATGGGATCTCAACTTCCACTGGGAGTATAACTTCCATGCCATAACAAGTGAGAAAGGGGTTGCCCCTATTGAAGTTCAGACGGATGTACGGTACCCATGCAAAGCAAAAGGAAGCATCTCATGCCAATCTTTGTACGTCACAATAATCTTTTGAATGATCTTCTTGATGTTCTTATTCGCAGCTTCAATAGCCCCATTCATCTTAGGTTTATAGGGAGAAGAATTATGATGTGCAATCTTGAAATCTTTGCAAAGAGCTTCCACTATATTGTTGTTCAAGTTAGACCCATTATCAATAATGATCTTACTTGGCACACCATACCGGCATATAATCTGATTCTTGATAAACCTTACAACAACTTGCTTGGTTACATTCACATACGATGCCGCTTCAACCCACTTTGTGAAGTAATCAATAGCCACCAAAATGAAGCGATGCTCGTTCGAAGCTTTAGGCTCAATCATGCCAATCATATCAATTCCCCACATGGAGAAGGGCCATGGAGAGGAAATGACATTCAACAATGTCGGAGGAACATGAATCTTATCTACATATATTTGACACTTGTGGCATTTCTTCACAAACTTGTAACAATCAAATTTCATTGTCAGCCAATAGTGACCTGTTCTCAATATCTTCTTAGCCATAACATGTCCATTGGAATGGGTACCAAAGGAACCTTCATGGACTTCAGTCATCAACAGGTCTGCTTCATGTCTATCCACGCATCTGAGAAAAACCATATCGTAGTTTCTTTTGTAAAGCACATCACCATTCAAATTGAACTTTCCAGTTAATCTTCTCAAAGTCTTTTTATCTTTCAAAGATGCCCCGGGCGGGTAAATCTGACTTTGGAGAAAACACTTAATATCAAAATACCATGGATTTTCATCCTTGACCTTTTCAATAGCAAACACATGAGCTAGCCTATCAAGACGCATCACGGTCAAATTAGGGACTTCATTCCAGAACTTTACCACAATCATTGAAGCCAACGTTGCAAGAGCATCTGCCATCCGGTTTTCATCTCGAGGGATGTGATGAACCTCAACCTTTGCAAAGAAAGTTGAAATCCTCCTCGCATAATCTGTATATGGTATCAAACCGGGTTGTTTAGTCTCTCATTCACCTTTGATCTGATTCACAACAAAATCTGAATCTCCATAGACGTCAAGATACTTGATTCTAAGATCAATGACCTCTTCAAGCCCCATAATGCAAGCTTCATACTCAGCCATGTTATTCGTACATTTGAAAGTTAATCTAGATGTAAATGGAAAATGAGTGCCTAGAGGAGTAATAATCACTTCCCCAATGCCATAACCATATTGATTAACAAATCCATCAAATACCATGCCCCAACGGGAACCAGGTTCTACCCCTTCTTCAAGCAATGGTTCATCACAATCTTTCATTTTCAAGTACAAAATGTCTTCATCAGGAAAATCATACTACACTGACTTATAGTCTTCAATCGGTTGGTGAGCCAAATGGTCAGTCAAGATACTACCTTTGATAGTTTTCTGAGATCGGTATTCAATATCATACTCTGATAACAACATCTGCCAATGGGCAATCCTCCCAATTAAAGCAGGCTTTTCGAAAATATACTTGATTGAATCCATTTTGGATATCAACCAAGTAGTATGATTCAACATATATTGGCGCAAACGCTTAGCAGCCCAAGCTAATGTGCAACAAGTCTTTTCAAGCATAGAATACCAAGTCTCACAGTCAGTGAATTTCTTACTGGGGTAGTAGATAACATATTCTTTCTTTCCAGTTTCATCTTGTTGTCCAAGAACACAACCCATACTTTCATCAAGCACAATCAAATACATGATCAAAGGTCTTCCTTCAATAGGTTGATACAGAATCGGAGGCTCAAGCAGATACCCTTTGATACTGTCAAAAGCATTCTAGAAATCTTCAGTCCAATCACAAGACTGATCTTTCTGAAGAAGCTTGAATATAGGTGCACATGTGGCAGTCATATGTGATATAAATCTTGAGATATAGTTCAAACGACTGAGAAAACCTCTAACTTGCTTCTCAGTTTTGGGCGCAGGCATCTCTTGTATTGCTTTGACCTTGGCAGGATCAACTTCAATACCCTTCTCACAGACAATAAAGCTCAACAACTTACCAGAACGAACACCAAAAGTACACTTTTTGGGATTCAAGCAGAGTTTATACTTCCCCAAACGCTAGAATAACTTCAACAAATGCTCAACATGTTCTTCTTCATCACTTGATTTAGCAATCATGTCATCGACATAGACTTCGATATCTTTATGCATCATATCATGAAAAGGAGTGGTCATAGCTCTCAGGTATGTTGCACCAGTATTCTTTAAACCTAAAGGTGTCACTCTATAATAGAATATTCCCTAGGGTGTAATGAATGTGGTCTTCTCCATATCTTCGGGTGCCATCTTGATTTTATTATAACCGGAAAATACGTCCATAAATGAAAAAATTTGAATTTAGTTGTATTGTCTACCAACATATCAATGTGTGGCAGAGGGAAATCATCTTTCGGACTAGCTTTGTTCAAATCTTTATAATCAACACACATACAAACTTTTCCATCTTTTTTCGGAACAGGCACAATATTCCTCCCACTGTTGATATTCAGAGGTAACAAGAAAACTAGCATCAATCTTTTTTTTCACCTCCTCTTTGATCTCCATTGTCATATCGGGATGAGTCATCCTCAACTTCTGCTTGACCGGCGAGAATTCTGTCTTCAACGGCAATCTATGCTCCACAATCTCAGAATCCAAACCAAGCATATCTTGATAGGACCAAGCAAACACATCTGAATATTCTCGAATAAGATTAATCAACCCCTTCTTATCGTCTGGACACAGTTGAGACCCAATCTTGACTTCCTTCACATCATCTTCGGAACCCAAGTTAACTAACTCAATCTACTCTTCAAACGACTGAATGGATTTTTCCTCATCCTTAAGTAGACGAGACAATTCATCAGATACTTCTTCATCAGTCTCTTCCTCAGCCTTAAGCACAGGGAAGTCAAAGTTTGGAGAGGGAGTAAGATCATTGTATTTAATGGGTTTGGGAACCAACCTGCATAATGATTTGATATTTTGGTTTTAGAGAAGTGAATTGTGACCCAATATTCTGCAGATGGACAATTATTATTATTTTTTATGTTTTTTGTGATTACCATTTTCAGAAAGGCAAAAAGTAAAATCCAACATCATAGATGTGGATGAATGGAATTATATTTTATTAATGATAATTGAGAAATGCCTAACAATGTTTACTTCTCCCTTAGGAATAAGAGAAGGATTTTTCTTAAAACATGAAAAACAAATTACTTAAGAGCAATGGACAATAACAGGAACGTCAACAGCAACCCAATTGTTGCAAGTCTGGCCATGTGTCACAAAGTTGGCATAATCTTCGTCTTCATCATCCTCAATTACAGCAGCTGAGTGTTGTTCATTACCATGAATTAAACCTCCACTATGGAAACTTGGTTGTACTTCTTTAGCTTTTACATTGAACGACCAGTGTTGAAAACCCAATCCGGCCCTAATCTTGTTCTCGGAAACTTCTACCATACAGCCCCACTGGTCTGTACTGCCTGCCTCAATAGCTTTCTGAGCATCTTTGAAAGAAGACATGGGTGCCCCAGTTTTCTTTTCCTCAGCAATAGAAAAGGCTTGGGACGGAGTTCCAACCTCCTCCTCAGCTTTAACATATATAAAAGATGTCAGATGGCTTACCAAGAGCGCTTTCTCTCCACCAACAACGACAAGTTTGCCGTTCTTCAAAAATTTCAATTTATTGTGTAGAGTAGATGTTACAGCTTGTCGTAGGCAATGGAACCTCTTGACCATTCTCCACCATGGTGGCATTATACTGATAAGGCACAACTTTATCGGATGTATACGAGACGGGGCCCGCTAACCATATTACTAACAGCGATACATATCTATTCACGTTATTGCTGCTGCTACTATCAAATTGAATGACTACCCGCTCAGGGGTCTTGAACACTGGTACTATTACATTAACATCATCTATATCCCTAGACCGTTGAATCTGGATTACATTCTCAACCATCAACTTCTGCATATCCCTCTTGACGATCATACACCCACGGGGGTTCACACTACAAATTGTACAACTATAAGACCCTAATTTTGACCCTAAGATCCCTCATGGCATCATATCATTGCTCATTACGTTGCCTCAAGGATCATAGCATGTGTGGCTCCTTAACCCTTGGGTTGGGACTTGTGTGAGTTGGTTTGAGACCACCAAGCATGCTTGAATTGTATATTATTGCTTTTATTATTTTGTTTATTAACCAAAAGCACAAAAATATGTCACTAAGTTGTTTTGTTTTAAAGCTCAAGTGATCTTGTGATCCCATGCTCATAGGAGGCTCCTATGCTCGTAAGAGGCTCCTATGCTCATTGAAGTGGCCAGATGAAGATGAAAGAAAGCATGAAAATGGTTCAAAAAGCTTTCAATTATCATATATGTCTCCCAAGTATCTGAATTTGCCAATTTGATCAAGATAAACCAAAGGGCCTGAGGTTTGTTTCTCAAGGAAACCTTAATTCAACTACGCATTAACTGTGCCTTGCCATTGAAGCAACCTCAATCTATGATAAAATTCAATCAAGGTAAGTTATTTCATTCATTATTTTATACATATATGAGCCTATGTGAGTATCCTCAATCATTCATTCATCAAGATTTAAAGTTTGGCCTTGAGAAGTTGACCAGTCAATTCATGTGACCAAATTGAAATCCACTGAGACCTAAATTTTGATGTGTTTGTCAAATGAATATGACCCCAAGAGATAAAATGTTCTTAATAACTATATGAACAACTTTCATGTTCATCAAAAATTCATTTGAAACTTGGATGTCATCATTCATTTAAAAAACATTATAGGTCATTTTGACTGAAACCCTAATTTTGGGTCAACTTCCCAAGGACCTAACTCCTTCATTTTTTATGATTTTGAGGTTAGACCAATTGAATTGGAAATCTTGAGATGTTTAATTCAAATTTTATGTTGGAAAAAATTTCATAATCGTAAAAGAAACACATGTGATAATACAAAACATTATAGGTCACTTTGGACCAAAGCCATTGAATCTTAAAAAAGTCCAACTTCAAGTTCCCATAACTTTCTCATCAAAAATCCAAATGATTCAAAATTTAAGTCCAAATTGATCATATTGAAAAATATATACAACTTTGATGTTGGAGGTGTTTCCATTTGAGGCTTGAGTCATTAAAATAGAAGGGCTTGAAGTTGGTCACTTTTGACAAATTTCTCAAAGGCATGTTTTGTACCTTAAACTTCATGACCAGTTTTCACAATTTTCCAAACTCCAAATGAATTTTTGTCCAACATAGATTTTATTCCTTGTGTCAAGACCTTTCCAACCATTACTCACATGCCTATGTTTGGATTTTCCATGAGTGACTTTCGAAGAGGGGAACATTTATGCCCAATTATAGAATTCACATTGAATCTTCATGCACAAGCAATTGCCATCCAAACCACAAATCCATTTCACTTTAGAATGAGCTCAGCTTTCATTTCCATCAGCTTTTAGGCCTCACATGCGCCTGTACAGGCCCATGCATGGAGGACCCAAAGCTTCATGCACACGGTTTTGGCACCTCGTTGCTTGGATCTCAGCTATAAATACATGCCTTGCTTCATTCAATTTTAACTCTCGAACCAACCTGAAGCTCTGCAGAATTGGAAACCCAACCATACCAAAGGAATTCTCATTTTTAATTTCTCATTTCAAGTTAGATCAAACTGCAAGCAAGAATTGGAGCAGATCGTGCTGTTTAAAGTTGCACTTCAAAGGTTTATTGCTCACCTGTTTTGATCTATATCTCTTCATATAATGTGATTTGCTTATTTTTATTTGGTTCTATGAAGTCCTCGTGTGAGAGGCAAGCCAATGGTGGCTTTGATTTTGTGAATTGATGCATTTCAGATTGAACACCTAGATTTTCCATCTAAGATTTCTCATTCCATAGAGGTCTTGAGAGAAATTCAAGGTTACAGGGGTGATGTACATCACCCTAACTTCATTTTGGTATAAGGATCACGCATTTTGGTTGAGGTTTGAAAACCTGCAACTGGTGGCCGGAAACAGTTAGCTCACCGGAGAAGACGGTGGTTTCCACCACCGTCCCCACGTGGAACACCTTGGGCCTTTGGATCTCATGTGCGCGTTATAATCTTAGCCATCCATCCTCTGAACTTTTTTTAATTTAGCGTGTGTTACTTTTGACTCATGACCATAATGCGCGCGCGCTTTTGGACCATTAGATGTGTCCACATCAACTAATGAGTTCCATCCAAGCGCTGTGGATTTTCCATATTTTCTAATTTCTGTTTTATTTTTCTTTTATTCCATTTATTTTAAAAAATTCATAACTCTTTTATTTGGAATCACAAAAATATGAGACCAATTGCAAAAAATTTCTTTTAAAATATAGTTTCATAATCTAATTTTTAATTATTTTTGTGATTCCATTTAGCATTTTTTGTGGATTATTTTATTTTTGATAGTTTTTAATTCATTTTAAATACTTTTTTATATTCAAAAAATCCAAAAATATTTTCTTAACACATATGGATGATGATCAGTCTATGAAAAATATTCTCATTAATTTCTTAATTGATTTGAGATTTATTTAAGATTTTAGTTCATTTGTGTTATTTTTCTTGATTTTTAATTGTTTTAAAATAGTTTCTGTTTTCAAAAAATGTTGAGAAAATTTTTCAAATCTTGTTTGACCATGTTAGACTTATGATGCTTCAATTGGACTTATCCAAGTTGATTTGAATTGAATTTGAAGTTTGACCATACTTTGTTCATTTTCTTTTATGCTTTATTTTAATTCAAAAAATACCAAAACTATGTTTGACATTTATTGACTTCTAATCTTCATTTCACTTCTGTTTACCATCGATTGATGTTGATTTCATTCACATTTGATCATTGTGTTTTGATTATGTCATTTGAATTCTCATTTTGTCCATTTCATTTCTTCTTCATCCTCTTCTTTTATTTTGGCCAATGAGTTAATGATTTGTGGTTAGCCTTGACATATGAGAGGCTTAACCTTCTTTGATCCAAATCAAATTCAACTTGATCAAAGATCAAGTGAATTGCTTTGTGTCCAAGATAGGTTGCCTCTTGGTCAAGCAAAGAACCTGAAATCCATACAAGGCCTTTCTTCTTTTCTTTTGGCATGGCAAGTTGTAGGAGCTTGGCTTACTAGTCATGATCTCTAACTTGTGTTTATTTGCCTATATTTTTATTGACCAGCCTCAGATAGGTGTGACTTCTACATTAGTCCACTTACGATTGCTTAACATAGCGCTAAATTGTCTTATGACACACTAACATTAACTACTAACACTAACTTTAATTCAAGCATTTAACTCCTTGCATTTTACTTTAATGCAATTTAATTTCTTGTTCATTTATTCATATTGCCTTTTCCCCTTTTCTCACTTGAGCTCATATTTTATGTTTATGCTATTTTTCTTTTGCTCACTTGAGCTCATTATTGTGAATAAATATATTGTTGCTTTGTGATTGTTTTGTCTTTGTTTGTGTGAACCAATACAAAAAGGAGAAAGGACTTAGAATTAGGACCTTACCTATGCTTAATGGAGTTCAATAGCAACTAGGCCTCATGCCTTTAGAATGCTAAATCTTAAAGTTGACTTCAAAGGACCCCTAATCCAAAACTCTTTCTTTGTCCATTCCTCTTATTGAATTGTGAACTTTTTGATTGTTTGTTCTTGTGTGATAGGGATTCCAAACATGAGATAGTAAGAAGGACCATTGTCATGAATAGCCAAGTTAAGAGAGACAAGCAAAATGGAGATCCTAGGAGCTTGATTGAATATTTGTTTGATTGCTTGAGTTAATTACTAAGTTCAAAGGAAAGGAGCATCTTGAATCATCTTTATGATATCAAGAAAGGAACTCCAAGGGTTTTATCTCTTCTCTTATATTTGAATGTTTAGGACTAGCCCTTCTCTTCTTCTCTCCACTCTAACCCAAGCCAAACATTTTTTTGTGTGCAAACATTGACATTGTTTTCAAAACTAGAAACCTAGGCCATATGCCTTTGATTTTGTCAAACTCTATTCATTAATACTTATTATGAATGAATCTTAAGTCAACATTGACTTCATTTTGTGAATACTTCTAATTTGTAAATACAACTCACTTCAAGTGATTTTTGTGGTTCCAATAGCCACCTTTGTTAACACCCTTTTTCATAAACATTAGTAATTAGGTTTGAGTTATCATAGTGGTTGATGTAAACCTCACCTTATCCTTAGTGATTGGACTATAAGTCTTCCATACTTATTATAGGGTGGATCCCTCACTAGTATCCCTCACTCTTTTCACATGGTTGATTGTTGGTTTAGGTTGAGTTTCCCCCCTTTGATAACAAAAGATCTCAAGGCTTTTAATCAATACCAATATTTTGAGATTTTTACCCCGAACTACGAGGTTTTGATCCTACCTTTGTGATGGTACGTAGGCAATGGGTTCATCCATTCAAACAACAAAATTGTAAATAATATGTATATTCTCTTCTCATCTCCCCAATCATGTTTGCACAATTTTTTTCACAAATACCAACCTACAATACATCTTTGCAAAAAGGGCTCCCTTAGAAGACTGGTACTTTGACAGTGGATGCTCAAGACATATGACTGGTATGGAAAATCTACTGGTAGATATTCAACCTCACATTACCAGCTATGTGACCTTTGGTGATGGTGCCAAAGGAAAAATAAAAGGTGTGGGCAAACTGGACTGTTCTGGAGTGCCAAAACTGAATAATGTGCTGTTAGTAAGAGGACTAACTGCAAACCTCATCAGCATAAGTCAGCTGTGTGATCAAGGGTTTCATGTTCAGTTTACTAAGGAGCTATGCATTGTGACAAATGGTGACAATCAGGAAGTTATGAGAGGAACCAGATCCAAAGATAACTGCTACCTGTGGGAACCTGAAGTCTCTAACTTTTCCACAACATGCTCCTCAGCCAAGGAAGAACAGGATGTGAAGTTGTGGCATAGACGTCTTGGACATCTCCACTTACGGGGAATGAAGAAGATTATATCCAAGGAAGCAGTCAGAGGAATTCCAAAGCTTCTGATTGATGAAGGAAGAGTCTGTGGAGAATGCCAGGTGGGCAAGCAAACCAAGATGTCACATCCGAAGCTGGGACATCCCACAACCTCCAGAGTTCTGGAACTATTGCACATGGACCTAATGGGACCTATGCAGGTTGAAAGTCTTGGTGGGAAGAAATATGCGTACGTGGTGGTGGATGACCATTCCAGATACACGTGGATAAGCTTCATCAGAGAGAAGTCAGATACATTTGATGTCTTCAAAGACCTGTGCATAAGACTTCAAAGGGAAAAGGACAGTTGTGTGGTCCGGATTAGAAGTGATCATGGTACGGAGTTCAAGAATTCCAAGTTTGATGAGTTTTGCTCGTCTGAAGGAATAAGTCATGAGTTCTCCTCCCCTATAACTCCTCAGCAGAATGGAATAGTTGAAAGAAAAAATAGAACTATTCAAGAATCTGCCAGAGCAATGATTCATGCAAAGAAGCTCCCCATGCACTTCTGGGCTGAAGCAATGAATACCGCATGCTATGTTCACAACAGAGTCACCTTGAGAAAAGGAACATCATCCACTCTATATGAAATATGGAAAGGCAGAAAACCCACTGTGAAGTACTTTCATATCTTTGGAAGTAAATGCTACATTCTCACAGATCGTGAACAGAGAAGGAAGCTAGATCCCAAAATTGATGAAGGTATATTTCTGGGATACTCCACTAACAGCAGAGCCTACAGAGTGTTCAACTACAGGACCAATGTCCTGATGGAATCCATAAATGTCATTGTGGACGACAAAGAGGAAGGAACCGATGTCATGGAGGATGTTGAAACATTCCTTGACAGTTCAACTGACAGTCCAGTCAAGTCTGAAGAAGTACAGGAACCTCCTCCTGAATGTGAAGTAGATGTAACCACCAAAGTGCCATCTATCAGAATTCAGAAAGACCACCCTAAGGATCTTATCATAGGGGATCCCACCAGTGGTGTAACTACCAGGTCAAGAGGAATAAACTCAAATTCCTGCTTTGTATCCAAGGTTGAACCAAAGAATGTGAAAGAAGCCCTGACTGATGAATACTGGATCACTGCCATGCAAGAGGAACTTGAGCAGTTCAAAAGGAATGAAGTCTGGGAACTAGTTCCAAGACCTGAAGGGACCAACATCATTGGTACCAAGTGGATCTACAAAAACAAATCTGATGAGAAAGGAGTAATTACTAGGAATAAAGCAAGACTAGTAGCTCAAGGATACACTCAAGTTGAAGGGGTAGATTTTGATGAGACATTTGCTCCTGTGGCTAGGCTTGAGTCCATCAGAAGTGGGATTTTATTTTTCGAGGATGTAGGTCCTAATGTTAAGAAGAACCCATTGCCCGAGCATGGGAAAGCTGCTGTGAACATGGTCCAGGGTTGCCCTGGCAAGTATAAAGTCCTATATGTCAGTCATATCAGGCGATCTCTGGTTGAGATGCACAGACTGTTATGTGGATACATTCATTACGAGCATGACCATGATAGGTGCCAGGTGTGCACTGTCAACGAGCAAGGATGCCGCCAAGTCAGGAAGGACATCCAAGAGATGCTGGATCAGGGTATGATTGAGGTACTTCAGAATCGTAATGAGGGTGAAAGTAATGTAATTTCACCTGTATTCAGACTACCAGAGCCTGTTGTCATCAACTATGATGGCAGCAAGAAGAAGGTTTCTCCATCCCTCGTAATCAAGCCAGCGGGCCCTGTCCCGTACTCTTCAGATAAAGTTGTTCCTTACAGGTACAATGCAGTAATGCTCGAAGATGGGAAGGAGGTGTCGTTGCCCTCCACCTTTGTGGTAAGTATTTCCGATGTTAGTGGTGTGACCCGAAGTGGTCGTGTTTTCTCGGCGCCGCCGAAACCCCAAGATGACATGAGAAGAACAATTGTTGTTAATCCTGTCGGTCCTGTGGGGACTGCTACGAGAATATGTCGACGTCTTTGCCTGGTCATATGAAGACATGCCTGGTCTAGATACTGATATCGTGCAACATTTCCTGCCTTTGAAGCCTGAGTATGTGCCCGTAAAGAAGAAGCTTAGAAGAACTCATCGTGATATGGCAGTGAAGATTAAAGAAGAAGTTCATAACCAAATTGATATGGGGTTTCTGGTGACTTCTACATATCCTCAATGGGTGGCCAATATTGTGCTTGTGCCTAAGAAAGATGGAAAAGTCTGAATGTGTGTGGACTATCGAGACTTGAATAAAGCTAGTCCGAAAGATAATTTTCCTCTACCACACATTGATATGTTGGTAGACAATACAACTAAGTTCAATGTTTTCTCATTCATGGACAAATTTTCTGATTATAATCAGATTAAAATGGCACCCGAGGATATGGAGAAGACAACATTCATCACACCTTGGGGAACATTCTGTTATCGAGTGATGCCCTTCGGTTTGAAGAACGCCGGAGCCACGTATCAACGAGCTATGACTACCTTGTTTCATGATATGATGCACAAGGAGATCTAGGTATACGTTGATGATATGATTGCGAAGTCGAAAACGGAGTTGAACATATAGAGCACTTGTTGAAGCTTTTCCAGCATTTGAGGAAGTACAAACTCCACCTGAATACGAACAAGTGTACATTTGGAGTCCGTTCCGGCAAGTTATTGGGCTTTATTGTCAGTGAAAGAGGTATTGAAGTTGATCCTGCCAAGGTCAAAGCAATACAAGAGATGCCTGTGCCCAAAACTGAGAAGCAAGTCCGAGGTTTTCTTGGTCGGTTGAATTATATTTCCAGATTTATATCCCACATGACTGCCACATGTGCGCCTGTATTCAAGCTCCTTCGGAAACATCAGCGTCATGATTGGACCGAGGACTGCCAGAAGGCCTTTGACAGTATCAAAGAGTATCTGTCTAAGCCTCCGATTCTGTCTCCGCCTGTTGAAGGGAGACCATTGATTATGTACTTGACAGTGCTTGATGACTCCATGGGTTGTGTATTGGGTCAGCAAGATGAATCAGGGAAGAAAGAATATGCCGTATATTACTTGAGTAAGAAGTTCACTGATTGTGAGTCTCGGTACTCAATGCTTGAGAAGACATGTTGTGCTTTGGCTTGGGCTGCTAAGCGCTTACTCCAATATATGTTAAATCATACGACTTGGTTGATATCCAAAATGGATCCGATCAAGTATATCTTTGAGAAGCCTACTTTAACTGGGAGGATTTCCCGTTGGCAGATGTTGTTGTCTGAGTATGATATTGAGTATCGAGCTCGGAAAGCTATTAAAGGTAGTATCTTGGCTGACCACTTCGCACATCAACCAATTGAAGATTATCAGTCTGTTCAGTACGACTTCCCTGATGAGCCTACGCTCGATGAAGGGCCAGAGCCTGGTTCCCGATGGGGTATGGTATTCGATAGCGCTGTTAATCAATATGGAAATGGTAATTGGGCAGTGATTATTACTCCTCAGGGCACACATTTTCGTTTTACAGCAAGGCTAACTTTCAAAAGCACGAATAACATGGCAGAGTATGAGGCATGTATTATGGGTTTGGAAGAGTGTATTGATCTTAGGAACAAACATCTTGATATTTATGGTGATTCGGCCCTTGTTGTTAACCAGATTAAGGGTGAATGGGAGACGAATCAGCTTGGCCTCATCCCATACAGAGATTATGCGAGGAGGATTTCAACTTTCTTTACTGAGGTTGACTTCCATCATATTCCTCGAGATGAGAATCGGATGGCAGATGCTCTTGCTACGCTTGCTTCAATGATTATGGTGAAATATTGGAATGAAGTCCCCAATATCACTGTGATGCGCCTGGATAGACCGACTCATGTATTTGCAGTTGAAGAAGTGAAATATGATAAGCCATGGTATTATGATATCAAGTGTTTTCTCCAAAGTCAGATCTACCCTCCAAGGACATTTGTTAAAGATAAGAAGACTTTGAGGAGATTATCTAGCAGTTTCTACCTCAATGGCGATGTGCTTTATTAGAGGAATTTTGACATGGTTTTGCTCAGATGCGTGGATAGACACGAAGCAGACCTGTTGATGACTGAAGTCCATGAGGGTTCATTTGGTACTCATTCCAATGGACATGCCATGGCAAAGAAGATGTTGAGAGCAGGCTACTATTGGCTGACAATGGAGTCTGACTGCTGCAAATACGTGAAGAAATGCCACAAGTGTCAGATCTATTCGGATAAGATTCATATTCCCCTGACATTTTTGAATGTTATTTCCTCACCATGGCTTTTCTCTATGTGGGGAATTGACATGATTGGCATGATAGAGCCAAAGGCATCAAACGATCACCATTTTATTCTCGTAGCAATTGATTACTTCACCAAGTGGGTTGAAGCGGCATCATATACAAATGTTACCAGGCATGTGGGTGTGAAGTTTATCAAGAATCAACTCATATGCCGTTATGGTGTGCCAGACAAGATCGTTACTGATAATGGATCTAACTTGAACAACAAGATGATGAAAGAGCTGTGTAGCGAGTTCAAGATTCACATCATAATTCTTCTCCCTATAGACCCAAGATGAATGGGGCTGTTGAAGCTGCTAACAAAAACATCAAGAAGATTATCAAGAAGATGGTTGTTACGTACAAAGATTGGCATAAGATGCTGCCATTTTCCTTGCATGGCTATCGTACATCTGTCCGCACTTCAACAGGGGAAACCCCTTTCTCTCTTGTATATGGCATGGAGGTTGTGCTCCTCGTGGAGGTTGAGATCCCATCAATGGGAGTCTTGATAGAAGCAGAGTTGACTGAGGCTGAATGGGTTCAGAGTCGTTATGACCAACTGAATTTGATTGAAGAGAAAAGATTAACTGCCATGTTCCATGGCCAATTGTATCAGCAAAGGATGAAGAAATCCTTTGATAAGAAGGTCAAGCCTCGTGTGTTACGAGAAGGTGACCTCGTGCTCAAGAAAGTTTTGTCTTTTGCGCCCGATTCCAGGGGCAAGTGGACTCCAAACTATGAAGGTCCATATGTTGTTAAGAGAGCCTTTTTAGGTGGTGCTTTGATACTTACAACTATGGATGGGGAGGATTTTACTCATCCTGTGAATTCATATGCAGTCAAGAAATACTTCGCCTAAAATAAAAACAGAATAGCTCGCTAAGTTGAAAACCCGAAAGGGCGACTTAGGCAAAAATGAGCGTCTCGGTGGATTGAAAACCCGAAAGAGCGATCCAGGAAAAAGTTAGAGACATAAAAAATGAATATATATATATATATATATATATATATATATATATATATATATATCCCGCTAGATTGAGTAACTCATCCTGGGGCAATCTAGGCAAAATTTTGGGATTTGGCAAGTAACTGCATCCTGACAAGACTTTGTTTTACAAGCTGTCTTCTGTCAAAGATTCTCGTTTAGTCATCGTCAACTGAAGCTTCAGATACATTGGATGCAGAGTTGGTGGAGAAATGGTCATTATGTTCAATGTAGCCCTTTTTCCAATATATATAACCAATTTCAAATTTGTAAAGATCCATGGAGTCTCGCCATTTGCGGGCTACCATTCTATCAAATAAATTTGAGCCTTTATCCAATTCTTTGCACTCTTATTTGTTTCTGTTCAACAAATGTTTGCATGTTTTAATTGATAAATATCATTAGTTTTAACAAATAAAGTTTTTATAAACTGTTTTTAAACAAAGTGAACATTCACAATGGATGAGAGGATAAATGGAATAGTTTCAGTGCTCTCCCAAGGATAGTATAATTTCCAAAAGGGTAAGACATTTGCTCATATTCTGGCATGTTTGTATCCTCTTTCATCATCTTTCAGGTTGTTTCCCCAGTGAGCGCAAAAGAGGGTGATACATCTTCAAATCCCCATAGAATCTGGAGTTTTGGCCTTGATCTTCTTAGAGAGGTGTATACCTCTATCTCAAACATCCTCAACTCCCTAGGGAGTATGAGTTTGGCATTTATGTTTTATCAGTTATACGGTTGTCATCCCTTGTGTGGACTGACTTAAAATCCCTTCTAAATTAATAAAAGTTGATATGTTATCTATTCACGAGGAAGTTGGTCTTCCCCCAACATAATTGGAAATCTCTAGCAGAGTGAGCATGTGTTCCCTGCATGGCTATCTTTCAGTCTCTCCTCAGCAGTATTTGCCTTGAGCAGTTGGTGAAGGGTTTATTCCCCTTTTCATCCCTAGCATGGCGCGTATTGGTGGAGAATTCAGCCAAGACAGTTCATCCAGAGATACTCGTAGTTATCCTCAACAAGTTGCCTCGTAGTCTCTCCTCAGCAAGTTTACTTACAACTCATCCTCAGTAGGGTTTGTTCACAACAAATTATCCCCAGTATGATCATCTACAGACTATCCCTAGTGGAGTTGCCTGATCAGAACCTGATATTTGTTTTCCCCTCCTTATTGGAAAAGTTTCCTCCCGGTAGTAGAGATATCTCTCCAGTAGATAAGAGGAAGTGTGTTGATTATTGAAATTTCTGTTTGGTGGTTGTTCCCCATAGAGTTTCATATCATCCCCTGACAAGTTCCCCAGTAGAGTTTCTTCTACGACGGACCTTATCCGTGTTGGATTCCCCAATAGAGTTTCCTCTACATTGGATCTTTTGTCTGTTCAACAGCAAATCCCTGGCGGTAACTCTGTGTGTTCCCCAGCTGATTTTGCCTGATCCTAGTTTGACATTGGTGTCCCCTCCGAGTGGAAGACATTTCCCAGTATTGAGGAACTCTGAGGAAGATGTGTTGTTTCCTTCCCTAGTGGAGTGACTTGTTCTTTCCCCTAGCAGAGATGTTTCTTCAGCGGTTAGAAGAGAATGCTTGATTGATGTGTTTGTGTTTGGTGGTTGTTACCCACAAAATTTCATATTATTGCATGATAAGATTCCCTTGTAGAGTTCTTCTCTGACAGATCTTATCAATATCTCTGCCTGTTCCCGAGAATTTTTGGAAGATCCCTAGCAGTTGATAGCTATGACCTTTTGCTGATCCCCAACAGCGGTCTCTGATCCCCAGTGGCAGTCTGTGCCTCCTGGTATTTGATGCTCCCCACCAGATTGGATTTCTCCTGTGGGCCTAGCCTTTCTCTTTTGAGATGTTATACTGGATGTCCGTCCATTGATTTCTTGGACCTGTTTGTGTTAGATATGTCTGTTTGTCAGCATTAATCATACATAAACCACACATATACATGCAAAATTACAGCATTCAGATATTCATGTTGCATCCTTTGCCATATATCTTTGCTTGTTATCTCCTACCATTGGTGAAATTTTCTTCCCCAAGCAGATGTTTGTGTCTGATCTCCCCACATAGAGTCAGCCCTATAGGCAGAAAATGTCTATCTTTCCTTCACCATTCCCCACTGAGTGATGTCCTCATGGATGATTATTATTTCAGTTTCCTCCCTGAATATGTATTGGGATGGAATTACTCCCCTGAGTTATATCCTCATTGGGTTGAGTCTTGTTTGATTTTGTCTCTCTAGTTTGTTCCTAGATTGACTCCTTTCTTGTTTTTCCCCTGAAGTTCCCTGTGGTTCGGTTGTTGAATTACTCAGTAACCAGTAAATTGTCCACCTTTCCCTAGCGTATTTCTGTGGCCTTCTACCCAGTAACTGGTAGTCGTAAGTCCTATTTATGTGGCCTTCTACCCAGTAACTGGTAGTCGTAAGTCCTATTTATGTGGCCTTCTACACAGTAACCGGTAGTCGTAAGTCCTATTTCTGTGGTTTTCTACCCAGTAACCGGTAGATGTAATCCCCTCTTTGTTGGTTATCATTATCCAATATTCGGTATTAATATTTCTTCATTTTTGAGTATACCACCCAGTAACCGGTGATATATCTTTGGGATCATTGCATTTGCCAGTGTATCCCCAGCGAGTCGTCTTTCATTTACCCCTGTTTGGTAATGATTGTTTCTCCTTTTGATTGGTCATCATTTTATACCCAGTAACCGGTATCCCGATGTCCTTTCTTTTCGGTTGATTTATCCTTTATTAACCCAGTAACCAGTTTTGGATAATCTTCCATGCGAGTATGTTATCTACGTTCTGACAGTAATAGATAATATATCTCATGCGCTCTTCAGTCGAAGTCTTTTTTCTTCCCCAGTTGATTAAGATTCGTATTTCCTTGTGAAATCGAATGTCCATCCTGTAAATTGAGTTTGCTTTTTCAACCCTCCTTTTCGGATGATGAGTGTCTTGGATATGTTCCCAATTCACGCTTGGTTGGTCACCTATTATATGCCCATTAACCGGTATCCTTGGTGTTCCTTCCTTCTGCTCCGTATTATGACTTTTGTCCTCTGTGGAGTTAGATTTTCCTGAGTTGAGATATACCTTTTAGGTCTTCCTCAGATATTTTGGATGATTGATATCTCTCACCCTTATACCGGTCTTAGATATTCTTTCTCCCTGAGCGTGTTATTCTCTCACCCTTATATCGGTATGCGATCACATGTCTCTTTTTGAGATTATTACCCAGTACCCGGTAATATCTCGTTTTTCTTCCTCGACTGAATCCCTTAGTGGATATTCCCCACCCGAGTCCGGATTTTTATCCGAAGTATCCTTTATGGATAGTTTTGCTGTATTGGTATATTCCCCAATGCATGCATCTTTGCGTTAGCTCGAGTCTTTCCATTGATTTATTTTCATGGAATCCCTTCGTGTCTCCCAGCAAGTCTTAAGTGGTGACCTGCTCACGCATTTTACCCTTATTTTTCCCCATAGTCCCTGTCTCCCTAGTAAGCGTATTACTCTTGTGGATTTTCAGTTTCTCCTGATTTCTTTTTCTTTGTGGCCATACTTCCCCATAGAGTATTAACTTTTGCATGCATACATTTGCATCATGAGGTCTCTTAGGGACCAAAATTCGTCTCTTTGTTATTATTTAAGCACATTCTACCTCGTGGAGACGAAGATTTTAACCTTCATATCTCCGGCTAGAATGACCTTAAATAAGGGCATCTATAAGACCCTAATTTTGACCCTAAGATCCCTCATGGCATCATATCATTGCTCATTGCATTGCCTCAAGGATCATAGCATGTGTGGCTCCTTAACCCTTGGGTTGGGACTTGTGTGAGTTCGTTTGAGACCACCAAGCATGCTTGAATTGTATATTATTGCTTTTATTATTTTGTTTACTAACCAAGTATCATATATGTCTCCCAAGCATCTCAATTTTCCAATTTGATCAAGATAAACCAAAGGGCTTGAGGTTTTTTTCTCAACAAAACCCTAATTCAATTGTGCATTGACTATGCCTTGCCCATGAAGCAACCTCAATCTATGATCAAATTCAATCAAGGGAAGTTCTTTCATTCATTATTTTATGCATATATGAGCCTATGTGAGTATCCTCAATCGTTCATTCATCAAGATTTGAAGTTTGGCCTTGAGAAGTAGACCGGTCAATTCATCTGACCAAATTGAAATCCACTGTGACCTAACTATTTATGTGTTTGTCAAATGAAGATGACCCCAAGAGAAAAAATGTTCTAAATAAATATATGAACAACTTTGATGTTCATCAAAAATTCATTTGAAACTTGGAAGGTCATCATTCATTTCAAAACATTATAGGTCATTTTGACTGAAACCCTAATTTTGGGTCAAATTCCCAAGGACCTAACTCCTTCATTTTTTATGATTTTTATGTGATACCAATTGCATTGGAAAGCTTGATATGTATACTTAAAATGTTATGTTGGAAAAAATTTCATAATCCTAAAAGAAACACATGTGATAATACAAAACATTATAGGTCACTTTGGACCAAAGCCATTGAATCTTGAAAAAGTCCAACTTCAAGTGCCCATAACTTTCTCATAAAAAATCCAAATGATGCAAAAGTTAAGTCCATATTGATCATCTTGAAAATACCTACAACTTTTATGTTGGAGGTTTTTCCATTTGAGGCTTTCATCATTAAAACAGAAGGGCTTGAAGTTGGTCACTTTTGACAAATTTCTCAAAGGCATGTTTTGTACCTCAAACTACATGACCAGTTTTCACAATTTTCAAAACTCCATATGAATTTTTGTCCAGCATAGAATTTATTCCTTATGTCCAGACCTTTCCAACCTTACTCACATGCCTATGTTTGGTGAAATTCTGGTGTAGTCAGAATTCAGATGTTCTACTCCAAGTCATGACATCTGATCTAACATTGTAACTAATACAGCAAGACAGTTATTAACCACTATACTAGTATGCACACGTTCACAGATATCACGACATCTCATTCTATGTCACCCTAGAATGGATGAACACCTGGATCTGTGCATCAGGAAGAAAGACTCAACAGAGATCAATCCTAGCACTCACTTCTGTTGTTTTCTTACACAGTTATCAGCATGATGTCTTACTGTTGATTTTGGACATCATCTGTTACATTGTTCCAGTGTGTTTGTCTTTTACTTGTATTTCCTGAATTAAAGGTTGAACACGTTAATCTAATTTCCACTTATTAGATTGCTAACAACTAGGCTATTTGTTAGGTTCATTAATTGTAGGTTAGTAGTTGGTTTCCTGGAGTTTAGCTCAGCTGTTGAATCCCTGAAGAATAGCCTGAGAAAAATACTGAAACAAAAAAACCAATCATCCTACACTTTAGCACATGCTGTTGGGAACGAATGTCACAACATTCAGTTCGACAGCCAGAACATATGCTGATTCTGCTATGTTCCTGGAAACGGACTGTGCTAAGTTTGCAGTACTGTAAAAGACCAACTAGTCTCTACTTCAGTATCAACCTTCAGTATCAACTGTCAAGACATCCAGTTTGACAGTTTCACAATGATCCTTCATCCAGGTCTGTTATCCTTGAAAAGACCAGACTTAAATAAATACTGAACTGAACCTAACCTGCTTATTATTCAGTATACGCTGTCACTGATGAATGTTACAACATTCTGATTGACATTCAAACAGAAGGCTATATACCAGGTCTGTTATCATCTTGATAAGCTGACTGGAAAACCAGCTGAGTTATGACAGTAATAAAAACACATGCAGAAGGAAAACAAACACAGGAAATTGCTAACCCAGTTCAGTCCAACATGACCTACATCTGGGGGCTACCAAGCCAGGAAGAAGATCCACTATTAGCAGTATTAATTCAGAGTTAAACTCCCCCGTTTACAACTCTTCACTTAATCCCTACCCAATGCAATCTATACCTAGGAACTCCTAGATAGAAACCTCCAGTTTCCATTCCTATCACTACAAATACAATGTAATGTTAACACACCTTGAACTTGCTTCACAGCTTCATTCAAGAACAAAATCACTCTTGCCTACAGGCTTTGAGTTACAAATACTCTCAGCTTTGACCACTGAGAAACACATGGTAACCTTCCCACAGATTGGGAGGTTTACCTCACACACACCCCTAAATTTTCATTCTAAGAGGCTTACAAAAACTAGGTTACAATGTGCTATTTATAACCTAATCACCCAACTGGATTTGGGCTTTCAGAAAATCGCAGCAAACTTGTTCTTTGCTGTTACAAATACAGCAGAAAATTTCTGCTACAAACAAGGTCTTCAATCCTAGAATCTCTCCATATATATCTCCTTATTTTGAGCCTATATATATTCTGATTGAGTCTTTAAGACCTCCACATGGGAGTTAGGATATTCACCAAATATCCTCACTAATCCCAGAATATATACTGAATTAATTAATTCAGTTTTCTACACATGTGCGATGTCACAGGCATGATGTCGTGACATCGTACATGACATGTTGGTCCAGATGTTGAACTTCTTCAACCCAACATATTAAAACAACAAAGATGATTACATTATTTGTTTTACAAAATTAATGCCAATCCTAAGGTATTAACATTTGGATTTTCCATGAGTGACTTTCGAATAGGGGGACCTTTATGCCCAATTATGGAATTCACATTGAATCTTCATGCACAAGTAATTGCCATCCAACCCACATGTCCATTTCACTTTAGAATGAGCTCAGCTTTCATTTCCATCAGCTTTTGGGCATCACACGTGCCTGTACAGGCCCATGTATGGAGGACCCAAAGCTTCATGCACACGACTTTGGCACCTCATTGCTAGGATCTCAGCTATAAATAGATGCCTTGCTTCATTTAATTTAAACCCTGGAATCAACCTGAAGCTCTGCAGAATTGGAAACCCAACCATACTAAAGGAATTCTCATTTTTAATTTCTCATTTCAAGTTTGAATTTCAACAAAATCAGTTGATCTTCAATACTAATTGCTTAGCCTTGCATTCATATCATACCTCAAGATCAAACTGCAAGCAAGAATTGGAGAAGATCGTGTTGTTTAAAGCTGCACTTCAAAGGTTCATTGCTCACCTGTTTTGATCTATATCTCTTCATATAATGTGATTTGCTTGTGTTTATTTGGTTCTCTGAAGTCCTCGTGTGAGAGGCAAGCCTATGGTGGCTTTGATTTTGTGAATTGATGCATTTCAGATTGAACACCTGGATTTTCCATCTCAGATTTCTCATTCCATAGAGATCTTGAGAGAAATCCAAGGTTACAGAGGTGATGTACATCACCCCAGCTTCATTTTGGTATAAGGATCATGCATTTTGGTTGAGGTTTGAAAACCTGCAACTGGTGGTCGGAAACAATTAGCTCACCGGAGAAGACGGTGGTTTCCACCACCGTCCCCACGTGGAACACCCTGGGCCTTTGGATCTCAGGTGCACGTTATAATCTCAGCCATCCATCCTCTTTACTTTTTTTAATTCAGCGTGTGTTGCTTTTGACTCATGTCCACAATGCGTGTGCCCTTCTAGACCATTAGATGTGTCCACGTCAATTAATGAGTTCCATCCAAGCGTTGTGGATTTTCCATATTTTCTAATTTCTGTTTTATTTTTCTTTTATTCCATTTATTTTAAAAAATTCATAACTCTTTTATTTGGAATCACAAAAATATGAGACCAATTGCATAAAATTTCTTTTAAAATCTAGTTTCATAATCTGATTTTTAATTTTTTTTGTGATTCCATTTAATATTTTTTATGGATTATTTTATTTTTGATAGTTTTTAATTCATTTTAAATATTTTTGATATTCAAAAAATCCAAAAATATTTTCCTAACACATACGATTGATGATAAGTCTATGAAAAATATTCTCATTAATTTCTTAATTGATTTGAGATTTATTTGAGATTTTAGTTCATTTGTGTTATTTTTCTTGATTTTTAATTGTTTTAAAATAGTTTATGTTTTCAAAAAATGTTGAGAAAATTTTTCAAACCTTGTTTGACCATGTTAGACTTAGGAGGATTCAATTGGACTTATGCAAGTTGATTTGAATTGAATTTGAAGATTGACCATACTTTGTTCATTTTCTTTTATGCATTATTTTAATTCAAAAAATACCAAAAATATGTTTGACCTTTAGTGACTTCTAATCTTCATTTCACTTCTGTTTACCATTGATTGATGTTGATTTCATTCACATTTCATCATTGTATTTTGATTATGTCATTTGAATTCTCATTTTGTCCATTTCATTTCTTCTTCATCCTCTTCTTTTATTTTGGCCAATGAGTTAATGATTTGTGGTTAGCCTTGACATATGAGAGGCTTAACCTTCTTTGATCCAAATCAAATTCAACTTGATCAAAGATCAAGTGAATTGCTTTGTGTCCAAGATAGGTTACTTCTTGGTCAAGCAAAGAACCTGAAATCCATTTAAGGCCTTTCTTCTTTTCTTTTGGCATGGCAAGTTGTAGGAGCTTGGCTTACTAGTGATGATCTCTAACTTGTGTTTATTTGCCTATAGTTTTATTGACCGACCTCAGATAGGTGTGACTTCTACATTAGTCCACTTACGATTGCTTAACATAGCGCTAAATTGTCTTATGACACACTAACATTAACTACTAACACTAACTTTAATTCAAGCATTTAATTCCTTGCAATTTACTTTAATGCAATTTAATTTCTTGTTCATTTATTCATATTGCCTTTTCCCCTTTGCTCATTTGAGCTTATATTTTATGTTTATGCTATTTTTCTTTTGCTCACTTGAGCTCATTATTGTGAATAAATATATTGTTGCTTTGTGATTGTTTTGTCTTTGTTTGTGTGAACCAATGCAAAAAGGAGATAGGACTAAGAATAAGAACCTTACCTATGCTTAATGGAGTTCAAGAGAAACTAGGCCTGATGCCTTTAGAATATGATAGTCCCACCACCTTTAGAATTCCTCAAATGCAAATAGAAGTACATATCACTCAACAGAGTAGGCACATGATTCCCAATCAAGAATATTCTAATGGCGTTAACATCAACAAAACCGTCAACGTTAGGGAACAAAGCTAAACTGTAGATGAGCAAACCAAAGATGGCTTCAAAAGCGTCCACACTACGGGCTTTAGCAAAGACAGTAGCTTTCCCAATGAGGAACTCAAAAGTCAACCCAAAAAGTCCTCCTTTCTTCACCCAATGAGCCTCAATCTCATACTTCTTCAGATGAAGAGCTTCAACTATAATATGAGATCTGGGAATCTCCTTCAATCCACTAAAAGGCACCTTGTCGAAAATAGGTATTCCGAAGAGATGGGCATACTCCTCTAACGTTGGCATAAGCAGATAATCGGGAAAAATGAAGCAACGGTAGAGGGGATCATAAAACTGAACCAACATAAAAATGAGGGATCAAAACCTCGTAGTTCATGGTATCAATTTCAAAATGAGTGGATTGCTTCTAATCAAAATTTGAGTTTAAAAGAGGCACAAAGGGGCCAAAAGTTGAATGAGTGTTAGTTCTTTTTGTCTTTTGAAATTTTAAGTCAATATGGTTAATTTCATTTACAAGTTTGATTTTAGAAAAGACTTTAGAAAAGACAATGGCATAAGGCCAAAGTTTCTAGTTTGCAATGAAGTCTAAGTTTAAAAATCACAAGCACAGAGAGTTTTTGAAAAAGGGGGAAAGATTTGAAATTTAAGAAATGGGAGGAGATGAAGAGGCTAACCTAAGCATAAAATTAAAATTTAAGAGTTGAAAAGATCTGACCAATGGGATGCAATCAAACAGACAAGAATGTCATATAGAAAACCCACTTTCCCTTTTGGATTTTGAATCAAGAAATAATCATCAAAAAATTAGCAATATGAATAGTAAGGCATCAAATAAAGATAGCCACATCCAAGCAAGCAAATCCCATAGCTAACAGTCTTCTTTGCCTTCTTATGCACCAGATGAAATACTCCTTGATTAACTCAGAATAAGACATTAGACATAAGTTCAAAGTAACAGTTGCATCAAGACCATGTAGCAGATGAATTCATGTGGATCCCAATACTTGTATTAGATGAAAGCTCAAATCACAATAACTTAGTCTTAGAAATGTTGGTATTCACCAAGTCCTTTTGCATATGGAATGTTGCCTAATTCTAGGTCCAAAAGTTCAGATCAAACCCAACATTACACACAAACATTTTTTAGGATTTTTGTTGTTTATTAAGTATTTTAAGGTCCTAAGACTAGAAACACAAACAAAATACACAAGCATATATATACGATCACAACATGTGGCTCAAATGAACAAAGTGAAAATGGCATAAACATAAACAAGTTAAATGATATGTAAAATGACGAATGAATTGGTAAATGACTTGAATTTAAATTGCATAAAGTAAATGACTTGAAAAATAAAAGCAATATTAATACAAGTTAGTCAAATGTTAGTTAGTTAGATGTTAGTGATGTTTTGCCTTTTAATTGATTAAGTCCTTCTTTGGAGAACACTCAACCCTCTATTCCAAAGCATGGACCCTTGAACCAAGACATCTTCCAAAGGAAGGAAAAAAGGCCAAGTTTCTACATAATACCATGAAAGGGGGAGACTTACAATCTGACTTACTAGAATTCTAATCTTTAGGGTCAAATTTAGCTCTATGTTAAGCAATCATAACTGGACTTATGTAGAAGTCACAACTATCTGAGGTTGGGCAATAAACATTTAGGTGCTAATCCATGTTAGAGATTTGGTATAATGAACCAAACGCCTAAATCATACCACACATTAAAAGAAAAGATCAAATGGATGTACCTCTCTCATCCATACTTGTATTGGTTCATCTAACACAAGGTTATTGATGAACCAATTAGCCTTAGGATTTTGAGATTTCATTGGTCAATGAAAGGGGTGGGAAAGAATGGATTGAAGATGAAGAGGGAGGGGAGATGAGAGAAACACAAATTGGTCATGGGAGGAATTTTATCAAATTAAAATCATTCATTCGTTTTGGGAGATGAAATGTACATTTCATTAATCCCCTAAATCCAAGGTTTAACTCAACAATAGTCAAATCAACCTTGACCAAGGCCCAAACACATAGTCAAACATCACAAGTCAATAAAAATGGCTCAACATAATTTATATATGATTAATCAATTAAAAATCAAATTAAAAATGAATTTAAATTCAATTTAATTTGGTCAAAACCTAAAACCTCTTCACAACACCAAATAAATGCCCAAGGGATTTATCCTAAGTCAAACAAGGTCAAAGGACCTTAGACAAAAAATTTCATAACTTTTGAAAAGTCAGAAGTAATTTTAAACAATTAAAAAATATGCACAAAACAATTGATTCATGAAGAATAATAAAATTAATCCAAAAAATAATTTTAATTCAGAAAATGAAAGAGGAAAATATTTAAAGATTTTTGGTGAAAGTCCCATATTTTTTGGATTAAAAATGAAATTAATATGAATTAATCAAAATAAATGGATTAAATGAAGAATCAGAAAATAAGAAAAAACAAGGGCCATCAGATCTCCCTCATTAATTGAAGTGGTAGATCTGATGGTCAAGCGTGCGCGTCCCATGATGCATTACAGTCAACGCGTCACACACTTGGTAATCAGAACCAAGGGTTAAGATTAAAATAATTTAAATGGATCATGTGGCTGAGAGGTGTGATAACACACCACCGGAACTAGGGCTCCGGTCTTCTTCTTCGGTGCACCTCACTGGACTGGCCCACCATCAACCATCACCTAAATGAAAAACAAGGACATGGATTTAAAGAAAAAATGCTTAGGATCTCAAATATGGCCTCAATTTTCTCCAATTCCAAGTATATAAAAAGATACAGGGATTTGAATTTTGCGGATCATGAACTAAGTTGCTTCGATTTGACCTCAAAGCAACTCAATCTTCTTGCCTACATTGGTAGGACTTCAGCCAACCAAAAATCACAAAGAATAGTGAAGAACTGAGGGAGAATCGAAGAGATGAAAATTCTAGAAAATTACCTTTGAGGGAACTTCAAACTTGCCTGAATTTGATTCCAATTGTGATTGGCTTTGTTTCAGAAGCTTCTTGGAAGTGATTAGGATCAAGAATTAGCCTGGACTCATGGAATTTCAATCTAAATCAGATGGAGATTTGATGCTCGATTTTCGAATGAAAACCTTCAAGATTAGTAATGGTGAGGGTTTGGATTGCAGGTTCAAAGTTTGGGCATGAGGTCCTCAATTCTGAGTAATGAGGGTTGTATTTATAGCCAAAGATATTCATTTCCACACACTTCCAAATATTTCCAATTTTAGTAATTCACTTTGCATGCTTGTATCGGATTGTGATCGGGCCATCAAGTGATGTATTCAGATCCAAATATGAGTGAGAATCATGCTGAAATCATGTCATGTGGCCATGCATTTGTGTATGAAACGCGAAAGTGAAAATCATCCAAATGGTACTTGACATTGCACCTTTGCACAAGTGCTTCATTATTTGGCCAAATGAGGTAATTACATACTTTTTGGAAAGGTGAGATCAAGGGGAACAACTTTCATGTTGAACACTTTTTCATTTGAAGCTTGGATCAGGATGCATTTTGAGGTGGAAGTTTGGGAAATCAAATATATTTGAAAAATTTCTAAGTCCCAAGTCAAATGTTTACTTCTTCCACCTTGAATAACTTTTTCTATAGACTTCAAATGAAAAGAGTTTATTCATAAAAGTTGTATATATTTCAAATCTCTTCAATTTGGTTACAAATTTGACCTCATTTAGATTTGGCATGAAGGAGTTATGCATTTTAGAAGTTGAGGAAAATCACTTGTTCAATGGCATTGGTCCAAAGTGACCTATAATGTTTCCTATTGGCACATGCATTTGAAATTTGAATTTGAACTTCTTCTAAAAATAAAAGTTGAATTAGACATATTGAATTTGATCATGGAATTTCAATGTATTTCATATCATAAAAATTGAGCAAGTTATGATCTTGGGAAGTTGACTTCCAAAACTAGGGTTGAGACGAAATGACCTATAATCATTCACCATAAAACATGAATTTACATGAAAAACTAGCTCTTGACTTAAACATGAAAGTTGTTTGTACTGTCATTTTGAGTAAATTTTATCTTAGAATAATTTTCATATGACAAAAATTGTAGGAGACGGGGTCTAGTGAACCCCAATTTTGACTAGTTGACTTTCTCTGGTCAACCACCATGAACCAACTTGATAGCTTGATATTATCTTGACTTTTGGGACTCATGGAGGATCATATATGTATAATATAATGTAATATAAAGTATACCTTGAAATATTTGACCAAATGTTGAAGAAACATATTGAGGAAGTCACATAAGATACCTAGATGAATTAGGGCTTCCAAGGCAAACAAGCTTCAAACTCTTGATGAATTCTTGACTAAAATGACATGTGAACATAATGGGGAAGAGCCAATGTGAACCATTTATTGATTGAACTCCTTGCATTGAGGGTCTCAAACCCTAGATATAAGCTTGATTGAGCATGGGTGAACACACACACACTACCTACAAAAGTAACAAACTATACATTAACATATTTTTGGTATTTTAGTTAGTAAATAATGAAAATAAAAGTATGATACAATCAAAAGTGTGATTGGTGATCTCTCCCAATGCAAACCCAATGAATTAAGGGTAAGGAGGATGCCAAGGTGTGATCCCAATGCTAATCCATATGCTGAGATAGCATGAGGGACCTTAGGGTCAAAATTTGGGGTTTTACAAACATGATCTACAGGTTTTTATCCTTAGTATACTCCTTTGGGATGGTTCTTAACCTGACTCTATGCTCGTGACTCACAACTACCCCTTTGATTCTCGGTTGATCCGATCAAGTCTCATCAATATCAATGGAACTTAGGTGTTGATAAGGTGAAAACAAAAGTCCACTAAAATGGATGATTGATCTTGATGATGACTTGATCCATCCCTTGACCTTTGTTTGTGTTTGCCTTGTGTGTGATTGTTGCATTCATGCATACATGCGCTTCATAACATTCATCAAAGAAAAATAAATTTCAAGGAAACCGAGGTCTTGTTTGCAAATATTTTCAGACCATGGATTATGAACGAAGGAACACTAAGAAGTACAATTTTAGATGTCCTGATTTGAAATAGCTGAGGAAGTTGTCATCCTTTGTATTAGACCCCTTGGACTTCAAGCCACATCATGGGAAGCTCTTGTCTGTATTATCTGCTGATGTGGTTGAAGGACTTTTGAGTGTGTTAGTTCAGTTCTATAATCCCATCTATCAGTGCTTCACTTTTCCTGATTATCAGATTGTACCTGCGTTAGAGGAGTATGCCCATATCTTGGGTACACCCGTATCTGACAAGGTATATTTCAGTGGATTAGAGGAGATTCTCAGATCTCATGTCATAGCTGAAGCTCTTCATTTGAAGAAATCTAAGATTGATGCTCATTTAATGAAGAAAGGAGGTAATTTTGGTATGACTTCTGAGTTCCTCATTGGTAAAGCTATTGTCTTTGCTCAAGCCGATAGTATGGATGCTTTTGAAGCCATCTTTGTATTGCTCATCTATGGTCTAGCTTTGTTACCTAACATTGGCGGTTTTGTTGATGTTAACTCCATTAGAATATTCATGATTGGGAATTATGTTTCTACTCTATTGGGTGACATGTATTTCTCTTTGCATTTGAGGAATTCTAAAGGTGGTGGGACTATTGTATAATGTGTTCCTCTTATGTACAAGTGGTTTATTTAGCACTTGCCTCAGACGCCTGCTTTTTTGGAGAACAAGCAATGTGTACGGTGGTCCCAGAGACTTATGTCTCTCACTAATGATGATATTATTTGGTATGATTCTACATTGATTAGTATGGATATTATTGATAGTTGTGGTGAATTCACTAATGTGCCTCTTATTGGTACACAAGGAGGAATCAACTACAACCCTGCTTTGGCTCGTTGTCAACTTGGGTACCCCTTGAGAGATAAACCTAATAAGACTCAGTTAGAAGGTCTATTTTATCAAAAGGGTAAAGATCCCCAACATTTAAAGCAAAGGATGATACATGCTTGGCATAACGTGCATAGGAAAGGAAGATCTGAGATTGGTCGACGCAATTGTGTAACTTTGGAAGAGAGCTTTAGAGCTGAAGATGTCGTATGCTTGTGAAAGACCTACGTTTATGGTTGTGGCTGGGTCATCAACTCTCCTTAATCAAGATGTATAGGAGTTGGAAGATGCACTCACCAAGATGAAGCAAGAGACAGATTTATGTGAAGAGTGATTCCATTCTTTGAGCTGAAAGCATAAAGAGTTGCAGCTTGAGTCAAAAGACAAGGATGCACTTAGAGATTCTTGAAGACCGAGTAGTGAAGCGACAAATAGAGTTAGAGGTTCTATCTTCTTCTAGTATGCCTCAACCTTCCGGTGCTTGGAAGAAGATTGTTGATCAGCTAGTTCTTGAGAAGGCTCAGATGAAGACATCCTTTGAGTCCGAGATTTGACACATCCGAAGGTAGTATGCACCCATAGCCAGATCATATGATGCAATTGCTAGGGGTCCTTAGGATGATAGTTTCCTTTTCTCTTGTATTTGTAGTTTGGTTTCTAAAATTGTACTCAGTGGAATCCTTCCAAAAAATTTATGAATAAAAAAAGATTTTATAATCAATCAAATTGTTGTTATTATTCATATATATATATTTGCAATTAGGACTTCATATGTTCCTTGATATTAAAAATAAACATTGCATTTCATGCATCATTTGCATAACAGGTTTCTGTCGCCAGATGTCTTATCAGTTCTTCTTCTATGCATCAGCCAAGCTGACTCACCGCTATAACACCCATGCCAATCAACCGAAGATCATGGAGCATCTAGAGCAAGAGAACCGAGAGCTGAATGACGAGATCTCCAGATTAACGACGCTGATGGAATCTGTCATTGCTACACAGAATCAGTCATTACCAACTCCTACAACTCCTCCCCAGAGGACTGTCATTTTTAAGGTTGCTACCTTAACTGTTCCTGTTGCTACTGCCAGTCAGTCCATTCCTTCTATACCTGTAGGGTTCCCTTGAGGAACGCCATCAAATTTTATGCCAGAAAGGTATGCGCCCAATTTGTTTCTCTACCGGCATCTAGCCCAGTCATGTTAGTGCCACCTCCGGTTGTTCACACTCTTCCTCGTGTTGAGGACACTATCTACCATTTTGAGTCTTCTGAGGGCTCAGATGTATATGAGAAGATGATGAGATGAAAGATCAATTCCTCGAGCTGCGCAAAGAGTTAAAGACTTAAAAAAGGAAAGATTTGTTTGGGAAGAGTGATGTTGAGCTCTGCTTGGTCCCCAATGTTAAGATCCCGGTGTAATTCAAGATCCCAGACTTTCAAAAGTACAAAAAGGAATACTTGCCCACTAAGCCATCTTGTGAAGTATGCCAGAAAAATGTTTACCCAAACTGATAATGATCAGTTTTTGATTCACGTTTTCTAAGATAGCTTGACTTGAGCTTCCTTGAGGTTGTATATGGGTCTGGATAGTGTAAGCATTCGGACTTTAAATGACTTATGCGAGGCATTTGTCAAGCAGTATAAGTACAACGTGGATATGGCACATGATAGAGACCAGTTGAGGTCTATGTCTCAGAAGGATAACGAGACATTCAAAGAATATGCCCAGAGAGGGAGAGAACTGGGTGCCCAGATAAGTCCACCTATTGAAGAGAAAGAGATAACAAAGATCTTCTTGAAAATATTGAGTTCGTTTTACTACAATCGTATGATTGCGAGTTCCCCCAATGATTTTACCAAAATGGTAAACATGGGGATAAGGCCAGAAGAATGAGTCTATGAAGGACATCTGTCTAAAGAAGAAGCATCATCCCACAAGAAATATGGTGGGAGTTTCTGCAAGAGGAATGAGGGATAAATTAATTCTGTATCAGTGGGGAGGCAGAGGAGGTCTCAAGTAAGAAAGAGTTCTCAACCTCGTCAACATCAATACCAAGATTCATCTGTAATTCCGGTTTTTTCCAATAATTCCAACAATCAATCAGTTCCAATTCAATAAGAACATCAATAACCGGAATAAAGAACCAACAACAACAACAACAACAATAATCATTAGCAAAATTTTGAGAGGAATAAGGTCTCCTTTGACCCTATTCCTATGACTTATGCAGAGTTATACCCATCATTGGTCGTTAAATATCTTATCCAACCGAGAAATCCTTTACAAATTCTTGAGCCACTACCTTGGTGGTTCAAACCTGACCTTCATTGTGCTTTTCACCAAGGAGCCCCTGGCCATGAAATAGAGAATTGTTATCCTCTAAAATATGAAGTTCAAAAGTTGGTAAAGAGTGGTATGGTGTCCTTTGAAGACAAAGTTCCGAACGTAAAAGCAAATTTGTTTCCTACTCATGGTAACACATCTGTGAACATGGTGGACGGTTGTTCTGGTGAGTTCAAGATTTATGATGTCCGCTATATCAAATGCCTAATGACATTTGTATGGTCAGTGAATGCGAGCATGACCATGATGGTTGTGTAATCTGTAACGTGAACCCTCGTGGATGTGTTATTGTCAAGAGGGATATTTAAAGGCTGATGGATGAAGGACTTATCCATATTTTCCTGTCTCGTCATTTGGGGGATGATGTAAATGTGATTGTGCCAGTGTTCAAGACCCATAACTGGGTAGTTATTCAATTTGATAGTAGTAGCAGCAATAATGTCAATAGATCGCTATCACCGTTGTTCATACGGTTAGTGGGCTCTGTCCCTTACTCATCCGATAAAGCTGTACCATCTCAGTATAATGCCACTATGATTAAAAATGGTCAAGAGGTTCCTCTACCAGTTGTAGACTCAGTGGTAAATATTTCAAATATCGCGAAGGTGACCCGTAGGAGTCGTGTGTTTAGTCCAGTATTTCCAAAAGAAGTAGAAGATGTTTCCGCAAGTAAGAAGGCAGAGATTCCAGTAGTGAATCTGATTAGTGCTCTAACGTGTCAGTCTGGTGAGTCTACTAAGTTGAATAGTAGCGATGATGACGAGGTGCTAAAGTTGATTAAAACAAGCGAATTCAATGTTGTAGAGCAGCTGCTCCAGACTCCGTGAAAGATCTCCGTGTTGTCTCTGCTAATGAATTTTGAAGCGCACAGAGAAACATTGTAGAAAATGGTTGAACAAGATTATGTTGAGCATGATATGACCGTGGATCAGTTTGACCACATAGTTGCCAACATTACTTCTTGTAATAATCTGAGTTTTTGCGATGAAGAGCTTCCTAAGGAAGGCAGAAATCACAATTTGGTGTTACACATTTCTATGAATTGCAAGGAGGACGCTTTATCCAATGTGTTGGTTGACATTGGGTCATCTTTGAATGTGTTACCAAAATCAACTTTGTCAATACTCTCCTACCAAGGCGCCCCAATGAGATACAACGGAGTAATTATCAAAGTGTTCGACGGTTCTCGTAAAACTGTCATTGGTGAAGTGGACCTTCAAGTGAAGATAAGTCTGAGTGATTTCCAGATTACTTTCCAGGTAATGGATATCCACCCGGCCTAGAGTTGTCTCTTGGGAAGCCCATTGATTCCTAAAGCTAGAGCTGTGACGTCTACTCTACACCAAAAGCTGAAATTTGTGAAGAGAGGCAAGCTTGTCGTTGTTGGTGAAGAGAAGGCATTGTTGGTAAGCCATATGTCATCTTTCACGTACGTTGATGCTGATGATGAGGTTGGAACGTTGTTCCAAGCCTGATCTATTCCTAGTAAAATGAAGAAAACTGGGGCATCCATGTCTTCTTTAAAAGAAACGCAAGAGGCTATTCAGGATGGAAATATTGACAAATAGGGTCGTGTTGTAGAAGTCACCTAGAAAAAGAATAGAGTCGGGCTAGGATTTCAACCAGGGTCGTTCAACGCCAAAGCCAGAGTTATGCAACCAATTTTTCATAGTGGAGGGTTCATTCATGGGAATGATCAACACTTAACTGCCATTACTAAAGACAATGGTGATGAAGACGAAGCTTGCACCAGCTTTGTGACACATGGCCAGACTTGCAACGATTGGGTTGTTGTTGATGTTCCTGTAGTCATTCACCATTCTAAGTAATTTGTTTTTTATTGTTTTAAGAAAAATCCTTCTCCTATGCCTAAGGGAGAAGTGAACATTGTTGGGCATTTTTATTATTATCATCAATAAAATACAATTTTATTCATCCATATTCTAACGGTAAATTCATGACCATAAAGCTATTGATAAGCCTAATGTCAATAAATCCAGAGTCACCACCGCACTTTTATTGTTTCCAAAGGAAAAGGGAAAAGTACGAACAAACCCAAATATAAGATGTTTTTAAATGAAAACTAATAAAATGCCAGAGATTACAGGTAAGGGGGTTGGTTACACAGAGGGAAAGTGTTAGCACCCAAAGTGTCCTAGGTACTCCTAGGGAGCCCTTTTTTATGTTTGTATGTGTTTTTGGTATAAATGATGTCTGAGAAAAATAGAGTGTGGGACGAGAAAAGAATTCATTGATTATATTTTTGTGTTTGACAAGACCTTCGGACTTGTGCCTACATACCAACATAAAAATGAGGGATCAAAACCTCGTTGTTAGTCCTTTTTGTCTTTTGAAATTTAAGTCAATATGGTTAAGTTTATTTACAAGTTTAATTTAAGAAAAAGAGTTTAAAAATTCAATGGCATAAGGCCAAAGTTTCTAATCATTTAAACAATGTCTAAGTTTGAAATCACAAGCAAAAAAGGTTTTTGAAAAGGGGGCGAGATTTTGAAATTTAAGAAGTGGGAAGAGATGAAGAGACTATCCTAAGCATAAATTTAAAAGTTAAGAGTTGAAAAGATTTGACCAATGGGATGCAATCCAACAGACAAGAATATCATATAGAAACCCATTTCCCCTTTGGGATTTAATCAAGCAACCATCAATAAGCAATGAACAACATCCAGACATTATGAAGATCAAGGCATCAAATAAAGATAGCCATATCCAAACAAGCAATTCCTATAGCTAGCAGTCTTCTTTGTCTTCTCATGTATCAGATGAAATTTTCCTTGATCAACTCAAAGCAAAGCATCTGACACAAGGTCAAAATAATAATTAGCACAAAGATAGAGTAGCAGATGAATTCAAACAAGATCCAGGGATTACATCAGATGAATGCTCAGTTCATAATATCTTGGTCTCCAAATGTTGGCATTGGCCAAGTCCTTTTTGCACAGGGAATGTTGCCTAGTTCTAAGTCCGAGAGTTCAGATCAAGAACAACAGTCCACCAAATATTTTTTAGGATTTTTGTTGTTATTAAGTATTTTAAGGACCTAATACCACAAACAAAATCAAAATGCACAAATAACATATACAATTACAAGATATGGCTCAAATGAGAAAAGTGAAAATGACATAAACATAAACAAGTTATATGGAATGTAAATGCCAATGAATGATGAATGACTGAAATTTAAATTGCATAAAGTAAATGACTTGAAAGTAAAACAATATTAATAAGAGTTAGTCAAATGTTAATCAAATGTTAGTTAAAGGTTAGTGGTGTTTTTTAATTGATTAAGTCATTCTTTGGAGACCACTCAACCATCCATTCATAAGTATGAATCCTTAAACCAAGACATCTTCCATGAGAAGGGCTCCAACTTGGATAATTCAACAAGTATGCCACTAGCTCTCATGAAAGGAAAAAGGTCAAGTTTCCACACAATACCATTAAGAATGAGAGGCTTACAATCTCACTTACTAGAATGATATGCCTTTAGGGTCAAATTTAGCTCTATATAAAGCAATCGTAATTGGACTTATGTAGAAGTCACAGCTATCTGAGACCAGGCAATACAAATTTAGGTGTTAATGCATGTTAGAGATTTGGTATGAAGAACCAAACTCCTAAAACATACCACACACTAAAAGAAAAGATCAAGAGGGATGGACCTATCTCAATCATACTTGTATTGGTTCATCTGACACAAGGTCATTGATGAACCATTTAGCCTTAAGACATTAGAGATTTCATTGGTCAAATGAGGGAATGGGAAAGAAGAAGGATGAAGATGAAGAGGGAGGGGAAGATAGAAACACAAATTGATCAAGGAAGGATTTTATCAAATCAAAACCATTCATTCATTTTGGGAGATAAAATGTACATTTCATCAATCCCCTAAATCCAATGGTTTTGATCCAACAAAAGTCAAATCAACCTTGACCAAGGCCCACACAGAAATTCAAACATCACAAGGCCGTAAAAATGGCTCAACATAAATTTTACACAATTAATCAATTAAAAATGTTTTTAAAATAAATTTAGTTTGGTCAAAACCTAAAACCTCTTCAAAACACCAAATAAATGGCCAAGAGATTTATCCTAGGTCAAACAAGGTCAAAGGACCTTAGACAAAAAGATTCATGATTTTTGAAAAGTCAGAAGTATTTTTAAACAATTAAAAATATGCACAAAAACATTTAATTCATAAAAAATATCAAAATTAATCCAAAAAAAATTTTAATTCATAATATGAAAGAGAAAAATATTTAAAGATTTTTGGTGAAAGTCCCATTTTTTTGGGATTAAAAATGAAATTAATATGAATAAAATAAAATAAAAGGATTAAACATAAAATCAGAAATTAAAATAAAATAAGAAAAAATAAGGGCCATCAGATATCCCTCAATAATTGAGGTGGAAAATCTGGCGGCCAACGCGGGGGTGTTCCGTAGTGGACTTTAGTCAACGTGTTGTACGCGTGGTAGTTCAAACCAAAGGTCCGGATTAGAACATTCAAACATGATCAGATGGCCAGGAGTGTGACAACACACCACCGGAGCTAGGGCTCTGGTCATCTTCTCTAGTGACCTCCACCGGACTGGTCCGACTTCATATAAATGGAAAATGAAAAACACGGACACCATTTCGAGGAGAAAATGCTCAGGATCACAAATTTGGTCTCAATTTTCTACAATTCCACGTATATAAAAAGATACAGGGATTTGAATTTTGAGGATCATGAACTGAGTTGCTTCGATTTGACCTTAAAGCAACTCAATATTATTGCCTACATTGGTAGGACTTCAGCCAACCAAAAATCAAAGAGAATGGTGAAGAATTGAGAGAGAATCAAAGAGATGAAAATTTTGGAAAATCACCTTCGAGAGAGCTTGAAACTTGCTTGATCTTGCTTCTATTTGTCCTTGGCTTCACTTCAGAAGCTTGCAGAAGTTGAAGTGGATCAAGGAAAGTCTTGGATTCTTGGAGTTTCAATCTCAAACCAGAAGGAGATTTGAAACTCAATTTTCAAATGAAAACCTTCAAGATTGTCCTCTAATGGTGAGGGTTAGGATTGCAGGTTGAAAGCTTGGGTCAGGTGTCCTAAATTCTGAGCATGAAGGGTCTAATTTATAGGCAATGCAATTGCTTTCCACACATTCATTCAAAAGTCCAAAAATAACAATTCACACTTGCATGCGTGAATGGGCGTGTGATAGGCCCATGAAATGTTGTAATCAGGTCCAAATTTTGTCATGTGCAATGCTGAAAGTGTGTCATGTGATCATGCAATGGTAATTGGAAAGTGAACATGAAATCCATCCAAATGAACCCTTGTGAAGAACACATGCTTAAGTCTTCCAATTATTGGCCAAATGAGATGATGTTGGGCTTTATGGAAAGGTGAGATCAAGGGGAACATCTTTCATGTTGAACACATTTCCATTTGAATCTTGGATCATGATAAATTTTGAGGTTGAAGTTTGGGAAATCAAACATATTTGAAAATTTTCTAAGTACCAAGTCAAATGTTCACTTCTTCCACCTTGAATAACTTTTTCTATGGGATTAAAATGGAGAAGGTTCCTTCATAAACGTTGTATCTCTTTCAAAACTATTGAATTTGGTCATAAATTTGACCTCATTTGGATTTGGCATGAAGGAGTTATGTATTTTAAAATTTGAGGAAAATCCCTTGTTCAATGGTAATGACCCAAAATGACCTATAATGTTTCCTCTTGGCACATGCACTTGCAAGTTGAATTTGAATTTATTACAAAAATAAAAGTTGGATAGGAAATATTGAAATTGATCATGAAACTTGAATGGAATTCATCTCATAAAACTAGATCAAGTTATGGTCCTTGGAAGTTGACCTCGTACCTAGGGTTCAGACAAAATAACCTATAATATTTCACCTAAAAAAATGACTTTCCAAGAAGAACTAGATTTTTACTTCAACATGAGAGTTGTTTGGAATGTCATAAGGAGTAACGTTTCTCTTGGAATCATTTTCATATGACAAAAATTGTAGCAGATAGCGTCTAGGGAACCCCAATTTTGACTAGTTGACTTTCTCTGGTCAACCACCATGAACCATCTTGCAAACCTGAAATTCTATTGATCTCTTGGACTCATGGAGGATCATATATGTATAATATAAAGTAATATGAAGTATCCCTTGATATATTTTGTTAAATGATGAAGAAACTTGCTGCGGAAGTCACACGAGATACCCAAATGAATTAGGGCTTCCAAGGCAACCAATCTTCAAACTCTTGATGAATTCTTGATCAAAATGATATGTGAAGATCATGGGTACCAATATATGATGTCTATAGCCAATATGAACCATCTCTTGATTAGTATCCTTGCACTGAGGGTCTCAAATCCATGATATAAGCTTGATGAAGCATAGGTGAACACACACACTACCTATAAAAGACACAAAGTTATACATAGACATATTTTTGGTATTTTGGTTAGTAAATAAATAAAAAATAAATTATGATACAATCAAATGTGCTTGGTTACCTTTCCCAATGCAAACCCAATGAATGAGTGGTAAGGAGGATGCCAAGGTGTGATCTTAAAGTCAATGCATATGATGAGATATCATGAGGGATCTTAGGGTCAAATTGGGGTCTTACAGTGTAGCGGTAAATTCATGACCATTAAGTTATGGATAAACATAACATCGATAAAACTAGAGTCTCCACCATGCATTTATTGCTTCCAAAGGAAAGGGGAAAAGTACGAACAAAACCCAAAGATAAGAAGTATTCAAATCAAAACTAATAAAATGCCAGAGATTAAAGGTAAGGGGGTTGGTTACACAGGGGGAAGGTATTAGCACCCAAAGTTTCCTAGGTACTCCTAGGGAGCCCTTTTTTATGTGTGTATGTGTTTTGGTATAAAAGATATTTGCAATAAATAGAGTGTGGGGATGAGAAAAGAATTCATTAATTATATTTTTGTGTTTGACAAGACCTCCGGACTTCTGCTTACGTACCAACATAAAATGAGGGATCAAAACCTCGTAGTTCGTGGTATCAACTTCAAAGTTAGTGAATTGCTTTTAACAAAAATTTAAGTTTAAAAGAGGCACAAAAGGCCTAAAAGAGTTTGAATGAGTGTTAATTCTTTTTGTCTTTTGAAATTTTAAGTCTAATATGGTTAGATTCATTTAGAAGTATGATTAAGAAAAAGAGTTTGAAAAATGCAATGGAATAAGGCCAAAGTTTCTAATTTGTAGTAAGGTCTAAGTTTGAAATCACAAGCAAAGAAGGTTTTGAAAATGGGGGAGAGATTTGAAATTTAAGAAGTGGGAGGAGATGAAGAGACTAATCCTAAGCAAAAATTTAAAAGTTGAGGGTTGAAAAGATCTTACAAATGGGATGCAATCCAATAGACAAGAATGTCATATAGAAATCCACTTTTCCTTTAGACTTTAAATCAAGCAATATCAATAAGCAAGTAGCACAATGAAGACCAAGGCATCCAATAAAGATAGCCACATCCAAGCTAGCAACTTCATAGTCTTCTTCATAATCTTCCCCATGTATCAGATGGCATACTCCTTGAATGGCTCAGAGTAAGGCATTAGAGACAGGTTCCAAGTAACATTTGCATCAAGACCATGTAGCAGATGAACTAAAGTGGATCTCAATACTTGCATCAGATAAAAATTCAAATCACAAGAGCTTGGTTTCAGAAATGTTGGCATTGGCCAAGTCCTTTTGCATAGGGAATGTTGCCTAATTCTAAGTCTAAAGCTCAGATCAAATCCAACAGTCCACACAAAAAAAATATACAAACAAATATATACAATCACAATATATAGCTCAAGTGAGCAAAGGGAAGATGACATTAAAATAAACAAGTTAACTGATATGTATAATCGCAAATGATAAATGGCTTGAATTTAAATGGCATAAAGTAAATGACTTGAAACTAAAAGCAATTAATAATAAGAGTTAGTCAAATGTTAGTTGATTAGATGTTAGTAGAGTTTTACTTTTAAATTGTTTAAGTCATTCTTTGGAGAACACTCAACCCTCTGTTCACAAGCATGGATCCTTGAACAGAGACATCTTCCAAAGGAAGGTAAAAAGGCCAAGTTTCGACACAATACCATGAAAGGGGGGAGACTTACAATCTCACTTACTAGAATGCTATGCCTTTTGGGTCAAAATTTAGCGTTATGTTAAGCAATCGTAATTGGACTTATGTAGAAGTCACAACTATATGAGGCCGGGAAATAAATTTTTTGGCGTTAATGCATGTTAGAGATATGGTATAATTGTAATACCTCAAAATTTGCCCCCCTCATTCATGCATTCATTTTTAGGTCATTTAACATTTCATATTGCATTACATCATGTCAATCGGAATTAGAACCAAGAAGCTTGAATATCATCCAAGACACTTTATGGGTCCTATCTGGGTGATCAGTCAACACAAGGGAATGGCTTGAGATACTTCCAACATGTTCAAATAGGGTATATTCATCAGTCAAAACGTTAATCTTGAAGGAGCAAAAGTTTGTTCATGAGTTGTCATGGTCGCTAGGCGAGCAAATGGGTCGCCTAGCGAGTCCCAAGAAAAGCCACCAGAATCACCTATGCTTAAAGGAATTTCTTGAACTGTCATGCTCGCTAGGCGAAGCCCACGCGTAACGAAATAAATAAATTAAATTAAATAAAGTTAAATAAAATAAAAAATAAAAAAAACGAGAAAAAAAAACGAAACGGAAAAAAAATGAAACGAAAAAAAAAAATTAAATAAATAAATAAATAAATAAATAAAATATAACCGAAAAATCTTGGACTTGGACCTCTCTCATTTGAGCCCACAAAGCCACGAAAATCAGGTTATAAATTCTATAAAAAATTCAGTGAAAAAAACCCTAGAGAGATTCTAACTAATTCAGAGCAACCTCCAGAGACTGAAGGGAACTCATCTGCAAAGAACCAATTCCCTCTCATATAAACCCTAAGATTGTTCTGCAAAGCCAACGGTGCAATTCAATTTCAATCGATCATCCCCAATCAGGTATGCCCTATTTCCAGTACTTTATACTTTCAACTTGAAATTTCTGAATGTATGAGGTATTATGGGTGAATTTGGAAGAGTGGGTATCGTTAGGTTTTGCATGTGGGCACATGTTTTAGTATGTATGTCATGCCTTGATGTGTGGATCCTTGCCCCCTGACTTTGAGGTTTAATACCCTTTTGATGCATTTGTTTGACAAGGGGTTTAGGCCTCCTACCCTTGGTTTCTTTTTGTGAGCTTTTTGTGAACTTTAATGGCATGATTCATGTGATTCTCTGTTTGGTGCAACTCTTGATTGCACTCCATCTTGTTTCTCTAACCTGTTTGTTGAATTTTTTTGTGAGGGCTCACATGACTCTTGAAGAGATAGCTTGCTTGGTATTCCCCTTTATTTGTGGGATACCATTTGGAGATTTATTATGATTGCTTTGCTGACTTGTTTTCTTTGATGGTGCTAGCCTGAGAGATCTCTGGGTTTCTTATTTCTTTAGTTGCTGTTACTTCGGATCTTTATCCGTGTGGTAGATCTCTTGATCCCTTTTACATCGTTCCCGTATTTTACCGCTTTCTTAGCTGGAAGACCTCGATAGGAGGCAATGTTTTTGTGTGTTTACTTTTGTGCCCAAAGACCTCCAAGAAGAGGCACCAATGCTAGAGACCTCCACGGAGGGGCAATTGACGGATAAAAGGGATTAGTAGTCAATCCCCCGTTATTCAGTGCGTCGTTCTTTAAGATCACACTACGTGTCGATGCTTCAGAACAAAAGCCCAAGATCTTTTGTCCGGTCAGTCAGTGGAGAGGGTTCCACCTTTCTGAATCCCCACTTTTTGTCATGAGCTCACCCTATCCAGGGTTAAGAGCTATGAGGTCTTATCCTCATTACCCTTTTGATCTGCTCTCCCTGACGTTCAATGTCAGTGGTTAAGAGCCCATTTGATTACCTATTCCATGGCTTGTTTGTCGAGGTTGATATGACCCCTCTTGACTAAAGCCCTACCCATGTAGGTTTGAGCCCCCTTGGTGGCATTTTACTTTATGCATGTTTGTTTTGTATGGTGTAATCGTCTCCCCATAGGATTGCTAGGCTTCGTATAGTCTCTCGTTTGCATGTCAATTAAGGTAGCACTGTTCCTTCGTCTAGGACTTCCTTTTTTGCATGAGCATTCCTAAAACCCAAACAAACTCCTTGATTTTTCTTCTCCTAAGAACACGTTAACTCCTTCTACTACAGGCGAGTAAGTCTCCAAAGGTCGAGTATCCGGTAGATTGCGTAGTAACGTCGTTCATCTAAAAAACACAACCCTTAACCCGTAGTTAGCCGAACTACGATTTGCTCTGATTCTCATTCCAGATGAGATACGTAGGCATAGGACGCGATGTCTTAGTGAGCACACTCCTCTTTAACCCATAGGTAGCCGAGCTACAAAGACTCTGATTCTCATATCCAGATGATATACGTATGCAGTGGATGCGATATCCGTGCAAGTCATTTTCTTTTGACCCCCTCTTTTAGCAAATAGTACATTAGATAAACCCACACCCTTTAGACAAGAACAACAAGAGTGGATCCCATAGAGTACTACGGATGCGTAGGGGTGTTAATACCTTCCCTTCGCATAATCGACTCACGAACCCAAGATTTGGTTGCAAGACCTTGTCTTTTCCTTTCCTTTTTCCAGGTTTACTTCGAGCGTTTCCTTTCCCTCCTTTGGGATAAATAACGCACGGTGGCGACTCTTCTGTCATTTCTTTCTCGCCGGTTGTTTTTTCGCATCTCCTTTTTCTGGTTGCGACAATAATGAACCATACTTCTAAAACATACCACACACAAAATGCTCAGGAACTCGAATCTGGCCTCAATTTTGTCCAATTTCCAAGTATATGAAAAGATACAGGGAGTTGAATTTTGGGGATCATGAACTGAGTTGCTTCGATTTGACCTCAAAGAACCTCAATCTTGTTGCCTACATTGGTAGGACTTTAGCAAACCAAAAATCAATAAGAATAGTGGAGAATTGAGAGAGAATCAAAGAGAAGAAGTTGTTGAAATCTCACCTTTGAGGAGCTTCAGAATTGCTTGATATGGCTTCCAATTTGGCTTGGCTTGACTCTAGAAGCTTGCAGAAGATGATTTGAATGGTTTAAAGGCTTGGAATCTTGGAGTTTCAATCCTAAAATAGAAGGAGAATTGAAACTCGGTTTCTCAAGAAACCTTCAAGATTATCCTTTCAATGGGGTTTGGGGAGGAGAGGGTAAAAGCTTGGGCAAGAGGGATCCCAATTCTAATCATCAAGGGTTCTATTTATAGCCAATGTAAATGATATTTGCACAATTCCAAATTTGGCAAATTTTCAAATTCTCCCTTGCATGGTTGCATGGGCGTGCATTAGGCCCATGAAATGATGTATTCTGGTTCATAATCCAATGTACTTCATGATGAAATCATGTTAGAAGCTCATGCAAATGTATATGAAAAGTGGAACTTGAAATTATCTAATTGATATCTTAACTTACACCCATGCGCAAGTCCCTTAATTTTAATCCAAATGAGATGATCTTGTATGTTTTGGAAATCTGATATCAAGGGGAACAACTTTCATATTGAGCACTTTTTCATTTTAAGCTTGGATCATGATGAATTTTGAGGTGGAAGTTTGGGAAATCAAACATATTTGAAAGTTTTCTAAGTCCCAAGTCAAATGTTCACTTCTTCCACCTTGAATAACTTTTTATATGGACTTCAAATGAGAAATGTTCCTTCATCAAAGTTGTATCTCTTTCAAACATATTAAATTTGGTCACAAATTTGACATCATTTGGATTTAGCATGAAGGTGTTATGCATTTTAGAAGTTAAGGAAAATCACTTGTTCAATGGTATTGGCCCAAAATTACCTATAATGTTTCCTCTTGGCACATGCATTTGCAAGCTGAATTTGCACTTCCTCTAAACATAAAAGTTGAAGTATACATCTTGAAATTGATGATGGAATTTGAATGGCTTTCATCTTAAAAAACATTAGGATGTTATGGCCTTGGGAAGTTGACCTCCAAATTAGGGTTTAGGCAAAATGACCTATAATCTTTCATCATAAACAATCACTTTCCAAGCAAAACTATCTCCAGACCTCAACATGAAAGTTGTTTGTAATGTCATTTAGGGTAACATTTCTCTTGGAATCATTTTCATATGACAAACATTGTAGGAGATAGGTTCTAGGGAACCCCAATTTTAACTAGTTGACTCTCTCTGGTCAACCACCATGAACCAGCTTGCTAGCTTGGCATTCTATTAAATTTTGGAACTCATGGAGGATCATATATGCACAAGATTATGTAATGTGAAGTATCCCTTGAAATACTTGATTAATTTGTGAAGAAACTTGCTGAAGAAGTCACATAAGATACCCAGATGAACTAGGGTTTCCAAGGCAAACAAACTCCAAACTCTTGATGATTTCATGATCAAAATGACATGTGAAGATCATGGGGATCCATATAAGACACTTTGAGCCAATGTGAACCATTTATTGATTGAGCTCCTTGCATTAAGGGTCTTAAACCCTAGGTATGAGCTTGATAGAGCATAGGTGAGCATACACACTATCTACAAAAGCAACAAACTATACATTAACAGATTTTTGGTATTTTGGTTAGTAAATAAAGAAAAAACAAAGTATGATACAATCTAAAGTTCTTGGTGACCTCTCCTAATGCAAACCCAATGAATGAGGGGTAAGGAGGATGCCAAAGTGTGATCCCAATGCATATGATGAGATAGCATGAGGGATCATATGGTCATAATTGAGGTCTTACATACAACTGCCCCTATTTAAGAACATTCTAACTGAGGATATGAAGGCTAAAATCTTTTTAACAACTCAGTAGAATGGACTTAAATAAAAACATATAGAAATAAATTTTGGTCCCTAAGAGACTTTATGATGCATATGATATGTGTAAGACCCCAATTTTTACCCTAAGATCTCTCATGTTATTCTCATCATATGCATTAGCATTGGGATCATACCTTGGCATCCTCCTTACCATTTCAGTCATTGGGTTAGCATTGGGAGAGATCGCGCCTACTGCTTGGGGAGAACCAATAATGATCCACACTTAGGGCTTACTACTTTCAAACCATTGTTGATACTCCTTTTAAATGAAATCGATTGCTTAAAATTAATGCTTTTATATGTTTAAGAAAACACGATTTTGGTTAAAAAAATTAATTTTCAAAAATGATCATAGTAAAATTTAAAACTATTTGGGTGAATTAAATAATAGTAGAAACAATTGGATAAAAGCTCAACTTTATTTAATGGAATGGTAGTCTGTAAATGACAAGACTCCATAGATCTTTACAAAGTTGAAAATGGTAATTTACATGGAAAAGGGTTACATTGAATACAATGATCACTAATCCTTCTACTAACTCTTGATATCCACTGTACTCCTGACTGCTACTAGGGAAGATGAATCAGAATTGACCATTGTGCTCAATAACGTCTTCAAGTCTGATGATCAGTAGGATGCAGTTATTTCCGCAAGGTGGGGTACTCAATTTATCGGGATAAATATTCTGTTTTATGTCTCTAACTTTTTCCTGGATCGCCCTTTCAGGTTTTCAATCCACTGAGACGCTAATTTTTTCCTAAGCCTCCCTTTCGGATTTTCAACTTAGCGAGTTATTCTTTTCTTTTTTAGGCGAAGTATTTCTTGATTTCATCTGCGTTCACAAGATGAGTGAACTCTTCACCATCCATAGTTGTAAGGATCAAAGCACCGCCTGAAAAGGCTCTCTTAACAACATATGGGCCTTCATAATTAGGAGTCCATTTGCCCCTAGAATCTGGTTTGAAAGACAAAATCTTCTTGAGCACAAGGTCACCTACTCTGAAAACACTAGGTCTGACCTTCTTATCAAATGCTTTCTTCATTCTCTACTGATATAACTGACCATGACACACGGCCATTAATCTCTTCTCTTCAATCAAATTCAGTTGATCATACCTGGTCTAACACCATTCAGCCTCAGTCAACTTGGCTTCACACAGCACACGCAATGATGGGATCTCAACCTCTACGAGGAGCACATATTTCATACCATATACAAGAGAGAAAGGGGTTCCCCTGTTGAAGTGCGGATAGATGTACGATATCCGTGCAAAGCAAATGGGAGCATCTCATGCCAATCTTTATACGTTACACCCATCTTCTGAATAATCTTCTTGATGTTCTTATTTGCAGCTGCAACAGCCCCATTCATCTTAGGTCTGTAGGGAGAAGAATTATGATGTGATATCTTGAACTCTTTGTAAAGAGCTTCCACCATGTTACTATTCAAGTTCAATCCATTATCAGTAATGATCTTACTTGGCACACCATAACGACATATAATCTGGTTCTTGATAAACCTCACAATAACTTAGTTCGTTACATTCGCATACGATGCCGCTTCAACCCACTTTGTGAAGTAATCAATAGCCACCAAAATGAAACGATGTCCGTTCGACGCTTGGGGCTCAATCATGCTAATGATATCGATTCCCCACGTGGAGAAGGGTTATGGGGAGGAAATGACGTTCAACAGTGTCGGAGGAACATGAATCTTATCTGCATATATTTGACACTTGTGGCATTTCTTCACAAACTTGCAACATTTAGATTCCATTGTCAGCCAATAGCAACCTGCTTGCAACATCTTCTTTGCCATTGCATGTCCATTGGAATGAGTACCAAAGGAACCTTCATGGATTTCATTCATCAACAGGTTTGCTTCGTGTCTATCCACGCATCTGAACAGAACCATATTGAAGTTTCTCTTGTACAACACATTACGATTTAGGTAGAAATTGTCGGTTGATCTTCTCAAAGTCTTCTTATCTTTCAAGGATTCCCCAGACGGGTAAATCTGACTTTGGAGAAAGCACTTGATATCGTAATACCACGACTTCTCATCTTTGATCTCTTCAACAACGAACAGATGAGCTGGTTTATCAAGACGCATCATAGTCAAATTGGGAACCTCATTCCAATATTTTACCATGATCATTGAAGCCAACGTTACAAGAGCATCTGCCATCCAGTTTTCATCTCGAGGGATATGATGAAACTCAACCTTTGTAAAGAAGGTTGAAATCCTCCTCACATAATCTCTATATGGTATCAAACCGGGTTGATTCGACACCCATTCACCTTTGATTTGATTCACGACCAAAGCTGAATCTCTATAGACATCCAAATACTTGATTCTGAGATCATTGGCCTCTTCAAGCCCCATAATGCAAGCTTCATATACTTCCATATTATTTGTACACTTGAAAGTCAATCTGGACGTAAACAGAAAATGCGTTCCTTGAGGAGTAATAATCACTGCCCCAATGCCATTACCATATTGATTAACAGCTCCATCAAGTACCATGCCCTAATGAGAACCAGGTTCTGGCCCTTCTTTAAGCAATGGTTCATGGCAATCTTTCATTTTCAAGTACAAGATCTCTTCATAAGGCAAGTTAAACTACACTGACTGGTAATCTTTAATCGGTTGGTGAGCCAAGTGGTCAGCTAAGACACTGCGTTTGATAGCTTTTTGAGATCGGTATTTGATATCATACTCGGATAACAACATCTGACAATGGGTAATCCTCCCAGTTAAAGCAGGCTTCTCAAATATATACTTGATTGGATCCATTTTGGATATCAACCAAGTAGTATGATTCGACATATACTGACGCAGATGCTTAGCAGCCCAAGCCAATGTGCAACAAGTCTTCTCAAGCATAGAATAACGAGTCTCATAGTCGCTGAATTTCTTACTGAGGTAGTAGATAGCAAATTCTTTCTTTCCAGTCTCATCTTGCTGACCTAGAACACAACCCATACTCTCTTCAAGCACAGTAAAATATATGATCAATGGTCTTCCTTCAACAGGTGGAGACAAAATCGGAGGTTCAAGCAAATATTCTTTGATACTGTCAAAAGCTTTGTGGCAATCCTTGGTCCAATCAGAAGATTGATCTTTCCGAAGAAGCTTGAATATAGGAGCACATGTGACAGTCATGTGTGAAATGAATCTTGAGATATAATTCAAGCGGCCGAGAAAACCTCTAACTTGCTTCTCAGTTTTGGGCGTAGGCATCTCTTGTATTGCTTTGACTTTGGCAGGATCAACTTCAATACCTTTCTCGCTGACAATAAAGTCCAACAACTTACCAGAACGAACACCAAAAGTACACTTATTGGGATTCAAGCGGAGTTTATACTTCCTCAAACATTGGAATAGCTTCAACAAATGCTCAACATGTTCCTCTTCATCAATGGATTTAGCAATCATATCGTCAACATAGACTTCAATCTCTTTATGCATCATATCATGAAAAAGAGTAGTCATTGCTCTCTAGTAAGTTGCACCAGCATTCTTCAAACCGAAAGGCATCACTCTATAACAGAATGTTCCCCAAGGTGTAATGAATGTGGTCTTCTCCATATCTTTAGGTTCCATCTTAATTTGATTATATCCAGAAAATCCATCCATAAACGAAAAGACTTTGGATTTAGTTGTATTATCTACCAACATATCAATGTGTGGAAGAGGGAAATCATCTTTCGGACTAGCTTTATTCAAATCTCTATAATCAATGCACATACAGACTTTTCCATCCTTCTTCGGCAGAGGCATAATATTAGCCAACCACTACGGATACTCAACAGTTATTAGGAAACCAACATCAATCTTCTTTTGCACTTCTTCTTTGATCTTCACTGCCATATCAGGATGAGTTTTTCTCAACTTCTGCTTGACTGGTGGGCATTCGGGCTTCAACAAAAATTTATGCTCCACAAGCTCAGAATCCAACCCAGGCATGTCTTGATAGGACCAAGAAAATACATCTGAATACTCTATGAGAAGATCAACCAACCCCTTTTTAACATCAGGACACAGTCGAGACCCAATTTTGACCTCCTTCACGTCATCCTCGGAACCCAAGTTCACTAGCTCAATTTGCTCCTCGAACGATTGAATGGCTTTTCCTTCATGCTCAATAAGACGAGACAATTCATCACTCACTTCTTCATCACTTTCCTTCTCAGCCTCACATACAGGGAATTCAAAATTTGGAGAAGGAGAAGGATCATTGTATTCAATGGGGTTAGAAACCAACCTGCATAATGATTTGATTTTTTTATTTTAAAGAAGTGAATTTGTGACCAAATATTATATAGATGGACAATTATATTATTTATTTATGTTTTTTGTGATTACCATTTTCAGAATAAAGCAAAAAGTAAAAAGAAAACATCATAGATGTGGATGAATAGAATTATATTTTATTGATGATCAAATTGAAAATGCCCAACAATGTTCACTTCTCCCGTAGGCATAGGAGAAGGATTTTTAAAAACAAATAAAAGCAATTACTTAGATTGATGCATAGTAACAGGAATATCAACAACAATCCAATTGTTGCGAGCCTTTTCATGCATCACAAAATTAGTGAAATCTTCCTCTTCATCATCCTCTTGTAAGGCAGCTAAGTGTTGTTCATTGCCATGAATGAACCCTCCGCTATGAAAACTGAGTTGTATATCTTCAGATCTGACTGCTGACGATCCTTGTTGAAACCCCAAACTGGCTCAGTTCTTGTTATCGAAGACCTCTACCATTTGTCCCCACTGATCTGACTGACCCTCTTCAACAATCTTCAATGCATCTTCGAATGAGGACATGGGTGCCCAACTCTCTTTTCTTCAGCAATAGATAAGGCTTGGAACGGAGTTCCAACCTCATCCTCAGCTTCAACATAAGATAAAGATGACAGATGGCTGACCAACAACGCCTTCTCCCCGCCAACAATAAACAGCTTCCCATTCTTTACAAACTTGAGCTTCTTGTGCAACGTTGACGTAACGGCTCTTGCCTCATGAATCCATGGCCTTCCTAATAAGAATCTATAGGCCAGGTGGATATCCATTACTTGTACAGTAATCTGGAAGTCACTCGGACCTATCTTCAATGGAAGGTCCACCTCTCCAAACACAGTCTTGCATGAACTGTCAAAAGCCTTGACGATCACGCCACTATATCTCATAGGAGCTCCTTGGCATGACAACTTGGAAAGAGTTAACTTTGGAAATACATTCAAAAAGATACGGCGTCTACCAACACATTTGACAGAGCGTCATCTTTACAATTCATCAAGATATGCAGAGCCAAGTTATGATTCCTTCCCTCCTCTGGGAGTTTTTCATCATAGAAACTGAGATTATTGCAGGACGTGATGTTAGCCACAATATGATCGAACTGATCCACCGTAACATCATGTTCCACCTATGCTTGTTCAACTTTTTATAGTGCTTCTTTGTGCACTTCTGAATTCTTCAACAGAGACAGTACTGAAATCTTTGAGGGGGTTTGGAGAAACTTCTCCACCACGTTGAACTCACTTTTCTTAATTAGCCTGAGCACCTCATCATCGTCATTAGGCATCAAGCCGCTGGATTCACCAGACTGACGCCTTGGAGCACTAACTGATTCTACCACAGGCACATCCATCTTCTTACTAACAGTCAAATCTTCTATATTCTTTGGGAACACTGGCCCAAACACACGATCACTGCGTGTCACCTTAGTAACATCAGTTATGCTTACAATAGAACTGGTCGTAGGAAAAAGAACATCTTGACCATTCTCCAACATAGTAGCATTGTACAGATACGGGACAGTTTTATCGGCTGCATACGGGACTGGACATGCTAACCGTATAACCAACGGTGCTACCGATCGATTGCTGATGTTGTTACTGCTGTTGCTATCATACTGAATAACTATTCTCTCAGGAGTTTTAAAAACTGGTACTATTACATTGACATCTTCATCTATATGATGGGATTGAACAATCTGAATCAAGCCTTCATCCATCCAGCACTGGATGTCCCTCTTCACAACCATACAACCTCTAGCCTTCATATCATCACCAAGGACCTTCTAATGAAGCGTACATCGAATACCTTCAACTCCCCTTGATAACCGTCCACCATATTAACAGATGAATTCCCATGGGCATGTAATGGGTTAGCTTTAACATTTGGTGCACGATCCTCAAAGGACACCATTCCACTCTTTACCAGCTTCTGAACTTCATACTTGAGGGGGTAGCAATTATCAATATCGTGTCCGGGGGCTCCTTGATGAAGAGCACAATGGAGTTCTGGTTTGTACCACCAACAAAATTGTTCGGGAATTTGCGGAGGATTTCTTGGTTGTAATAGGTTCTTGAGATCCAAAGACGGATATAGTTTTGCATATGTCATCGGAATCGGGTCGAAAGAGACCTTCTTCCTCTCAAAATTTTATTGTTGATGATTGTTGGTATTGTTGTTGTTGTAGGTGGTTTTTCATTGTTATGGTTGTTGTTGTTGACGTTGTTGTTGTTGAATTGGTACTGACTGGTTTGCTGAAAATACCGAAATGATTGATGATACTTAATGATGATGTTGACGGGGTGGTTGATTTCTTCTTACCTGAGGCCTCCTTTGCCTCCCAACCGAAACTGCATTAGCTTCACTCTCCTTCTTCTTGCTGAAATTGTTGCCATACCTCTTACTAGACGACACCTCCTCTTTAGACAATTGTCCTTCTCGGACACCTTCTTCGAGCCTCATCCCTATGTTTACCATCTCGGTAAAATCACTGGGAGCACTGGCGATCATCCGCTCATAATAAAATGAGCTCAGGGTCATAAGGAAAATCTGAGTCATCTCCTTTTCCTCTAAAGGAGGGGTAATCTGAGCAGCAAGCTCCCTCCATCGTTGCGCATACTCCTTGAATGTGTCCTTATCTTTCTGAGACAACGACCTCAATTGGTCTCTATCTGGATCCATATCAACATTGTACTTATACTGCTTCACAAATGCTTCACCCAAATCATTGAACATGTGGATTCTCGCACTATCCAATTCCATGTACTGTAGCGGTAAATTCATGATCATCAATCTATGGGTATGCTAGACATCAAATAACAAGAGTCGCCACCGCGCTTTTATTGTTTCCAAGGGAAAAGGGAAAAGTACGAACAAAACCCACAAATAAGAAGTTTTCAAATCAAAACTAATAAAATGCCAGAGATTACAAGTAAGGGGGTTGGTTACATAGAGGGAAGGTGTTAGCACCCAAAGTGTATTAGGTACTCCTAGGGAGTCCTTTCTTCTATGCATATGTGTTTTTGTAGAAATGATGTTTGCAATAAAATAGAATGGGGGGATGAGGAAAGAATTCACTAATTATATTTTTGTATTTGACAACATAAAAATGAGGGATCAAAACCTCATAGTTCGTGGTATCAATTTCAAAGTGGATGTATTGCTTTTAACAAAAAATTAAGTTTGAAAGGCACAAAGGCCTAAAATGGTTTGAATGAGTTAGTTCTTTTTGACTTTTGAAAATTTTAAGTCAAGTATAGTTAAGTATACTTACAAGTTTGATTTAAGAAAATGAGTTTGAAAATGCAATGGCATAAGGCCAAAGTTTCTAGTTTGGAAGATGGTCTAAGTTTAGAAAACAAGCACAAGCAAAGAAGTTTTTAAAAAGGAGAGAGAAATTTTGAAATTAAAGAAATGGGGAAGAGATGAAGGGACTAATCCTAAGCATAAATTTAAAAGTTGAGAGTTGAAAAGATCTGACCAATGGGCTACAATCCAATAGACAAGAATGTCATATAAAAATCCAAATCCCCTTGGACATTAGAATCAAGCAACAAACAATATACAAAATATCAAATTGAAGAGCAATGCATCAACTAAAGATAGGCACATCCAAGCTTAGCAACTCCATGATCTGCTTCAAATTTTCCCATTTAGCAGATGAATTTCATAATGCATAAGTCACAGGTTCAAAATAACAGCTTCACAATGATCATGTTGCAGATGAACTCAAATGAATCTTCAATGATGTATCAGATGAAGTTTCAAGCTACAAGAACTTGGTTACATGAATTTTGGCATTGGCCAAGTCCTTTGCTTTGGGAGTGTTGCCTAAATTCGAAGTCCGATTATCTCTCAGATCAAACTAACATTCCACACAAGATATTTTTTCGGGTTTTTATTCTTATTATGTACATTAATGGTGAAAGACCACACGCACAAACACGATATACACAAACAAAATATATCACAAAATATGGTCCAAGTGGACAAAGTGAAAATGACATTAACATAAACAATTAGAATGGTATGAATAATGGCAAATGAATAAGGCTTGAAAATAAAGTGCATCAAAAGTAAATGACTTGGAATTAAATGTTAGTTATTAATGAGTTAGAAGTTAGTATTGCTTTTTCTTTTGGTTTAAGACATTCTTTGGAGAACACTCAACCCACTTATCACAAGCATGGATGCTTGAACCAAGATATCTTCCAAAGAAAGGAAAAAAGGTCAAGTTTCCACAAAATACCATGAAAGAGGGGAGACTTACAATCTCACTAACTAGAATGCTATGCCTTTTATGTCAAAATTTAGCGTTATGTTAAGCAATCGTCATTGGACATACGTAGAAGTCACAACTATTTGAGGACGGGCAATAGAATTTTGGTATTAATGCATGTTAGAGACATAGTATAATGAACTATGCTCGTGAAACATAGCACAAAAAAAAAGAATTATGCAAAGTGGGGCATCTAATCTCATCCATACTTATGTTGATTTTGCAATCAACTAGCCTTAGGATATTGAGATATCCTAGGTCCATGACACAAATGCATAAAGAAGAGGAATGAGATGAAGAGGGAGGGGAAATTGATCACACTCAAATAGGACAAAGGAGAACTTTTACCAAATTAAGATCATTCATTCATTTTGGGAGATGGAATGTACATTCCATCAATCCTATAAATCCAATGATCTTAAACTAACAAAGTCAAATCAACTTTAACCAAGGCCCAACTGCACAAGTCAAACTTACAAAGTCAATCAAAATGGCTCTACACAATTTATTTGGTATTTATTCAATAAAAAATACTAAAAAAAATACATTAAAATAAATATGGTTGGTCAATTTCCTAAAACCTCGTCGAAACACCAAAGAAATGGCCATGAGATTTATCATAGGTCAAACAAGGTCAAAGGACCTTGGAGAAAAATTTTCAGAAATTTTGGAGACTTAAATGTTTTTTTAAACAATTAAAAATATTCACAAAATCAATTAAATCATGAAAAATATTAATAATGATCCAAAAAATAATTTTAACTCAGAAAATGAAAGAGGATTTTATTTTAAAAAAATTGGTGAAACTCTCATATTTTTTGGATCGATATTAAAATTAATATGAATTAATGAAAATCAATGGAATAAAAATTAAAATCAAAAAATCAAAAAAACGTGGACCACTTGATCTCCCTCATTAATTGAGGTGGCAGATCAAGTGGTTGAGCGCGCGCGTTCCATGATGCACCTGAGTCAAACATCCACACGCTTGGTAATCAATATGTACGTTCGTGATTAAAACATTTTGAATCCATCTAATGGCTCTGGACCATGCCACATCATTACAGGAGCAAAGCGCCGGTCGTCTTCTCAGGCGACCTTGGTCAGACTGGTCCATTCATCACCACATCATAAATGAAAAAGGAGGACATGATCAGAAAGATAAAATGGCGTAGATCACGAATATACCTCAATTTTAACTAACTCCAAATATATATAGAGATGTGTGGAGTTGAATTTTGAGATGTGTCAATTGAGTTGCTTCGATTTGACCTCAAAGCAACTCAATCTTCTTGCCTACATTGGTAGGACTTCAGACAACCAAGAATCCAAGAGAATTGATGAGTATTAAGAGAGAATCGAAGAGAAGAAAAATATGGTAAATAACCTTCAATGCTGTGCAGAAATGGATCTCTCTTGCTTCAGTTTGTGCTTGATCTTGCTTATGAAGCTTGTAGAAGTGGCTTAAGAACAATGCAAAGCTTTGGATCCTGGAGTTTTTGAATCTCCAAATAGTGAGATTCAAACTCAATTTTCGAAATGAAAATTCTCAAGTTTTCCTTTCAAATGTGAGGGTTTGAAGTATGGAGGAAAAGTTGGCGCACAAGGGTCCTTTGAAATGAGCACAGAGGGTCTCTATTTATAGCAAAATGAAGTGTTATTTGCACACTTGAAAATTCGTCCAAATCTGGCAATGCAATGCACATGCTAGCGTGGGCGTGTACAAACCCATGAAGCAATCCAATTAAGTTCATAATCAACTGAAATGAGGTCTGCATGAAGCTTGAGTGGCAAGGCAAAGTTATTTGATCATTTGAAGCTTGAATCTTGCTAACTGATACAGGATTGTTTACACCATGCACAGACCCATCAAACTTAGTCCAAAATGAATGAATTAGGACTCTTTGGAAATCTTAGATTAAGAGGAACAACTCTTATGTTGAACACTTTTCCATTTGGAGCTTATATCATGGTAAATTTTGAGGTGGAAGTTTGGGGATTTCAACATGTTGAAAAAAATTTGAAGTGTCAAATCTCATATTCAATTATTCCACCTTGCTTAACTTTTTATGTGATCTCTAAATGAGAAAAGTGTCTTCATCAAAGTTGTAACTCTTTCAAAGACCTTAAAAATTGTCAGCAGTTTGACATCATTTGGATTTAGAGTGGGTGAGTTATGCATTCTGAAGTTGAGGAAGATCACTTGTTCAATGGTATTGGTCCAAAATGACCTATAATATATCCTCATATCACATGCTCATAAAAGTTGATTTATCTCTTCCTCCAAACATCAAAGTTGAAGTAAACACCTTTAATTTGATTATAAAACTTTAAAATCTTTCATCTCATAAAAAATGAGCAAGTTATGGCCTTGGAAAGTTGACTTTCAAATTAGGGTTTAAACAAAATGACCTATAACTTTTCAACATAGAAAATGACTTTCAAAGCAAAATTAGCTCTAGACCTCAACATGAAAGTTGTTTGGAATGTCATTTAGAGTAACTTTGGCCTTGTAGTAATTTTGAAATGATGAAAATTATAGGAGATAGGGTCTAGGGAGACCCAGTTTTGATCAGATGAATTCATTTGGCCAACCACCATCAACCAACTTGCTAGCTTGCAATTCTCTTGACTTTTTAGGCTAATGGTAGATCATATATGCATAAGATGATGGAACTTGAATTGTCCCTTGAGAAATTTGATCAATTGGTGAAGAAGCTTGTTGAAGAAGTTACACAAGATACCCAGATAAACTAGGGTTTCCAAGACAAATCAACTCCAAACTCTTGAAGAATGCTTGATCAAAATATCATGTAGAGATCATGGGGACTCATATATGATGTTGATGGGCATTGTGGATCACTCCTTGGTTGTTCTCTTAGAAATTAGGGTTTCAAAACCTAGATGTGAACATGATGGATCAATGGTAATCATGCCCTACCTACAAAAGAGTTATGCAAATACAAAGACATATTTTTGGTATTTTGGTTAGTAAAATGATAATATACAAGTATGATACAATCACATGGTGCTTGGTGATCTCTCCCAAAATAAACCCAGTGAAAGAGGGGTAAGGAGGATGCCAAGGTATGATCCCAATGCTAATGCATATGATGAGATTGCATGAGGGATCTTAGGGTCAAAATTGGGGTCTTACAGCTTCCCCTATTTAAGGAAATTCTAACTGAGGATGGGAAGGTTAAAATCTTCATACCGACTCAATAAAATGGGCTTAAATAACAACATATAGAAACAAATTTTGGTCCCTAAGAGACTTCATGATGCATATGATATGAACATAAGCAAATTCTCTATAGGGAAATGTTGCCACAAAGGAAAAGGAATCAGAGAGACCGAAGGTCCATAGGAGCATAACGCATTCCGTGTGGAAAACTCATTGGGGAGACAGAGACTCTGAAGGGATAAAAGAGGTTATGCGTAGGCCAGGCTACGACTTAAAAACTACTGGGAGACTATATGAATTCCATAAAAAATGGAATGACTCAGCCGGGGAAAGAAAACATCTGCAGGGGAAACGAGTAGATCAGAATAAAACTGACGTACTTGAATCATGCAGGAAAAGTGATTTCACTAAGGAAGTACACACTCCACTCAACTGTGGAATAAATGAACTTCAACACAGGAGGAGCAAAAATTTATTATCCACTATCGGTTACTGGGTAAGGAGATAATAAAGATCTGACAAAGAGGACACCCGTTATCGGCTAAGATGAACATATCAAGGATGACTCAATGAGAATTGCTAGGAGGGTGTATTCGTTACCATCACTAGGTAAGATTAGTCTCTTCATCTCTTCCCCACTTCTTTAATTTCAAATCTCCCCCCTCTTTCAAAATCTTCTTTGTTTCTGATTTCTGATTTCCCTGTAGAGTGGATAGCAGTTCTCCTCAGCAAATCCTTGTGCTTTCCCAGCCAGGATTGAGCCTTTAAGATAGTTAATCTTTTCTCCAACAGTTGTTTCCCTCTTGTGCGGATTGGCTGAGAATTGTATCGATGATTCAAACCAGCGATATTTGTATCCTTTGCAATCATCTTGTCAGCATGATCATATACATATACATATACATTCAGAAATTTCATTATCGCATCATTACACCTTGTGATTCATTGTTATTTTAACTCTCTGTTATGGTGGTACTTTATCCCCATGCAGGTTCAGTGTGTCTGTCCTCCTTCAATTGTAGAGTGTCGACCCCTTAAGCAGAAAAACTTTAACCTTTTCCATTCCCCACTGAGTTATTTCCTCGTAGATGATTGTTATTTCAGTTTCGTCCCCAGTTAATTATCTGGATGGAACCACTCCCCTTGAGTTATATCCTCATTGGGTTGAGTCTTGATTGACCGTTTCTTTCTAGGTCTTACCTAGATAGATGCTTTTGGTCCCCTAAGAGTCTATTACCCAGTAATTGGTAATATTCTTCTTAATTTGCATTGTGGCACTTTTTTCCCAATACCCGACAAGACTACCCCTTTTCTCCCCAGCTGATTCGTTTTCACGTTTCCCCAGGAAGTATATCCTTGATATGTTCATCCTAATCGATGACGGATATTTTCTTCCCCTACTTTGAGTTTATCCTTGACATGTTCATCCTAAACGGTGACGAATATTCTCTTTTTGGTATTCTATCTAGTAAAAAGGTAGTTGTAATCCCTATTTGTTCCTTAGAAAGTTAATCCTTGATATGTTCATCCTAACCGGTGACGAGTTTCCTTCTCTTTGCGGTCTTCTACCCAGTAACCGGTAGTTGTAAATCCTACTTTTCTCCCCTTTGCAGATTTTATCCTTGATATGTTCATCCTAACCGGTGACGGATATTCTCTTTCTGGTATTCTATCCAGCGTTCGATAGATGTAATTCCTACTCTTTCAGGCAGTTTATCCTAGATATGTTCATCCTAACCGATGAAGGATATCTTCCTTGATTTCCTCAGGCAAGTCTATCCTTGATATGTTCATCTTAACCAATGTTGGATCTTCATTCCTTTGAGTCTATCCTTGATATGTTCACTTTAATCGGAGACGGATATTCTCTCCCTTTGATCTTCTGCCCAGTAGCTGGAGGTTGTAAATCCTATTTTTGGCTTTTCCCAGCAGTTTATTCTTATCTAGTAACCGGTGATGAATACACGTTTTGGATGCCTTCAGCGAGCCATCCTTAATATGTTTACCCTACCCGGTAATGGATGTCCTCCCTATCAGAGTTTGTGAATTTCTGGCATCAGATATGAGATGTCGAAGGTAATGTCACGACACTAATATCTGAACAAAAACTAAAATATAAACAGGATAGAAAACAAAAAAACAATTGAACAAGTGGCACAAGCAATTGTTAACCCAGTTCGGTGCAAACTCACCTACGTCTGGGGGCTACCAAGCCAGGAAGGAAATCCACTAAATAGAATTAGTTCAATGACTCTCAGTAAACAACTTCAAGTTACAGTCTTTCCACCTAATCTCTACCCGTGTGACTTCTATCTAAGAACTCTTAGATATGAGACCCTACTCACTCCCCCTCAATCACAGCAGTGGTATAAAAATTACTATTACAAAGAAAGAAGACACTCTTCAAGGACACATACTTGATCTTTCTTAAAAGCTTCAACCAAGTAAACACACACTCGTGCTTAAAAGCTTAGAATGGACAAATTACAACACAAAAGTCAGTCCAATTCAAAGATCAATAAGATTAATGAATGGCTCACAATACACAAGCTCACACAAGACTAAAACCCTAAAACCATCTCATTATTTCGTTCGTTTCTTGTCTGTTAAAACCAGGTTTTACATGGTCTTTAAATAGAAGCTTTTGAATGGGCCTGGGCATCATAAAACCCTAAATCTATTTTCCTTGCATATCTTCTTATTAACGATAGCTAATCATCCCTTATTGGAAAATAGATTATTCTGGTTTTATATCAAATTACTCCTCGAATAGCACATTCAATCTCCACATAATCACACACAGATTTGCATGAAAAGCGCAATCTTAAGATACATAAGATTCAGACCGAATGTTCTGTATACACATGTCTTAACATCGGGTCTGACATCTTAGCTAAATCTTGCACAACCATATTTAAACCTCCTGCAGGAAACTGATATCACATGTCAAGACAACACACGTGACAACTTGTGATAACTCGAGGGTTTACCAAAATTGATGCCAACACATAGAACCAACAAACTCCCCCTTTGGATTTTTTTTGGCTAAAACGTACATCAGATCATACGTTTCACAAGAAATCAATCACAATATTAGTTCAGCAGCAGAAGTAAACATACATACATTACTAGCAAAAATAGAAACTAGTAAACACACATGCGCTTGTGCTCAGAACACACCACCTCCCCCTTTTCTCCCTCTTTGTATCAAACATCCAACATCATCTATAACATCATCTATAGCATCATCTATAGCTATAGCTACTTCTCCCCCTTTTTATCCAAAAGAGACCAAAGAGACAAAATAAATGTCTATTCAGTCAAAAACCAGAATGTCAAAAGTTAAGGGTTACAGAACCAAGTACATAAACAGCTTTAAACAAGCTGAGATGCAAACCAACAAAGTAAACATCAAAACAGTAAAACATGACTGCCAAAATCCAGAAAATCCATCAACACAGCAACAAAAATCATCACATCAATGGGGGCCAAATTTAAAGGAGCTAATCAGAGGAGCTTGAGCATGCAGCTTCATCAGCATCAGAACCAGAATTTCCACTTGTCTCATCATTAGTTGCAGACCTCTCACTAGAGGTGTGGACTTCAACTTCCTTAACATGTTCAATATTCTCACCTTCGGCTTGCTCAAAGCTTACAATCAGGGCTTCCAACGATTTCTTCCTAGATGTTGCTACCCTTATCCCTTCACGCAGCTCTTTACACGTCTCCTTCAGCTCAGCAATAAGTCCAACTTTTGAGGCTGGCTTTTTCATAGCAGATGTCATGACAATGTCTTCGACATGACCGCCTTCAAACATTTTATAGTGCACTGACAGAGCAGGTTTTCTTCTACTTGGTAGGTCATTAGTACTCAGAATCCCATGGTGTTGACTCAGGATAATCCCACAAATCATAGAGGGAAAGGCTATAGGCAGCTTCACTGCATTAGTAGATGCGTGCTTGACAATTTCTTCAAACATAAATCTACCATAGTCAAATTTTAGTTTGGTTCCAATAGCAAAGATAAATCTTCCAAGGGTATTAGAAATTATGGAAATGTGGTTGGTAGGCACCCAATTTACAGATCCTATTTTATGCAATATAGCATACTCGACAGTTAGCTTCCCAGCAAGAAAATGCTTTTTAATAGGCCACCCTTTCACCTGCCTTGATGTAATTTCTCTATAGACCTCATTGTCTGTAGCTTCCAATTCACCTGCACCCTCTACTCTTCCCAGAAAATTCTTAATGACAGTGGGAGAGAATGTGATACACTTACCTCTCACAAATACTTTGCAAAATTCCTTGTTGTTCTTATCAACAATATCTTCAAGAATGTTGACAATGAATTCCTCAACCAATCCCTCGTAGCACTGAGATGACCCAGCCACAATCTTCATTAACCCAACATTCTTTATTAGGTCCATGACCTCTTTGACTTCAACAACATGCTTTCCTAACTCCCTCTCTACAGCCACCCTTCTTTGAATCATAAATTTCCATTTGGCAGCTCCATCTTCAAGATGGAAAGAGATATTATCCAAATGCACAGTAGCAACTTTCATAGGGGACTTCCTCATAGTGGTCCTCTTTACCGGGGAGATGTCTGGGACATCTTCCTTAACATCTTATTCAGACTCACGAACTTCTCTATCCTTCCTCTTCTTCACATCAACCTTGCTCCAAGAATTGGAAGGACCAACACCATTAGTCTTCTTAGCTGTTTTAGATGACATCATTTCAACCACAGATCTTCCTTTTCTAGTCTTCATACGCTTAGCCACACTAGGCTTTAAGTGATGAAGTAAGTAATCCTCTTGATCATCAGACCTATCATCCTCTAGGTCAATCACATTGTTTGCAACATCATGCTTCTCAAAGTGGGAAGCATTGACAGTTGTAGATGCCACAGATTTTCCTTTATAAGACATAGTTTTCCCTAGAGAGCACAAACCTTCAGCAGCCATGTCCTTCTCAGATCTAGAGGAATCGTCATCCTTCTCACTATGATGTTCAACCTCAGGAGAGGGGTACATTTTAGACAGGGGAGTAGAGACTCCCTTCACAGAATGTCCTTCATTAAAGATTCTAGTGACTAGGTTTCTTATGACACGATCAGTGTGGTGCATATCTTCCTTAGAACTAGTGGCATGAGTTGAGCTAGAAGGGATACTAGAGTTGTTACCTTGATTGGGGCATGCAGAAGTTGATGCATCCATGGGATGGTTTAAATCAAGGGCTTCGCCTTGAATAACAGACAGAGGGACCACATCCAAAATCTCACCATCGTGAATGTCCATGGAAGGAGTGATATCCTTGTGAGTAGGCTTAGTATTTTTTGAACCAGATGGAGTTTTATGTTGTGACATCTTGAAGTTTCTATGGAAAAATTTCAGTTGCCCTAGCAGAGGAGTTTGAGGAAGAAGCAGGGAGTTGGAAAATTTAGAGTAGGTAGTGAGGTTGCGTGTGAAAAGGTAATAGATGGTATTTCCAAGACTAGGTGATGATTTACCATAAAGGGGGCGCTTTATTTTAAGAAAGTAGACAATAATTTGATTACCTTTTCCACTCCATAATAATTGCTACAAATTTTCATAAATGCAAATCCCTAATTTCCCTCTTAGGAATTCAAATTGATTTGCATCCAAGGCCTTTGTAAAAATATCAGCTAACTGCATCTCAGTAGCAACATGCTCTAGAGCTACAATTTTATCTTCCACGAGTTCTCTAATAAAATGGTGACGAATATCAATATGTTTTTTCCTGCTGTGCTGAATAGGATTCTTAGAAATGTTTATAGCTACTCAGGTTGTCATAGTATAATGTCATGATCTTTCGTGACATTGTATTCAGTCAGCATTTGTTTCATCCACACCAGTTGAGAACAACTACTTCCAACTACTATGTATTCAGCTTCAGCAGTAGACAGAGACACACAATTTTGTTTCTTACTAAACCATGATATTAAATTGTTCCCTAAGAGGAAGCATCCTCCCGATGTGCTTTTCCTATCATCAGCACTTCCAGCCCAATTAGCATCACAATATCCAGACAACCTAGATTCAGATCCATGAGTGTATAACATCCCATATTCACTAGTGCCATTGACATATTTTAGGATCCTTTTCACTTGGTTTATGTTACTCACCTTTGGTTGAGCTTGATATCTAGAACATACACCTACAACAAAAGCAATGTCAGGTTTGCTTGCTGTGAGATATAGCAGACTCCCTATCATGCTTCTCTAGAGACTTTGATCCACACTGACACCATTTTCATCTTTAGACACTTTGATATGAGTAGGGGCAGGTGTCCTTTTGTGGCTTGCATTCTCCATGCCAAACTTCTTGACAACATTTTTGGCATATTTACTTTGAGAAAGAAAGATAGAATCTTCCATCTGCTTGACTTGTAGCCCAAGAAAATAGGTTAGTTCTCCAAAAAGGCTCATTTCAAATTCAGACTGCATTTGTTCAACAAAATGTTGAACCATCTTACTTGACATCCCACCAAACACAATATCATCCACATATATCTGAGCCACCATGAGCTTTCCTCCTTCATTTTTGACAAATAAAGTCTTACCAATGCTTCCCTTCCTGTATCCATTGTAAATGAGAAACACTGTGAGTCTCTCATACCAAGCTCTAGGAACTTGTTTCAACCCATAAAGGGCTTTCCTCAACTTATACACATGCTTTGGAAGATTTGGGTCTGTGAACCCTTTAGGTTGTTCAACCTACACTTCCTCATTTAAGTAGCCATTTAAGAAGGAACTTTTCATATCCATATGGAACAGTTTAAACTTCAGAATAAATGCCACTCCGAGGAGTAATCTAATGGACTCCAGGTGAGCTACAGGAGCAAATGTTTCATCAAAGTCAACTCCTTCAACTTGAGTGTATCCTTGTGCTACCAATCTTGCTTTATTTTTAGTAACCACACCTTTTTCATTAGATTTATTCTTGTAAACCCACATTGTTCCAATAACATTTATTCCTTCCGGTCTTGGAACCAATTCCCACACTTCATTTCTCTTGAATTGGCCTGACTCTTCCTGCATGGCATTGATCCAGAATTCCTTAGTTAAGGCTTCTTTGACATTCTTGGGCTCAATCTTGGACACAAAACAGGCATGTGAGATCACTTCCCTTGATCTAGTGGTGACCCCTTTATTTGGGTCTCCTATAATGAGATCTTTTGGACGATCCTTCTGAATTCTGATAGAGGGTCCCTTATTAATTTTATCAGCTTTAGGTTCAGCTTGAGTGGACTCATTCTCATTAATTTTGTCCAGGAGATCAGCTGGGGCATCATTCAGAGATGTTTCAACATCGTCTATGACATCAGTCTCTTGATCATCAACAACATCATTGATAGATTCCATCATAACTTTTGTTTTGGAATTAAAAACTCTAAACGCTCTTCTGTTTGTTGAGTAGCCCAGAAATATTCCTTCATCACTCTTGGGGTCCATTTTCCTTCTTTGTTCACGATCAGCCAGGATATAACATTTACTACCAAACACATGGAAGTATTTGACAGAAGGTCTTCTTCCCTTCCAGACTTCATATAAAGTGGTTAGGGTCCCTTTCTTCAAGGTTACTCTGTTGTGAACAGAGCAGGTCGTGTTCATAGCTTCAACCCTGAAGAGGTAAGGCAACTTCTTAGCATGAATCATAGCTCTAACAGATTCTTGGAGAGTTCTATTTTTCCTTTCTACCACACCATTTTGCTGAGGGGTAATGGGAGAGGAGAACTCATGACCAATTCCTTCAGATGAACAGAATTTAGCAAATTTAATGTTCCCAAATTCTTTCCCATGATCACTTCTGATTCTGATAACATGACTCTCTCTTTCTCTTTGAAGTCTTAGGCAAAGATCTTTGAACACATCAAACACATCAGATTTTTCCCTTATAAAGTTTACCCAGGTATATCTGGGGAAGTCGTCAGCCACAACATAAGCATACCTTTTCCCACCAAGACTTTCCACCTGCATAGGTCCTATCAAGTCCATGTGGAGAAGTTCCAGCACTCTAGATATGGTGTCATGTTTGATCTTCTGATGTGACATCTTTGTCTGCTTTCCAATCTGACACTCACCACAAACTCTTCCTTCATCAATCTTTAATTTTGGGATTCCTCTGACAGCTTCAACAGATATAATCCTCTTCATTCCTTTAAGATGCAGATGACCCTGTTTTTGATGCCATAGTTTCACTTCTTCTTCTTTAGCTAGAGTACACATTGATGAATAACTAGTTTCTTGAGAATTCCACATATAGCAGTTGTCCTTAGACCTGACTCCTTTCATGATCGCCTCATTTTTTTCATTAGTAATCAAGCATTCAGTTTTGGTGAAGTTTGCATTTAGACCTTGGTCGCATAGTTGACTGATGCTGATAAGGTTTGCAGTCAATCCTTTAACAAGCAGCACATTATCAAGGTTAGGGACTCCAGGACAATTTAGCTTTCCAATCCCCTTGATTTCACCATTTTCTCCATCACCAAAAGTTACATAGTTGGTGGCATGAGGTTGGAGGTCAATTAGTAGGTTTTTGCTTCCAGTCATGTGTTTGGAGCATCCACTGTCAAAGTACCGGTCTTCTTTGGCTGAAACTCTGAAGGAAGTGTGAGCTATCAAGTTAGTAGCAGCAGCCCTAGGAAGCCACTGTTTTCTGTTAATAGGGATGTGTTGTTTGGGTCTAGGTTGATGATGAGTAGGACTAGGATAACCATAAAACTTAAAGCAGAATGGTTTTAGTGGCCAAATTTCACACAGTAATGACATTTCCATCTTTGATGTTTTCCTTTATGTTGTCTTTCCTTGTGATGTTGAGACACCTGATGTAACATCTTTGGTTTGCTGCTAGTGGGACTACACTCAGGAGAGGATTCATTGAACCTAAGGCCAATCATGTCTCCTTCCATCTTTCCAGTCTGGAGGAGTTTGTCTAAGGTGTCAGATCCACTATTTAGCATTCTGTCATACTTGGTCATCTCATCCAGTTTGGAGTTCAGGAACACTGCTTCGATCTTCAACTTAGAAATGGTTTCTAAGTGTTCTGTCTTCTCATCCTCTAGTTGGGTTATCAATTTCTTCTGATTCTCCACTTGTTGACACACTTCTTCACTTCTGAAACACAACTTCTTGTAGGTAGTAGCTAATTCTTCAAAAGTTACTTCATCATCACTGGAGTCTTCATCCGAATCCCATCTTCTAGTCAAGCCAGTCACAAGATTGGAAGACTCTCCTTCTGTTTCACTTTCATCAGACCAAGTAGCAGCAAGACTCTTCTTCTGTTTCTTGAGATAGGTCCCACATTCATCTCTAATGTGTCCATACCCTTCACATTCATGGCACTGAATTCCTTTGCCCTATTTGTATTTTTCCTTAGATTTTGTTCTTCTTCTAGCATCATTGGACCTACTAATGTCAAATGAGTTGTTCTTGACATTAGACTTTGACCTTACATCCATCATCTTCAGGAGTTTATTGAATTGTCTCCCAAGTAGTGCTACGTCATTTTGCAGATCTTCATTAGTATCTTGACTACTGTCTTCCACTTTCTCTTCAATGTTTGACATAAAGACTATGCTTTTGACTTTCTTTTCAGATCCATCACTCATTGCCAACTCGAATGTTTGGAGGGATCCAATTAGCTCATCCACTCTCATCTTGCAGGTATCTTGAGATTCTTCTAAGGTTGTCACTTTCATCGCAAATCTCTTGGGAAGCAACCTGAGAATTTTCTTCACAAGTTTTTCATCTGACATCTTCTTACCCAGGGCTCCTGAGGCATTAGCAATTTCAAGGATATTCATATGGAAGTCATGAATACTTTCATCTTCTTTCATCCTCAAATTCTCAAACTTAGCAGTAAGTGTAACACCTCAAAATTTGCCCTCCTCTTCTTGAGACTAGCTTGGGGCATTGCATTTCATGTTTTAGGGCACTAGGCATTGCTTTTTGCATCTCATATGAAAATGAGAAGGTCATCCTCCAAGGTCTTTTCAAAAGATGGAGAAGTTAGGTGATTAAAGCCTGAGGGTCTCTATGAATTGATCATCAGCCATCTGAGGGCATGGGCTTCAGTTAGGGTTTCTTAATTCTTCAAAGGTTTTGAGCATTATCTCATCTGCAAGGATATCACCATAATCATGGCTTAAGTCATCATCAAGACATTTCAAGGTCATCTGAGGAACCAAAGTCAACTATGCAGTCAACTGAGGGCTATGAGGTGGGGGAAATGAGTTGAGACACCTCAATCATGTTAAAATGGGGTCTATTCATCATTCTAAACATCCATCTTGAAGATTCAAAGGTCATGGCAAAAGTTACTAAAAATGGAAAATGACATATAATTCAAAGTTTCCAAATTTGGCAAGTTTTTGGTCCACTTTTGAAATTCTAGTTATCAGACTTTAGATGTCACACGGGTTGTTATGACATCCAATTCTGCACAGACAAGATTTATGCAGAACTTAACAGTAAGTGCAGTAAATAACACAAGTAATTGTTTACCCAGTTCAGTCCAACATGACCTACATCTGGGGGCTACCAAGCCAGGGAGGAAATCCACTATCAGTAGTATTAATTCAAAGCTAAACTCACCCGTTTACAACTTATCACTTAATCCCTACCCAATGCAATTTCAATCTTATTCTAAGATCAGAGTTCCTACTCACTCCCCCTCAATCACCTCAGTGATTACTACCTTTAATCAATATTAAAGACAACTTTGAAGTCACAATTCAAACAACTCTTGATTGTGCTTAACAGCTTTAATCAAGATACACAACACTCACGCTTAAAAGCTTTGAGCGACACAACACTTACAACTCAATGAACACCCTATACTAAGGCAATCATCAACGTGATAATGGCTTGGCTTACAAGATATGTCTAACACAAGACTCACAAAAATACAGCAGTGAAGTATGATGGACACACTTAATCTTCACGCCTCAAAATCCCCAAAACTGAATGAAGGAACGACTTCCTTTTATATTGCAGTACCTGGGCTTTTGCACTTGTATTCTCCTGAATTTAAGGTCACGCGAGTTCCCATAAATTCAACATCTAGGTTACTAACAAATAGGCGATTTGTTAGGTTCATTAAATGTAGCATGGTTGTTGATTTCCTGGATTTTCTCTAAGCTGTTGAATCCCTGAAGAATAGCCTGAGAAAAAGCTGAAACAGAAAACTGAACAACCTACAATATAGCATATGCTGTCAGGAATGAATGTCACGACATTCAGCTTGACATCAAGGATCATATGCTGAGTCTGTTTTTCCAGAAAACAGACTGTACAATTTTGCTGACCTGTACATGACCAAAATGACCATACTACAGTAACAACTTACATTAATAAATGTCAAAGTATCCAATTTGACATTTACACATTTGGCCTTAAGTCAGTTCTGTTATCCTCTTGAAGAACAGACTAAGAAACATACTGAAGTGTAACAGAACACCACTCTGTCTATTATTCAGTATATACTGTCCATGATGAATGTCATAACATCCAGTTTGACATTAATATAGTAGGCCTTATGCCAGGTCTGGTTCTTCCTTGATAACCAGACTGCAAATGAATACTGAGCTCTAACAGAACACCAACTGTTCTATTCCTCAGTATCTGAATGTCACAATATCCCGTTTGACATTCAATAACTCCTGTATTAGCTAATCCTGCAGTAACTACTCAAGTGTGTCATGACATCAGTCAAGACATCTGAGTACAGTTAGATATTCTAACCTACAATGCAGTCACACATACACACCATGTCATGACATCAGTCAAGACATTAGAATCCAGCTAGTGTTTTACCATATAATGCAGCCAATTAAACACCTACAAACTCCCCCTTTGGAATTTTATTGGCTAAAACACTTTGATCCCCATAACAGAGTTCATAGCAGCGGAATCACACATCTAGCAGGAAATAAACCTAGCTAATACACTCAGAGTGGCAGCACACTCACATATATGGAAGTTAAATAAAAACTTCACAAAGCAGCACACATACAGAGGAGCAGAAGTTAAATACAAAACTTCAACACACATCAGCTGCAGGGGAGGAAGTTAAATAAAAACTTCACACACACAACAGCATACAAACAAAAGTTAAATACAAACTTCATCATCACACATCTGTCATGAACCTGTTTTTAACAGGCCACTCTGTTGTCTGGGGTATCACACGGTTACTCCCCCTTTTTATGAGAAATGTTGCCAAAGCCAACAACATAAACCGAAAAAAATGACAGACTTACAGACTTGGTTTTACTTCACAGTTTCAACCAAGTTAGCACCCACTTGATCTTGCTTCACAGCTTTGATCAAGTAATCACCCACTTTTGTTTTACTGTAGGTACAGCCATATCAGATGCCATGACTTTGTTTCTGACATCCAGAACCACTCCTGCATGAACAACATCCTTGAATTCCTACAGGTGCATAGGCCTTCTCACGTTAGGGTGTCTCCTTACCCTCTTGTTGCCACACTTGTTGCAAGTGGCATAGCTATGATCTGTTGACCAATCAGAGCATAGTTCCAATTGTTTAATAGGCAGAGATATTAAACAATGCATCCCAAACATCAGTGGTTGCTATAAGTTCTCAGAGAGACATATTCCCAGTTTGCCCCTTAAGTTTTCAAACTGAGTAGCATCCAGAGCCTTTGTAAATATGTCAGCCAGTTGAAGTTCAGTGGCTACATGTTTCAAGGTGATCACCTTGTCTTCCACCAGATCTCTGATGAAGTGATGTCTAATGTCAATATGCTTGGTCCTGCTGTGTTGGATGGGATTCTTGGAAATATTGATGGCACTGAGATTATCACAGAACAATGTCATGACATTTTGAGTGACATTGTACTCAGTGAGCATCTGTTTCATCCAAACCAGTTGGGAACAACTGCTTCCAGTAGCTATGTATTCAGCCTCTGCAGTGGACAGAGATACACAATTCTGCTTCTTGCTGAACCAAGATATGAGATTTTCTCCCAAGAAGAAACATCCTCCTGATGTGCTTTTTCTGTCATCAGCACTCCCAGCCCAGTCAGCATCACAGTACCCAGACAGGGCAGGCTCAGACCCATGTGAGTACAGCATCCCATAGTCACGAGTCCCATTGATGTACTTGAGAATCCTTTTGACTTGATTCAAGTGGCTCACTTTAGGCTCTGCTTGGTATCTAGCACACACTCCAACTGCATAAGAAATGTCAGGTCTACTTGCAGTTAGGTATAGTAGACTGCCTATCATGCTTCTATACAAGCATTGATCAACACTAGGCCCTCCATCATCTTTGGTTAACTTCAGATGAGTAGGAACAGGAGTCCTCTTGTGCCTAGCATTATCCATACCAAACTTCTTGACTATGTTTTTGGCATACTTGCTTTGGGAGAGAAACATAGATTCCTCCATTTGGTTGACTTGCATTCCAAGAAAGTAGATTAGTTCCCCAACCAGACTCATTTCAAACTCAGATTGCATCTGTTGAACAAAATGTGTTACCATTTGTTCTGACATACCACCAAAGACTATATCATCCACATAGATTTGAGCAATCATGATTTTGCCGTCTTCATCCTTCACAAACAAGGTTTTATCTATTCCACCTTTTCTGTATCCATTTGAGGTCAGAAATTCGGTCAACCTTTCATACCATGCTCTAGGTGCTTGTTTCAACCCATACAAGGCTTTTCTCAACTTGTATACATGCTTAGGTTGGTTAGGATCACAGAACCCTTTAGGTTGTTCCACATAAACTTCTTCATTCAAGTAGCCATTCAAGAATGCACTCTTCACATCCATTTGGAATAGTTTAAACTTCAGAATGCATGCTACCCCTAACAACAATCTGATGGACTCAAGCCTAGCCACAGGAGCAAATGTCTCATCAAAATCAACCCCTTCAACTTGAGTGTATCCTTGAGCTACTAGTCTTGCTTTATTCCTAGTAATTACTCCTTTCTCATCAGATTTGTTTTTGTAGATCCACTTGGTACCAATGATGTTGGTCCCTTCAGGTCTTGGAACAAGCTCCCATACTTCATTCCTTTTGAACTGCTCAAGTTCCTCTTGCATGGCATTTATCCAGTATTCGTCAGTCAGGGCTTCTTTCACATTCTTTGGTTTAACCTTGGATACAAAGCAGGAATTTGAGCTTATTCCCCGTGACCTGGTAGTCACACCACTATTAGGATCCCCTATGATAAGATCCTTAGGGTGGTCTTTCTGAATTCTGATAGATGGCATTTTGGTGGTTGCATCTACTTCACATTCAGGAGGAGGTTCCTGTACTTCTTCAGACTTGACTGGAATGTCAGTTGAACTGTCAAGGAATGTTTCAACATCCTCTATGACATCAATCCCTTCCTCTTTATCATCCACAATAACATTTATGGATTCCATCAGGACATTGATCCTGTAGTTGAACACTCTGTAGGCTCTGCTGTTAGTGGAGTATCCTAGAAATATACCGTCATCACTTTTGGGATCCAGCTTCCTTCTCTGTTCACGATCTGTGAGAATGTAGCATTTACTTCCAAAGATATGAAAGTACTTCACTGTGGGTTTTCTGCCTTTCCATATTTCATATAGAGTGGAGGAGGTTCCTTTTCTCAAGGTGACTCTGTTGTGAACATAGCACGCGGTATTCATCGCTTCAGCCCAAAAGTGCATGGGGAGCTTCTTTGCATGAATCATTGCTCTGGCAGATTCTTGAATAGTTCTATTTTTTCTTTCAACTATCCCATTCTGCTGGGGAGTTATAGGGGAGGAGAACTCATGACTTATTCCTTCAGACGAGCAAAACTCATCAAACATGGAATTCTTGAACTCCGTACCATGATCACTCCTAATCCGGACAACACAACTGTCCCTTTCCCTTTGAAGTCTGATGCACAGGTCTTTGAAGACATCAAATGTATCTGACTTCTCTCTGATGAAGCTTATCCACGTGTATCTAGAATGGTCATCAACCACCATGTAAGCATATCTCTTCCCACCAAGACTTTCAACTTGCATAGGTCCCATTAAGTCCATGTACAACAGTTCCAGAACTCTGGAAGTTGTAGGATGTCCCAGCTTCGGATGTGAGATCTTGGTTTGCTTGCCCACCTAGCATTCTCCACAGACTCTTCCTTCATCAATAAGCAGCTTTGGAATTCCTCTGACTGCTTCCTTGGATATTATCTTCTTCATTCCCCGTAAGTGAAGATGTCCAAGACGTCTATGCCACAACTTCACCTCCTGTTCTTCCTTGGCTGAGGAGCATATTGTGGAAAAGTTAGAGACTTTAGGTTCCCACAGATAACAGTTATCTTTGGACCTGGTTCCTCTCATAACTTCCTGATTGTCACCATTTGTCACAATGCACAGCTCCTTAGTAAATTGAACATATTACCCTTGATCACACAGTTGGCTTATGCTGATGAGATTTGTAGTCAGTCCTCTTACTAACAACATATTATTCAGTTTTGGAACTCCAGAGCAGTCCAACTTACCCACACCTTTTATTTTTCCTTTGGCACCATCACCAAAGGTCACATAGCTGGTAGTGTGAGGTTGAATATCCACCAGTAGATTTTCCATACCAGTGATATGTCTTGAGCATCCACTGTCAAAGTACCAGTCTTCTCTGGTAGAAGCCCTTAGAGCTGTGTGCGCTAACCTAGCATACCATTGTTGCTTCTTGATGGGGACATAGCGCTTATATGTCTTATGCTTAGGCCTGACATGCGAGGTTTGGTTAGGGAAACCATGAAGCCAGTAGCAGAAGGCTTTTATATGTCCAAGCCTACCACAGTGGTGACATCTCCACTCCTGATATTTCCTCTTCTGATGATTATTCATCTTAGTTCCCCGATGTTGAGACATTGGCTTTGACTTCCGCTTGAACTTCTGAACTTTAGCCTTTGGGCGTTTGTGTTCAGCTGAGGATCTTTTCCCAAATCCTAGGCCAGATTTGGTTCCAGACTTCTGTCCCACCTTTAGAATCTCTTCCAAGGTGCCAGTTCCCTTGTTCATCATTCTGATAGATTTAGTCATCTGATTCAGCTTGGAGGTCAGCAAGGCTATCTCACCATTTAGACCCTCTATGGTTGTCAGATGCTTCTGCCTCTCATCTTCCAGTTCCTTGATGAGTTTCTTCTGCTTTTCTCCTTGTGCACGAACTTCTGCACTGGTGGTACACAGCTTCTTATAGGCTGCAGCAAGTTCATCAAAGGTCAGTTCATCTGCACTTGAGTCATCATCAGAGGCACAAACACTGGTTAGTGCAGTGACATGTTTGGCAGATTCTCCTTCAGATTCACTTTCAGAATCTCCTTCAGACCATGTGATAGTTAGCCCCTTCTTTTGCATCTTGAGATAAGTAGGACATTCAGCTCTGACGTGTCCATACCCTTCACAACCATGACATTGGATTCCCTTGCCTTGGTTGAACTTTTCTTCAGAAGTTGATCTTTTCCTGATGTCAGACGGGATGTTCTTGACATTAGGTCTCCCTCTTTGATCAATCTTCTTGACTAAGGCTTCTGATATACTTTCATCACCTTCAGTATATCCTGCTTCTGACTCCTCTTCAGCATTAGATACAAAAGCTATGCTTTTGTTCTTCTTTTCAGCATTCTCACACAAGCCCATTTCAAAGGTTTGGAGAGAACCAATGAGCTCATCCACCTTCATATTGCAGATGTCCTGTGCCTCCTCTATGGCTGTGACTTTCATAGCAAATCTCTTAGGCAAGGACCTGAGAATCTTTCTTACAAGTTTCTCTTCAGCCATTTTCTCACCTAGTCCACCAGAGGTGTTTGCAATTTCAAGAATATTCATGTGAAAGTCATGAATAGTCTCATCCTCTTTCATCCTCAGATTTTCAAACTTGGTGGTCAGCATCTGAAGTTTGGACATCTTCACCTTGGAAGTACCTTCATGAGTTACCTTGAGGGTATCCCAAACTTCCTTAGCTAGTTCACAGTGGTGCACCAGCCTGAAGATGTTCTTACTGATTCCATTGAACAATGCATTCAAGGCCTTGGAATTTCCAAGAGCTAATGCCTCTTGCTCCTTGTCCCACTCTTCTTCAGGAATCTGCACACTGATTCCATCTTCACCTGTCTTCATTGGATGCTCCCATCCTTTGTTGACAGCTCTCCAGACTTTGCTATCTAGAGACCTTAAGAAGGCTATCATACGAGGCTTCCAGTCATCATAATTAGAGCCATCCAACATGGGTGGTCTATTTGAGTGTCCTATATCCTTGTTCATGGTACTAGAAAGTAACTTCCCTAGATCTTACCCAGAAATTCACAGGCAGGGTGCCTGCTCTAATACCAATTGAAATTCTAGTTATCAGACTTTAGATGTCACACGGGTTGTTATGACATCCAATTCTGCACAGACAAGATTTATGCAGAACTTAACAGTAAGTGTAGTAAATAACACAAGTAATTGTTTACCCAGTTTAGTCCAACATGACCTACATCTGAGGGCTACCAAGCCAGGGAGGAAATCCACTATCAGTAGTATTAATTCAAAGCTAAACTCACCCGTTTACAACTTATCACTTAATCCCTACCCAATGCAATTTCAATCTTATTCTAAGATCAGAGTTCCTACTCACTCCCCCTCAATCACCTTAGTGATTACTACCTTTAATCAATATTAAAGACAACTTTGAAGTCACACTTCAAACAACTCTTGATTGTGCTTAACAGCTTTAATCAAGATACACATCACTCACGCTTAAAAGCTTTGAGCGACACAACACTTACAACTCAATGAACACCCTATACCAAGGCAATCATCAACGTGATAATGGCTTGGCTTACAAGATATGTCTAACACAAGACTCACAAAAATACAGCAGTGAAGTATGATGGACACACTTAATCTTCACGCCTCAAAATCCCCAAAACTGAATGAAGGAACGACTTCCTTTTATATTGCAGTACCTGGGCTTTTGCACTTGTATTCTCCTGAATTTAAGGTCACGCGAGTTCCCATAAATTCAACATCTAGGTTACTAACAAATAGGCGATTTGTTAGGTTAATTAAATGTAGCATGGTTGTTGATTTCCTGGATTTTCTCTAAGCTGTTGAATCCCTGAAGAATAGCCTGAGAAAAAGCTGAAACAGAAAACTGAACAACCTACAATATAGCATATGCTGTCAGGAATGAATGTCACGACATTCAGCTTGACATCAAGGATCATATGCTGAGTCTGTTTTTCCAGAAAACAGACTGTAAAATTTTGCTGACCTGTACATGACCAAAATGACCATACTATAGTAACAGCTTACATTAATAAATGTCAAAGTATCCAATTTGACATTTACACATTTGGCCTTAAGTCAGTTCTGTTATCCTCTTGAAGAACAGACTAAGAAACATACTGAAGTGTAACAGAACACCACTCTGTCTATTATTCAGTATATACTGTCCATGATGAATGTCATAACATCCAGTTTGACATTCATATAGTAGGCCTTATGCCAGGTCTGGTTCTTCCTTGATAACCAGACTGCAAATGAATACTGAGCTCTAACAGAACACCAATTGTTCTATTCCTCAGTATCTGAATGTCACAATATCCCGTTTGACATTCAATAACTCTTGTATTAGCTAATCCTGCAGTAACTACTCAAGTGTGTCATGACATCAGTCAAGACATCTGAGTACAGTTGGATATTCTAACCTACAATGCAGTCACACATACACACCATGTCATGACATCAGTCAAGACATTAGAATCCAGCTAGTGTTTTACCATATAATGCAGCCAATTAAACACCTACAACTTTCAACTTGACTTTTCAATATCAAGGAAGTCTCAAATGGATTTTTGGTGAACCTTAAAGTTGTATATCTTTGTCTCCCCTTTCCAAAAAGTCTTAATTCATGTCCATATGATGGATGGTTGAGGAGTTATGGTCATTTGATCACAAGGTGTGCATGGAAATTCAAGATGGCATAACTTTTGATATAATGCTTCAAATTGGTTCATTCTTTTTGCAAATTGCTTCTCAGGTTCAAGGCATCTCAAAATGACATCATTTGACTCAATTGTGCAAAGGAATCATGGTCAAATGTTCATTATTTCACACATGTACAAAATGGAGCAAGTCTTCACCATTCATTCTTGGCTTGAGATGCATGCAAAATAACCTTCAAATCATGACCATTGGTTGCTCTTGAGTGAATTCCAATCCTAGCATGGGGATGAGCACGTGCATTATGGGCATGGGAGCTTATTTTGCATTTTTGCAAATTGCTTCATAACTCACTAATCATGATTAGTGGATGGAAAAGATGATTAGCATTGTCATTACCATGAAGTATAAATAGTGAAACCCTAATCATAACTGCCATAACAACCAATTTCAGATCAAAATTCAAGAACTCTCTCAAAATTCTCTCTCTTCGATTTGAATTTTTCTTCATAAAAACCTCAAAGATCATTGCATATTCTTGATCCTTATGCTTCACTGAGCAAGAATCATCCATCATCTGGTGCAACTCTTCAAGAATTCGAGCAGTCCAAGTGCATTCTCATGGCAATCGAATTTGGAAATTGAGGTGTATTCAAGAGGTTTTAACCGTTTCTTTTTGCATAAAGCTTAAAGGAAGCTCATAGGAGATGATCTGGAGCAGCTGAGCACGCGAGATCGTGATTCTTGAAAGCTTCAAGTTCAGGTGACTCAAATTCCACTCTCTCCTTTTGCTGATTTTTGGTTATAGGATTGTAGACCGTGTTGCGTAGATCACAAATATATATTTAGATTTGAGATTGAGTGAGGATTAAGGATGTTATGATGACTGGAAGTTTGGATCTCAGAACTTCTTCTCTTCGATTTGCCAAACCTAGGAGGAATTAGGGAAAAATGATGTGATATTTGGAACCTACGTGAAAAACCGAGTGGAACGGTGGTGGTTTGAGGAATTTCTGGAAAAATCATGGTGGCGCCATCGTGGGAGCCACCGGTGACTCGTCGGAGAAGACGACCGGAGCAGAGCTCCGGCGTCTGTGTGTTGTTAGGGTTTTGGCTGAGTTGGATGCCATGTGTTTCACTGCATGGCAAAGTGATTGGATGAGGATGTTTTGACCAGAGCCACGCATGCATGGACCGCTGACTGAGCGTGTGACTGGGGTTAATGAAACGCTGCGTTTCATTAATTCAAATGTGAGCCTTTAATCTCATACGCGCGCCAGATCCAAGGGCGTGTGATTTTTCTGGATTTATTTCAATAATTTTGTTTCCCTCCATTTCCATTTTATATTTCAATTATTTTGTTCATTTTGTTTAATTCATAAAAAATCCAAAAATGGTCCAAATGAGTCCCAATTTTTTTTCATAGTTTTGTATTGGTGTCTACTTTTTTATGGTTTCGCATTCAATAATTGTTGATGTCCGGATTTTTATGTGGGAATTTTTGAATCAATGTGGCTCCAAATTGACTTAGTGCATTCAATGCATTGTGGAATCCTAAATTTTGAACATTTTGATCCACTCTTTTGCATACATGACCTTCATACATGACATGAATTATTGGTCACTGGTTTGGATTTTTTCTCACATGTTATCATCATTTTTGACACATGGAGAAAAGTGTGACAATTTGTGTCACATTTTTGACATTGAATTGGTGCATTTTTGTTCACATAGCATTTGCATCATGCTGGACTTGATCTTTTGCATGTTGAACACTCATGGCATAAGGAACTTATACAAAAAATCCCAAAGTCATTGCATGCATTTCTGGTTTGATATGAATTTTCTAAATTGGAAGTTCATTTTGTGCATATTTTTGGTCATTACATTACATAGACCAGTTGAGGTACTTGGTTATGGATTTGATGCTGGTCCTTTTGAGGACATTGGAGGGAGTGTTTGAAGGTGTGATGTGCAAAAGGATGGGTCCTGGATTGGTCATTTGGTTAGGTTTTGGGTCTTGTACATAAACTAACTTTGTTTTGTTGTTTCAGGTGGATACTCATCATTGATGATTGGGTTTGTTCTCACCTTGTGAGATACAAAATGCATTGAGTTCTGACCTATTTTTGTTTTATAGGGTTTTGATTGATGTGGTGAGCTCATGAGCTTGTTTGAGTGCTAGGACACTTATGCATTGAATTGTGTAACTGTTAGAGGGTTTCACTGCTTATCTTCTGGTTTTATGTCTGAAGTACTAACTGTTTAGTCTTTGAACAGGTACCTTAGTTGCTTGCTTGCTTTAGCTCTTGCTTGAGCATTGGATTGTGGTTGACACACCACTCAGGTAGTTAGCTTCTTACTTCATGTAGTCTGAAGTCCTGTCACCTTTTTGGCAGGCATTTTGCTGGCAAGTCCTCCTTCAGAGGCTCTGTTTGTGTTTGTTTAAAATTGTGCTCAAAGACCTCCAAGAAGAGGCATGTGTTACTTGATAAGACCTCCAAGAGAAGAGGCAATTGACGGATAAAAGGGATTAGTAGCCAATCCCCCGTTATTCAGTATGTCGTTCTTTATGCTCGCACTACGTGCTGATGCTTCTAAACATGTGCCCCAGATCTTTTGTCTAGAGTCTGTCAAGTGGAAAAGGATCCGACTTTCTGGATCCCCACGCTTTCGGTGTCATGAGCTCACCCTGGCCAGGGTTAAGAGCATGAAGGCTCATCGTCATTACCATTTTGATCTGCTCACCTTGACGTTCAATGTCAGTGGTTAAGAGCCCATTTGATTACCCTTACCGTTTGGCTTGTTTGTCGAGGTTGATATGACCCGTCTTGACTAAAGCCCACCCATTGTTTGAGACTCTTGTATGGATATAGTGTGTGATGCTTGTTCACTTGTGTTGGTGTGTTTATTTGCTTTCCTCTTCTCATCTCCTTTTCTGTAGGAGTCGTACGATTAACTTCTGAGGTAGTTGAACGTATGTAGAGTTTAGACTTGAGTTGACTCGCTGCCTGTGTGAGTTAAGTTCTTGTTAGAGACCTCGGCTTAGGGATATTTGATTGCATGACAACTATTAGGCTCGAGTCTTAGTCTCCCTATTAGTTTGTTGTTTCCCCGGTCTCTAGTTAGGAGAGTGTTTTACCCCTGGTAAGGGGAACTACGTCGCCTTGATTCTCATACCAGATGAGATACGTAGGCAGGAGGTTGTGAGCAATCTCTCCGGGCACCCTTTTTCTTTTTTTTGCTATTTTGTTTTTGTGTGTTTGTTCACCTTTTTTCTTTGAGTCTCTGTTTGTTCACCCTTTTCTTTATTTTTGCGTGTGTTCACCCTTATTTCCTACTGGTGTTTACCGATTCAGGTCTTTGTTCCTGGCATTTGTTTTCTTTGGTGTGAGGTCCCGTTTGTTCAGTGTGTGTGTGTGTTGTATGTTCATACCTTGGAGGGATTTCTCCTGTTATTGCTTGGGGTTCATATTGGGGTTCATCTCGGGGTTCATTTTGTGACGATTGTTATTCATATTGGGGTTCATCTTTGGGGTTCACTTTGGTTACTTGTTATTCATTTGGGGTTCATCTTTGGGGTTCATTTGTGATGATGGTTCACTTGGGGATCATATTGGGGTTCATCTTTGGTGTTCGCTGGTTAGCGTTTGTTATTGTTAGGAGTCGGGTGTAAGTCCATGTATTGGCATTCTGTTTCCTTTTGTTTGGTTATTGTCAGGAGTCGGGTGTAAGTCCATGTATTGGCATTCTGTTTCCTTTTGTTTTGTTATTGTTAGGAGTCGGGTGTAAGTCCATGTATTGACATTTTGTTTCCTTTTGTTTGGTTATTGTAAGGAGTCGGGTGTAAGTCCATGTATTGGCATTCTGTTTCCTTTTTGTTATTGTTAGGAGTCGGGTGTAAGTCCATGTATTGGCATTCTGTTTCCTTTTGGGTGTTTCTTTTGACGTCTCAGCGTCCCTTTTTGGTGTCTTGTTTCAGCGTGCGTTAGCCGAGCTACGAGTGCTCTGATTCTCCTCTGGATAGAGAAGATACGTAGGCATAAGACGTGATGTCTTAGCGAGCCTGTCTCCCTTTCCCAAACTACGTTGACTCTGATGTTTGTTTCTAACAAACTACGTAGGCCCAGGATGCGACATCCTGCCGAGTCCACTTCCTCCGTTTTCTTTCTCTTCCTCACCTGTTTATTGTTCCAGTTTGTGCAGTTTCTTTAAGCAGTTTATTAGCAACCCTTTTCCTTCCCTTTGAGCTATCTTTTGAGCGTGGATCCCGTCGAGTACGGCGGACGTGAGGGGTGCTAACACCTTCCCCTTGCGTAACCGACTCCCGTACCTTGTAATCTCTGGTCGTAAGACCGTTCCTTTCCCTTTCTTAGGTTAGTCCTGCGCTCCCTTTCCGTCATAGGATTAATAGCGTCGGTGGCGGCTCTATATTTTTCCCCGCCGATTGTTTTTCGCGTTGCGATAGTAAGCAACTGCAATCTTGACATCTTCACTCTAGAGGTACCTTCATGAGTGGTTTTGAGAATATTCCAAGCATCTTTAGCGACCTCACAGTTGTTCACCAGTCTGAAGATGTTCTTGTCAACTCCATTGAATATAGAATTCAATGCTTTAGAGTTTCCAAGAGCTAGTTCATCCTCCTCCTTGGTCCATTCTTCCTAAGCCTTCTTGTCAGTTATAGCTTCTCCTTCCTAAGTAATGAAGGGATGTTCCCAGCCTGTTAGAACAGCCTTCCAAGCCTTATTATCCAAATATTTCAAGAAGGCTACCATTCAAGGTTTCCAGTAGTCATAGTTAGATCCATCCAGAATTGGTGGTTTGTGTGCATATCCTCCGTCTCTATCCATAGTACCAAAAAGTAACGTCCCAAGATCTCACCCAAAACCAGAGCAGGATGCCTGCTCTGATACCAATTGAAGTTCTGGTATCAGATATGAGATGTCGAAGGTAATGTCACGACACTAATATTTGATCAACAACTAAAATATAAACAGGATAGAAAACAAAGAAACAATTGAACAAGTGGCACAAGCAATTGTTAACCCAGTTCGGTGCAAACTCACCTATGTCTGGGGACTACCAAGCCAGGAAGGAAATCCACTAAACAAAATTAGTTCAAAGACTCTCAGTAAACAACTTCAAGTTACAGTCTTTTCACCTAATCAATACCCGTGTGACTTTTGTCTAAGAATTCTTAGATATGAGACCCTACTCACTCCCCCTCAATCACAGCAGTGATATAAAAACAAATATTACAAAGAAAGAAGACACTCTTCAAGGACACATACTTGATCTTGCTTAAAAGTTTCAACCAAGTAAACACACACTCGTGCTTCAAAGCTTAGAGTGGACAAATTACAACACAAAAGTCAGTCCAATTCAAACATCAATAAGATGAATGAATGGCTTACAATACACAAGCTCACACAAGACTAAAACACTAAAACTATCTCATTATTCTATTCGTTTCTTGTCTGTTAAAACCAGGTTTTACATGGCCTTTAAGTAGAAGCTTTTGAATGGGCTTGGGCATCACAAAACCCTAAATCTATTTTCCTTGTGTATCTTCTTATTAACGACAACTAATCATCCCTTATTGGAAAATAGATCATTCTGGTTTTAAATCAAATTACTCCTCGAATAGCGCATTCAATCTCCACATAATCACACACAAATTTGCATGAAAAGGGCAATCTTAAGGTACATAACATTCAGACTGAATGTTCTGTATACACATGTCTTAACATCGGGTCTGACATCTTAGCTAAATCCTGCACAACCATATTTAAACATCCTGCAGGAAAATGATATCACATGTCAAGACAACACGCGTGACAACTTGTGATAACTCTGGGTTTTACCAAAATTGATGCCAACACATAGAACCAACTATTTGTTTTTCCTTTGCCCAGTAACCGGTAATGGACAATATACTTCTGTTACTTCGGGAGCGAAGATCGTTTCTTCCCCAATAGAGTTTGAGTGTGCAATTCCTTGGTGAAATCGTTGTTTCTTGCTTGGCTAAAGTATTTCAACTTTGTTCTGATCTACTCGTTTCCCCTACAGATCTCCTTGTTCCCCGGCTGAGTCTTTCCATTGATTTATTTGCATGCAATCCCTCGTATCCCCAACAGTTTTCAAGCCGTAGCCTGGCCTACGCATAATCTTTTCCCCCCAGAGTCTCTGTCTCCCCACTGAGTTTTCCTTATGGAATGCATTATACTCCTGTGGATTTTCGTTCTCTCCAGATTCTTTTTCTTTGTGGCCACATTTACCCACAGAGATTATTTCAACATTTCATATCATATGCATCATGAGGTCTCTTAGGGACCAAAATTTGTTTCTATATGTTGTTATTTAAGCCCATTGTACTAAGTCGATGCGAATATTTTAACCTTCATCTCCTCAGTTAGAACTTCCTTAAATAGGGGCATCTGTAAGACCCTAATTTTAACCCTAAGATCCCTCATTCTATTCTCATCATATGCATTAGCATTGGGATCACACCTTGGCATCCTCCTTACCCTTTCATTCATCGGGTTAGCATTGGGAGATATCACCAAGCACATTTGATTGTATCATACTTTGTATTTTATCATCTTTACTAAAAAAAATACCAAAAATATGTCTTTGTATAAACTAACTCTTTTGTAGGTAGGTTATGTGTTCACCTTTGATCTATCAAGCTCACATCTTGGGTTTAAGACCCTCAAGGCAAGGAGCTCAATCAAAATTGGTTTACTATGGCTCTAAGCATCATATATAAATCCCTATGGTCTTCACATGTTATTTTGATCAAAAAATCCCCAAGAGTTTGGAGTTGGGTTGCCTTGGAAATCCTAATTCATCTGGGTATCTTCTGTAAATTCCTCAACAAGCTTCTTCACCAATTGATTAAATATTTAAAGAGATAATTCAAATTTCACCATCTTATGCATATATGATCCTCCATGAGTCCCAAAAGTCAAGAGAATTGCAAGTTAGCAAGTTGGTTGATGGTGGTTGACCAGAGGAACTCATTTGATCAAAACTAGCGTTCCCTAGACCCTATATCCTACAATTTGGGTCATATGAAAATTATTCCAAGAGAAAAGTTACTCTAAATTACATTCCAAACAAACTTTCATGTTGAGGTCTAGAGCTAGTTTTGTTTGGAAAGTCATTTTTTATGGTGAAAGATTATAGGTCATTTTGTTTAAACCCTATTTTGGAGGTCAACTTCCCAAGACAATAACTTGCTCATTTTTTATGATATGAAAGATTTCCAAGTTATACAATCAAATTCAAGATGTCTACTTAAACTTTTATGTTTGTAGGAAGAACAAATTCAACTTTTATGTGCATGTGATATGAGGATACATTATAGGTCATTTTGGACCAATGTCATTGAACAAGTGATTTTCCTCAACTTCAAAAATGCATAACTCTTTCATATTAAATCCAAATTAGGTCAAATTTATGACCATTTTGAAGTACTTGGAAAGAGATACAACATGGATGAAGGAAAGTTTCTCATTTGAAGCGCACATAAAAAGTTGGCTAAGGTGGAATAAGTGAACATGTGGCTTGACTTTAGAATTTTTTTTGACATGTTTGATTTTCCCAACTTCCACCTTAAAATTCATCATCTCAAATCAAAAAGTGTTCAACATGAGAGTTGTTCCTGTTGACCTAACCTTTCCAAAAAGTCCAAATTCATCCATTTTGGACAAGATTTTAATGGATTGCACATGGCTTGAACATGAGTGATCATTTGGCACAAATTGAACTTGAACATTCCATAACCAATTTATAACATTCCAACATGATCTCATCAATGCTTATGGATCAGAAGAAGTGATTACATGGGCCTGTTACACGCCCATGCACCCATGCAATGTACATTGCTATTTTTGGATTCCATTTCTAGTGTGAAAATATCAATTGGTTTTACTATAAATAGAGCCCTCTATGCTCAGAAACAAGGACCCTGTGTGCCAGCTTTGATTCCAAACCTCCAAACCCTCTCATTTCAAAGGAAAATCTTGATAATTTCCATTGAAAATTGAGTTTGAATCTCACTGTTTTGATATTCAAATCTCCAAGGATTTTGAGCCTTTTGTCTAGTAAATTCTACTTTATCAAGTGTCTTGAGCAAGATCAATCGAGTACAGACATGCATTAAAGGTGATTTCTAGAATTTTTCATCTCTTCGATTCTCACTCATTTCTTCATAATTCTCTTGGATCTTTGGTTGTATAAAGTCCTACCAATGTAGGCAACAAGATTGAGTTGCTTTGAGGTCAAATCAAAGCAACTCGGATCGTGCACCTCAAATTTCAACTCCTTGTATCTTTTAATATACTTGGAGTTAGGATAAATTGAGGCCAGATTCGAGTTCTTCAGCATTTTTACTTTAAATTCATGTCCTTATTTTTAATTTTGGTGATGGTTGTGAGTGAACCAGTTCGGTGAAGCTCACCGGAGAAGGAGACCAGAGCTTTGACTCCGGTGATGCGTTGGCACTCATCAGAACTACATGATCCATTTCAAATGTTCTAATCTTGCGCGTTGAAACTAATTACCACTTGTGGTGCACGCTGACTAATGCCCATGGTGGAATGCACGCTAGCAGCCACTTGTTCTTCCACCTAAATTAATGAGGGAGATCAAGTGGTCCACGTTTTTTTCTTATTTTTTGATTTTCATTTTATTTGGTTTATTTTCATTAATTCATATTAATTTTAATATTGATCCAAAAAAATGAGAGTTTCACAAAAAAAATTTAAATAAATTCCTCTTTCATTTTCTGAATTAAAATTATTTTTTGGATCATTATTAATATTTTCCATGATTTAATTGATTTTGTGAATATTTTTAATTGTTTAAAAATACTTTTAAGTTTCCATGAGGTTTTAGGAATTTGACAAACCATTATTTGATTTAATGCATTATTTAATTGATTTTAATTGTTTAATTGTAAAATAAATTGTGTTGAGCTTCTAATTTTGACTTGTTGAGTTTTGACTTATATTGTTGGGCCTTGGTCAAGGTTGATTTGACTTTGTTGAGTTAAAATAATTGGATTTAGGGGATGGATGAAATGTATATTTCATCTCCCAAAATGAATGAATAATTTTAATTTGATAAAAGTATTCATTTGACCAATTTGTGTTGATTCCATTTCCCCTCCCTCTTCATCTCAATCTCATTCTCCTCTCATTCATTTCATGGACCTATGATATCTCCATATCCTAAGGCTAGTTGACTGTAAAATCAACATGAGTGTGGATGAGATTAGATCCACCCTTTTGCATATTCTTTTTAAGTGTGGTATGTTTTAGGAGAATGGTTCATAATATCATGTCTCTAACATGCATTAACACTAAAATTTCTATTGCCCCGCTTCAAATAGTTGTGACTTTTACATAAGTCCAATTACGATGGCTTAATATAGCGCTAAATTGTTGATACAAAAGGCATAACATTCTAGTAAGTGAGATTGTAAGTCTCCCCCCTTTCATGGTATTGTGTGGAAACTTGGCATTTTTTCCTTCCTATGGAAGATGTCTTGGTTCAAGGATCCATGCTTATGAATAGTGGCTTGAGTGTTCTCCAAAGAATGACTTAAACAAAACAAAAGCAAAAGCAATAATAACTTCTAATAAACTAACAAATAACATTTAATTTCAAGTCATTTACTTTTATGCACTTTAAATTTGAGCCTTTATTCATTTGCCATTATTCATACCATTTAACTTGTTTACTTTAATGTCATTTTCATTTTCCTCATTTGAGCCATATCTTGTGATTATTCTGTGATTGTATATACTTATTTGTGTTTGTGGTCTTTTGACCTTAATGTACAAAATAACAACAAAAAACCCTAGAAGACATTTTGTATGGACTGTTGGTTTGCTCTGAGACTTTGGACTTAGATTAGGCAACATTCCATATGCAAAAGGACATGGCCAATGCCAACTTTCATAAAACCAAGTGCTTGTGATTTGAAACTTCATCTGAAGCAAATATTGTGATCCCATCTGAGTTCATCTACTACATGGTCTTATTGAAGTTGCTACTTTGAACTTGTGCCTAGTGCCTATCTTTGAATTCATTTGATACATGGAAGATTATGAAGAAGATCATGGAGTTGCTAAGCTTGGATGTGGCTATATTTATTTGATGCATTCCTCTTCATCTTGCTATTTGTGTATTGATATTGCTTGATTCTAAATTCCAAGGGAAATTTGAGTTTCTATATGACATTCTTGTCTATTTGATTGCAGCCCATTGGTCAGATCATTTCAACTCCTAACTTTGAAATTTTTACTTAGGATTAGTATCTTCATCTCTTCCCGACTTATTTAATTTCAAATCTCCTCCATCTTTAAAAATCTTCTTTGTTTGTGATTTCTAAACTTATACCATATTGCAAATTAGAAACTTTGGCCTTATGCCATTGAACTTTTAAACTATTTTATTAATCAAATTTGTAAATGAACTTAACTATACTTGACTTAAAATTTTAAAAGACAAAGAGAACTAACACTCATTCAAAACTTTTTAGGCCTTTTGTGCCTTTGTTAAAATATAAATTTTTGTTAAAAGCAATGCATCCACTTTGAAATTATTACCACGAACTACGAGGTTTTGATCCCTCATTTTATGTTGCAAACAAGTCTGAAGGTCTTGTCAAACACAAAAACATAATTAATGAATTCTTTTCTCATCCCCCCACTCTATTTATTGCAAACATCATTTTATACAAAAATACATATGCACACAAAAAAGGGATCCCTAAGAGTACCTATGACACTTTGGGTGCTAACACCTTCCCGCTGTGTAACCAATTGTAGCGGTAAATTCATGATCATCAAGCTATGGATAATCTAGACATCAAATAAACAAGAGTCGCCACCGCGCTTTAATTGTTTCCAAGGGAAATGGGAAAAGTACGAACAAAACTCCAAAAATTAGAAGTTTTCAAATCAAAAACTAATAAAATGCCAGAGATTACAGGTTAGGGGGTTGGTTACACAGAGGGAATGTGTTAGCACCAAAGTGTCCTAGGTACTCTTAGGAGCCCTTTCTTGTGTGCATATGTTTTTGGGTATAAAATATGTTGCAAACAAATATAATGGGGGGATGAGAAAAGAATTCATTAGTTATATTTTTGTGTTTGACAAGACCTTCGGACTTGTGCCTACGTACCAACATAAAAATGAGGGATCAAAATCCAGTAGTTCGTGGTATCAATTTCAAAGTGAGTGCATTGCTTTTAAAAAAAAATTAAGTTTGAAAGGCACAAAGGCCTAAAAAATTGTTTGAATGAGTTAGTTCTTTTTGGATTTTGAAATTTTAAGTCCAGTATAGTTAAGTTTATTTATAAGTTTGATTAAGAAAAAGTTTGAAAAGGCAATGGCATAAGGCCAAAGTTACTAATTTGCAATAGTGGTCAAAGTTCAAAAATCAACAAACACAAGCAAAGAAGATTTTTGAAAGGATGGAGAGATTTTGAAATTAAAAAAGTGGGTAGGAGATGAAGAGACTAATCCTAAGCACAAAATTAAAAGTTAAGAGTTGAAAAGATCTGACCAATGGGCTGCAATCCAATAGACAAGAATGTCATATAGAAACCAAAATTCCCTTAGACTTTTAGAATCAAGCAACAAACAATGCAGAAAAATATCAACTTGAAGAGCAAGACATCAAATAAAGATAGCCACATATAAGTTCAGCAACTCCATGATCTTCTTCAAATTTGCCCATGTAGCAGATGAATTCCATAATGCATATATCATAGGTTCAAAACAACAGCTTCACAATGATCTTGTTGCAGATGAACTCAAATGGATCTTCAATGATGTATCAGATGAAGTTTCAAATTACAAGCACTTGGTTACATGAAAGTTAGCATTGACCAATTCGTTTGCATAGGGAATATTACCTAAATTCTAAGTCCAATTGTCTCAGATCAACCAACAATCCACACAAGATATTTTTAGGGTTTTTGTTCTTATTATGTAAATTAATGGTCAAAGACCACACAAACAAACACAATATACACAAACAAAATATATCACAAAAAAATATGGTCAAAATGGACAAGTGAAAATGACATTATCATAAACAATTAGAATGGCATGAATAATTGAAAATGAATAAAACTCAAAAATTAAATTTTACTAAAAGTAAAATACTTGAAATTAAGTGTTAGTTGTTAATGAGTTAGAAGTTAGTATTGGTTTTGCTTTTCTTTTGTTTAAGTCATTCTTTGGAGAACACTCAATCCACTTATCACAAGCATGGATCCTTGAACCAAGATATCTTCCAAAGGAAGGAAAAAAGGCCAAGTTTCCACACAATACCATGAAAGAGGGGAGACTTACAATATCACTAACTAGAATGCTATGCCTTTTGGGTCAAAATTTAGCGTTATGTTAAGCAATCGTAATTGGACTTCTGTAGAAGTCAAAACAATTTGAGGTCGGGCAATAGAGTTTTGGTGTTAATGCATGTTAGAGACATAGTATCGTGAACTATGCTCATGAAACATACCACACACAAAAAGAATATACAAAGTGGGGGACCTAATTTCATCCCTACTTATGTGGATTTTGCAATCATCTAGCCTTAGAATATAGAGATATTATAGATCCATGACATGAATGCATAAAGAAGGGGGATGAGATGAAGAGGGAGGGGAAATGGATCAAACTCAAATTGGACAAAGGAGGACTTTTACCAAGTTAAGATCATTCATTCATTTTGGGAGATGGAATGTACATTCCATCAATCCCCTAAATTCAATGATCTTAACCTAACAAAGTCAATTCAACCTTGACCAAGGCCCAACAACACAAGTTAAACTCACAAAGTCAATTAAAATGGCTCAACACAATTAATTTGGCATTTAAAAAATTAAAAATATTAAAAATAATGCATTAAATTAAATATGGTTGGTCAATTCTCTAAAATCTCATCAAAACACCAAAGAAACGCTCATGAGATTTATCATAGGTCAAACAAGGTGAATGGACCTTGGAGAAAAAATTTCAGAATTTTTGGAAACTTAAAAGTATTTTTAAACAATTAAAAATAATCATAAAATCAATTAAATCATGAAAAATATTAATAATGATCCAAAAAATATTTTTAATTCAGAAAATGAAATAGGATTTTATTTAAATTTTTTTTGGTAAAACTCTCATATTTTTTTTATCAATATTAAAATTATTATGAATTAATGAAAATCAAAGGAATAAAAATAAAAATCAGATAATCAAAAAAATGTGGACCACTTGATCTCCCTCATTAATTGAGGTGGCAAATCGAGTGGTGTAGAGCGTGCGTTCCATGATGCGCTTGAGTCAACTAATCACACGTTTGGTAAGCACAATGTACGCTCCTGATTAAAACATTTTAAACTCATCTAATGGCTTTGAACACCTCTAGCGCATCGCCGGTACCAAAGGCCAGTCATCTTCTCCGATGACCCTGGCCATACTGGTTCAATCATCACCACATCATAAATGAAAAAAGAGGACATGATCTTAAAGAAAAAATAGCGTAGATCACGAATATCACCTCAATTTTAACTAACTCCAAATATAGAGAGAGATACGTGGAGTTGAATTTTGAGGTATGTCAACTGAGTTTCTTCGATTTGACCTTAAAGAAACTCAATCTTCTTGCCTACATTGGTAGAACTTTAGACAACCAAGGATCCAAGAGACTTGATGAGAATTGAGAGAGAATCGAAGTGAAGAAAAATATGGAAAAATTACTGCAATGTTGTGCTGAACTGGATCTCTCTTGCTTCAATTTGTTCTTGATCTTGCTTATGGAGGTTGTGGAAGTGGCTTTAGAGTAAAGCAAAGCTTTGGATCCTGCAGTTTTTGAATCTCCAAACAGTGAGATTCAAACTCAAATTTCATTTGAAATTTCTCAGGTTTTCCTTTGAATTGTGAGGGTTTGGAAGGTTGGGGGCAAAATTGGGGCCCAAGGTCCTTTGAACTGAGGAATTGGACCTCTATTTATAGCAATGAGAAGTGTTATTTGCACACATGAAAAATCTCCAAAAATAGCAATGCAATTTACATGCTTGCATGGGCGTGTGCAAGCCCATGAAGCAATCTAATTAGGTCCACAATCAACTGAAACGAGGTCTGCATGAAGCTTGAATGGCAAGGCAAAGTTGTTTGAACATTTGAATCATGAATCTTACCAACTGATACAGGCCTGTTTAAGCCATGCACATACCCATCAAACTTTATCCAAAATGAGTGAATTAGTACTCTTTGGAAAGCTTAGATCAATAGGAACAACTCTTATGTTGAACACTTTTCCATTTGGAACTTGTATCATGGTGGATTTTGAGGTGGAAGTTTGGAAATTTCAACATGTTAAAATATTTTCTAAGTGTCAAGTCACATACTCAATTATTCCACCTTGCCTAACTTTTATGTGAGCTCCAAATGAGAAAAATGTCTTCATAAAAGTTGTATCTCTTTAAAAAACCTTCAAAATTGTCATCATTTGGATTTAGCATGAGCGAGTTATGCATTTTTGAAGTTGAGGAAAATCACTTGTTCAATGGTATTTGTCCAAAATGACCAATAATGTATCCTTATATGACATGCTCATAAAAGTTAATTTATCTCTTCCTCCAAACATAAAATTGAAGTATACACCTTGAATTTGATTGTGAAACTTGTAAAGCTTTCATCTCATAAAAATTGAGCAAGTTATGGCCTTGGGAAGCTGACTTTCAAATTAGCGTTTAGACAAAATGACCTATAATGTTTCAACATAGAAAATGACTTTCCAAGAGAAATTAGATCTAGACTTCAACATGAAAGTTGTTTGGAATGTCATTTAGAGTAAATTTTCTCTTAGAATAATTTTCATATGATGAAAATTGTAGGAGATAGGGTCTAGGGAGACCCAGTTTTGATCAGATGAATCCATCTGGCCAACCACCATCAACCAACTTGCTAACTTGCAATACTCTTGACTTTTTAGGCTCATGGTAGACGATACATGCATAAGATGATGAATTTTGAAGTGTCCCTTGAGATATTTGAACAATTGGTGAAGAACCTTGTTGAAGAAGTTACTTAAGATATCTAGATGAACTAGGGTTTCCAAGGCAAACCAATTCCAAACTCTTGAATAATGCTTGAACAAAATAAAATGTAGAGATCATTGGGACTTATATATAATGCTTATAGCCATTGTGGATCATTCCTTGGTTGTTCTCTTAGCAATGAGGGTCTTAAACCCTAGATGTGAACTTGATAGATCAAAGGTGATCATGCTCTACCTGCAAAAGAGTTAGGCAAATGCAAAGACATGGTTTTGGTATTTTTGTTAGTAAAATGATAATATAAAAGTATGATACAATCACATGGTGCTTGGTGATCTCTCCCAAAAGCAAACCCAATAAAAGAGGGGTAAGGAGAATGCCAAGGTATGATCCCAATGCTAATGCATATGATGAGATTGCATGAGGGATCTTAGGGTCAAAATTGGGGTCTTACAGCTGCCCCTATTTAAGTACATTCTAACTAAGGAGGTGTAAGACCCTAATTTTGACCCTAAGATCCCTCATGGCATCATATCATTGCACATTGCATTTGCCTCAAGGATCATAGCATCTTGGCTCATTTACCCTTGGGTTGGGACTTGTGTGAGTTGGTTTGAGACCACCAAGCATGCTTGAATTGTATATTATTGTTTTTCTTATTTTGTTTACTAACCAAAAGCACAAAAATATGTCACTAACTTTGTTTGGTTTGAAGCTTGAGCAATCATGTGATCCAAGGCTCCTAGGAGGCTCCTATGCCCATTGAAGTTGGCCAGATGAAGTGAAAGCAAACATGACAATGGTTCCCAAAGCTCTCAATCATCATATATGTCTCCCAAGAATCTCAATTTGTCAACTTTATCAAGATAAACCAAAGGGCTTGAGGATTGTTTCCCAAGGAAACCCTAATTCAACTAAGCATTGACTATGCCTTGCTCATGAAGTAACCTCAACCTATGATCAAATAAAATCAAGGGAAGTTATTTAATTCATAATTTTATGCATATATGATCCTATGTGAGTATCCTCACTCATTCATTAATCAATATTGGAAGTTTGGCTTTGAGAAGTTGATCAGTCAAATCATCTGACTATTTTGAAATCCACTGAGACCTAACTTTTGATGTGTTTGTCAAATGAAGATTACCCCAAGAGAAAACATGGTCTTAAGAACCATATGAACAAATTTCATGTTCATCAAGTTTTCATTTGAAACTTGTAAGGTCATCATTCATTTCAAAACATTATAGGTCATTTTGACTGAAACCCTAATTTTGGGTCAACTTCCCAAGGACCTAACTCCTTCATTTTTCATGATTTTGAGGTGGGTCAAAATGAATTGGAAATTTTAAGATGTATAATTCAATTGTTATGTTGGACAAAATTTCATAATCCTAAAATAGACACATGTGATAATACAAAACATTATAGGTCACTTTGGACCAAAGTCATTGAAATGTGAAAAAGTCCAACTTCAAGTGCCCATAACTTTCTCATAAAAAATTCAAATGATACAAAATTTAAGTCCCAATTCATTGTCTTGAAAGGATATACAACTTTCATGTTGAAGGTTTTGTCATTTTAGGCTTGCATCATTGAAACAGAAGGGCTTGAAGTTGGTCCATTTTGGCAAAATTTCCATATACATGTTTTGTACATTGAACTTCATGGCCGGTTTTCAATATTTTCCCAACTCCAAATGGATTTTTGTTCAACATAACATTTTTTCCTCATGTCAAGACCTTTCCAACCATTACCCACATGCCTATGTTTCAATTTTGCAAATGGTATTTTCGAAGAGGAGAAGTTTTGGTTTTAATTATGCATAACATGATAAAACTCCATGCACAAGCTTACACATTACAATTTGCACGTCCAATTTCATTTGGCTGATGTTTAGCATTCAATTGCTATTGATTTTGGGCCTCCCATGCGCCTGTACAGGCCCATGCATGGAGGACCCGACTTCACATGCACACGAGTTTTTTCATGCATTGCATCATCCTTGCCTATAAGTAGAATGCCTTGCACACTTAAAACTGGAACCAAAAGGCGCCTGAAATTCTGCACAAGTGAAATCCTAACCCTCCATTAAAGGAATTTTGATTTCTCTCTCAATTTTTCAAGTTCAAATTTCAACTTCATTGGTTGATCTTTGAACTTCAATTCCTTAGCCTTGCTTCCTTGCTACCTTAAGAACAAGTTGCACTGAAGATTTGGATCAGATCGTGCCACTAAAAGTTGCTCTTCAAAGGTTTTCCCTCCAACTGTTTTCCTTCGAATCTCCTTGGATATTGATCATTTTTTGCGTTGGTTGGTACCTCTGAAGTCCTCATGTGAGAGGCAATTGATTGGTGCATTTAATTTTGTGAATTGAGCAAACTCAGATTGAACACCTCATTTTTCTATCTCATATTTCTCCTTCTATGAGAGTCTAGAGTAGAAACTAAGGGCACAGGGATGATGTACATCACCCTAGCTTTCTATTGATGTATGGATCGTGCATTATGGTGGAGGTTGAGAAATCTGCAACTCTGGCCGGAACAGTGAGTCTCACCGGAGAAGACGGTCATTTCCACCACCGTCCCCACGTGGATGAGTTCTTGGCCCTTAGATCTGGCTCTGGGGATCTAATCTTGGCCATGCATTGTTATGACTTATTTTAATACCACATGTGATGCTGTTGACTGAAGCCTACCATGAGCGCGCGCTATACAACCTTCTGATCAGACACATCATTTAATGAGCCTTGATCAAACGCTCCATGATTTTTCTAATTTCTGAATTTCCATTTTAATTTCTTTATTTCCATTTTATTTTAAAAATTCATAACTTCTTTATTTTTAATCATAAATATATGGGACCAATTGCTAAAATTTCCTTTTAAATTCTAGTTTCTAAAAATGACTTTTAATTTCTTTTGTGATTCCATTTAATATTTTTTTGTGAATTATTTACTTTCTGATTGTTTTTAATTCATTTAAAATGCTTTTCGATATTCAAAAATGGCAAAAATATTTTCTTAACATCTTTGAATGATGATGAATCTATGAAAAATATTCTCATCAATTTCTTAATTGATTTGAGATTTATTTGAGATTTTAGTTCAATTATGTTATTTTTCTTCATTTTTAATTGTTTAAAATTAGTTTCTGTTTTCAAAAATGATGAAATTTTTTGTCAAACCTTGTTTGACCATGTTGAACTTATGATGATCCAATTGGACTTTTCCAAGTTGATTTGAATTGGATTTGAAGTTTGACCTTTATTTGTTTATTTTAATTCAAGTATTATTTTAATTCCAAAAAATACCAAAAATATTTTTATTGTTTGATGACTTCTAAACTTCATCTTACTTCTGTTTACCATTGATTGATGTTGATTCTATTCATATTTGGTCAATGTGTTTTGGTTATGTTATTTGAATTTCAATTATGTACATTCCATTTCCATCTTCTTCTTCTTCTTTTTCTTTTTGATCAATGAGTTAATGATTAGTGGTTAGCCTTGACATATGAGGGGCTTAACCTTCTTTGATCCAAATTAAATTCATCTTGATCAAAGATCAAGTGAATTGCTTTGCATTAGAGATAGGTTGCTTCTTGGTCAAGCAAAAAACCTAAATCCATACAAGGTCATTCTTCTTTTCTTTTGGCATGGCAAGTTGTAGGAGCTTGGCTTACTAGTCATGGTCTCTAACTTGTTTTTGTTGCCTATAGTTTTATTGACCAGCCTCAAATAGGTGTGACTACTACATTAGTCCACTTAAAATTTCTTAACATAGCGCTAAATTGCCTTATGGCACACTAACACTAACTACTAATTACTAACTTTTAATTCAAGCATTTAATTCTTGCAATTTACTTTAATGCAATTTAATTTCTTGCTCATTAATTCATTTGTCTTTGCCCTTTGCTCACTTGAGCTCATGTTTATATTTATGCAATTTGCCTTTTGTTCATTTGAGCACATTATTGTGTATATACTATTGCCTTGTGTTTGTTTTATTTTTGTTTGTGTGAACCCAATGCAAATGGAGAAAGGACTTAGATTTAGGACTTTACCTAGGCTAAATGGAGTTTCAAGAGTAACTAGGCCTCATGCCTTTAGGATGCTATATATGTTGAAGAGCATTTAGGCCTCATGCCTTTAGAATGCTTAATCTTGAAGATGAATTGAAAGGACCCTAATTCTAAACTCACTCTTGTCCATTCTTTTATTTTGCATTGTGGAACTTTTTGATTTGTGTGTTCTTATGTGTTAGGGATCCTAAACTTGAGCCAATTAGAAGAACCATTTTCATGAGCATCCAAGACAAGAGAAACAAAAGCCAATTGGAAGATTCCTAGGAGCTTGATTGAATATTTGTTTGATTGTTTGAGTTAATTGCTTATTGCTTGCTAAATCCAAAGGAAAGGAGCAACTTGGATCATCTTTATGATCTCAAGAAGGGAACTCCAAGTGGTTTTATTTCTCTTCCCTCATCTTTGCATGTTTAGAATCTAGCCCTTCTCTTCTTCTCTCCAATCTAACCCAAGCCAAACTTTTGTGCAAACATTAACATTGTTTTCAAAACTAGAAACCTAGGCATTATGCCTTTGATTTTTTCAAACTGTTTTCATAACACTTATTTTGAATTGAATCTTAAGTCAACTTAGACCTTATTTTGTGAATACTTTTCATTTGTAAATACAACTCACTCAATTTTTTTTGTGGTTCCAATGACCATTTGTGTTAAAGCTTTTCATAAACATTACCTATTAGGTTTGAGTTATCCTAGAGGTTGATATAATTCTCACCTGTATCCTTAGTGATGGACTATAAGTCTTCCATACTTATTATAGGGTGGATCCCTCACTAGTATGTTGAAGCTCTCCTCACATGGTGGATATGTGGTTTTAGGTTGAGTTTTCTCCCTTTGATAACAAAAGACCTTAAGGCTTTTGACCAAGCAATTCACCAACTCCTTTTTGAGATTTTTACCCCGAAATACGAGGTTTTGATCCTACTCTTTTTAAGATGGTACGTAGGCAATGGGTTTATCCATTCAAACACAAAATTGTAAATAATTTGTATATTCTTTTCTCATCTTCCTAATCATGTTTGCACAAATATTTTTCACAAATACCAACCTACCATACAACATTTGTAAAAAGGGCTCCCTTAGAGTACTAAGGATGTTTTGGGTGCTTAAAACCTTCCCATTGCATAACCAACCCTTTTTTTTACCCAGATCTCTGACATTTTTTATTAGTTTTTGACTTGATAAAACTTCTCGATTTTTGTTCGCTTTCTAACCTTTCCTTCAGATAAATAGAAGTGAGGTGGCGACTCGAATTGTATGATTTACTTTTGATTTAGTCAATAAATCTAAAGGTAACGAATACCCCACTACAGAAAAGTGGCGACTCTGCTGGGGATCATTCGCCTAGTGGGTTTTGCCTACTTTTTACCTTTGTTGTATTATATGCCTATATTATTTATGACATATTTTTGTGCAAATTTGGAGATAACTTTATTGTTTGTAGTGTATCAATTGCTTGATATATCAATTACTTGTGTGCTTGGTGGTCTCTTGTGAGATGAGTTCTATACCCGAACTCGAGTGCACTTATGATAGGAGAATGGCATAGTCTTGTTGACTTGTGTGGAGTTATTCCTTAGCAAGTTGACTAACAAGTCCATTCACTGGGTGGAGATTATGTTGGGATCAATAATGTCACACGAGTAGTCGTGGTTAGGCATTACTCTTCCCAATATAGGCCTTAGAAGCCAAGGACCTTTGATTACCTAGCCCATCTTGGCCTATTTGAGGATGTAGTGCGAAGGTCGTTCAAGTGTAAGATTTGATACGATTGTTACGCGATACTACACTCATAAGAGTCTCTCTTGAGTATATTTTTGGAATACGAGTAGTCGTTTATCCGATAATATCCGAAAGATGGGATGATGACTATGGGAACCTCTTGTAGAACATGATTGTCAGGTTTAACCATAGTACACTCCCTTTGGGTGGTTCTTAACCAAGACTCCATGCTCATGATTTGCAACAAACCCTTGATTCGCGGTTCATACGTTCTCGTATATCCTTAATATCAATGGAACTTGGGTGTTGATAAGGTGTAAACCATAATCCACCAAAATGGATGATTGATATTAAGGATGACTTGATCCATCCCATGACCTTTGTATGGTGTGATTTGCTTGATCCTTGAGTGTGATTGTTGCATCCATGTATTCATGCATTCATACACATCCATATCATCAACAATGAGAAAACTTTCAAGGAACTTAAGAGGTATATTTGCAAATTTTCAGACATGGATAAGCAAAGAAGGAATACGAAGAAGTACAGTTTCAGACAACCCGACTTGAAAGAGTTAAGGAGTTTGACATCCTATGTATTAGATCCCTTGGAATTCAAGGCTCGTCTTGGGAAGCTTCTGTCTATTCTGGCTACTCAAGTGGATAAAGGTCTAATGAGTGTGTCAGTGCAGTTCTATGATCCCTTGTACCGTTGCTTCATTTTTCCAGATTTTCAGCTTTTGCCTACGCTTGAGGAGTATGCCTATCTTGTGGGCATACCTATCCTAGACCAGGTGCCGTTTAGTAGCTTGGAGAGAGTTCCTTCTTCGCAAGAGATTGCTGATCTGTTGCGTATAGATGAATCTATTATTGGTGCTCATATGACTACCAAAGGTGGAATTCAAGGTCTCCCATCTGATTTCCTCATTGATCAAGCTACTATGTTTGGGAAGGCCATGAGTGAGGACGCCTTTGAGGCCATATTTGTACTTCTCATCTATGGGCTAGTGTTATTCCCCAACATCGACAATTTTGTGGATGTGAACGCTATTAGGATTTTCTCTACTCTTAATCCCGTTACTACTCTGTTGGGTGACACTTACTTTTCTTTGCATATGAGGAATGCAAAGGGTGGTGGTACCATTGTGTGATGTTTGCCTCTATTGTACAAGTGGTTTATTTCGCACTTGCCACAGACGCTCGCCTTCAAGGAGAACAAAGAATGTCTATGGTGGTCCACGAACTTATGTCTCTCTCTAATGATGATATATTTTGGTATAACTGTGTATATGATGGTGTGCAGATTATTGAATCTTGTGGTGAATTCTCCAATGTGCCTCTTCTTGGTACATGTGGTGGGATTAACTACAACCCTGTTTTGGCACGTCGTTGATCGCGACTTTATGAGTCGAATTGGGGTACTAACTGCAAGTGCACAGTTCTATCGCGTAATTTAAAAAGATATCGATCCCACAGGGACTTATGAATCGATATACCGTTTTCTAAGGTTACTTCGTAAAGCTAAGGCGGATGATACTTTGATTGTTTGGGGGAAAAGTTAAAACTAAAATAAGATCTAAGTTAAATATCAATTAAGCGGATATCGGTATGTAGTTCGTCGTGATTAGGGAATCAAATCTTCGTTGGTTTCTTGGTTTTAAAATAAATCTTTTCAGTAGACACTATTGATTAAAATCCTTTTCTCAAACTCTTGCTCTGTTGAATAGACTATGACTTTGTATTAACGTAGTTGTCACTTATTAGTTAAGTCCAAAATCACCTTTTGAAAACAATAGAATCTATAGAAACTCTTTTTAAGGAAATAGTAATCGTTTAAACACCCTCGACTCAAACTCTCGCTCTGTTGACTTAGATTATATAATTAAATTCAAATGCTTAACTCTCGTCCTCACATTTAAGTTTTAAAAATACTTTTTGAAAAAGATTAGAATTTAATTAACTCTAAAAATTGCTTTCGCCCTGATCTAGAATTAATGTCCAATTTACATTGTCCAGTTAAAAACTCAAACTTTCGTTCTATTGATTTTAACTTCTTTAGTCTTTACTCTCGTACAAAAACCTTGGTATTAAACCTGTAAATTGAGACCATAAAAAGAGTGATTTTATTTTTAAACGTAATTAAACCAACTTAGTTTTGATTCCTTCATTCCGCTTACTTTACATACCGATACCTAAATAAATTAGCCAGACATGCTAAACAGATCTAAACAATCATCATGCTTAAATAGAAACATCTCAGGCAAATAATGTAAATAAACAATAAAGTAGGGCATATATAAAATCAAACAATAATTAAAGAACCTGAGTAATTAATAGCAGTCTTGAACACTCCACCACAGACCGGTTGGATTTGTTCTTGAATTCTTCAATCGGACAGGAAAATAAAAGTGAAGGAAAAAAAACCTAGGGTCTAACGTAAGGTTAGATCCGGTAAAAGATACACAATAGTTTCCGGTGTAGAAACTATTGTGTGAAAAATTAATTAAGTGCTGACAGATTGACTGGAAAAGAAAATAGAAATTGCAAAGAAAAGTAAAAACTGTAAAAAAATATGCTGTAAAGTATGCTTGCATGGCTGGAAGAGAAAAAGCACGAAGAAGAGGGGCTGGCTGCAGGGTTTGCTCCTTCGCTCTATTTATATTATCCCAATTTGTAACGGTTTCCAAAACTCCTTCCGTAAAAGTGGTCTTCACGTTTCCAAGGGTCAAGCGTAACAATAGGCTTCAACGTGCCTCTGTTGCGCTTCTGAAGCCAAAAATATAGGAGAATGGTGTGACGTCCGTCACACCATGTGTTACGCTCGTAACACAAGGCAGCAGGGTGTGACGCTCGTCACACCATGTGTGGCGCTCGTCACAGGCTCAGCGCTGGTACTTTTGGGCTGGGCTTTGGTTTGGTGAAATTTGCTTCTCTTCATTTCTTTTTGCACATCCTTTTCTTCCTTTTTCACTTGTGCTTCAAATAAGCTACCTGAGACAAATAAAAGGAAAAATACCAAGTAATATCGAATAAAATGAAATAAATTGGAGTGAGTAATAATATAATTTAATTAAATCGAGTCCAAAAATGTGATATTATTTCATGTTATCAAACTCCCCCATACTTAGATCTTTGCTTGTCCTCAAGCAAGATAAAGTATAGAAATCGTTTTAAAAATTTGGCCAGATGAAATTTCAAAACACACATCAATTCGTACTAGGTTGCAGGTAAACCTTGTTTTGAAATAACCTGAGTCTAATCTTGACATCAAGAACTACCGTTACAACATCTGATAACCTTACCTCATGCAAACCAGTTTGAGTCATGCTATTATAACCAGCCTAGTTCTTTTACTCTTATTTCACCCATTTTCATTCTAGCGAAATCACATTAAGCCCTTTATCGTTTTGCGCACATAGTGGAGTGACCGGTTATTGATTCTGATCCCCTTTTTAGCTTGAAGCTCTGGTACATAAATCGGATAACTTCGTTATTTAGTCCATTGCAAATTGCGGGGGATCGGACCGTAGTTCGCCCTACCAAGTTCAGCACCAGATACCTACTGAACCAACTCATAATGGATCTTTCGTATTATGCTTTCATATGATATACAGCCTTTAGATTAAATGATCTAGTAAGGATCACCTAACTTAGTAAGTGCATTTCCTGATATATATTTTTTATTTTGGGAATCATTCACTTATATTCATCGGCCCTCCACGTAGTTTGCTATTAAGATGGTGCTGACTTCTTGTATAAACTACTCGGGGTTACTATAAAGTTAAAAGTCTAGGGACTTGTATAACAGGTACCTTTCTGATCTAAACATGTTGAGGTTTGTTTAGAGCGTTGGGGCGGTAATAATTTTTGTCTTAATTTTTTCTCAAGTTTGATAAAATAAGCAACCTTTATATTTATTGAGTGTGTTGAATTTTTGTTATGGCTCATGAAAATTTGAGGGAATAGATAATAGAAATTTTCTCACACTAGGGACTTAATTTAGAATAAATATATATTATAATTACTTTTTTTTTCAATAGATTCATAAGAAAAAGAAATAACAATGAAAAGGGAAAGATAACATACTTGAAAAGGGAAGATTTAAAGAACAAGGTTTTCCCCCCCACACTTAAATGAAACATTGTCCCCAATGTTTCAAAGAGAACAAAAGAAATACAAAAAGAAGAAGAAACTAAAGTCAATGTTGCCTTCCGCCGCGTGTTCTTGGACCTAGTGATCTTTGACGTACTTCTAAATCATCAAACCTGCTGAGCAACTCAGCAAACCGCTGATCGGTTAATGCATTCCTCGCCTCCTGTTGTTGTTGCATCTGGCGCATCATCTGCATCACTTCGAGATTCTGCGCTTGCATACCATCGATAGCATCCATGATGTCGTCGTTGGTTGCTGGCCTTCTTCGTCGACGTCGTCGTGAGGATGGACCAGCTGCATTATCGGAAGGGTTCAGCGGGACTGATTGTTGTGCAGGAACCTAATGACCCTGCTCCATTTCGGCAAACTCGTCTGAAGACGGGTTTGCTTGTGTAGGCTCGGTAGCTTCGGGAGCATTCAGATCATAGATGTGGCGGTTGGGATTGGTGACATCTGTTAGGGCAATGTTGGGTAGAGCAACGCTTGGGACTTCCTGGTTGTTCACCATAAGGTAATACCCTCCGCCTACCCTATTTTTGATTAGGCGGCTGGACCGACAATAGCTTATATCCATCAATAGGGGTGGGAGAGATTGTAAATTCTGAAGTCGATCCCCAAGATTTAAGCCAAGTGCTATGGTGGTGATTAATCCACCAATTACAAAAGGTTGACGGCCTCTAGCACATAGGGTGCGGATATGATGAAATAGGAAGGAGGCAGTGTTTACCTGTGTATCTGCTGCAACGACGCAGTGGAGGAAAAATAATTCCTTGGCGTTGACTTTGCTGTTGTTCGGTCGACCAAAAATAGTGTTTTGCAGGATGCGGATGAAGTACCGGATGGTTGGGTTATGTATATGTGAAGCAAGTAATACATCCCAGTTGTTGGTTTCCATACCGGAAATTTTTCTAAAGAGGTCGAAGGCGTTTATATGCCACTGGGAGTTCGGAGGTATTCTAGGGTGGACTTGACCTTCTACAGGGAATCGTAGCATGGTGCTCAATTGGTTTTGGGATAGGGAGTACTCGGTGTTGAACATGCGGAAGGTTGCGGTACCGGTTAAGTACTCGTCTTCACCGGTAGGAGTGTTGTACGAATAAGAACTTAAAAATTCTAAGGTGAGAGCGGGGTAGGTAGGTTGATTATGAGTGCAAAGAAAGGTTAAATCAGCAAGGCGGAGCATCCATTCTATACCTTGAAGTAATCCTAATTCTTGTAAACAATGTAAATCGGGATACCTGGTGGATTGGACGCCTCGCTGTTGGAAACGCTCAAACTGCTCCCTTTGATAATTTTCGTCTTCGGATCGGAAGATGATATTTCCGAAATCTTGGTTTCCCGCCATACCGATAAGTAGTTTGAAAGAGGTAATAAGGAGAGAAGGGAAATGAAATTGATTTTATAGAATGGTTTGTGGTGTATGAAGAAAGGTATGGTGGGTATTTATAGGAAAAAATTTGGGAGTTGGAAAGGGAGTGGTTGAAAAGTAAATAAATGTGGGTAAATGTGAATAAATGGGGAAGGTAAAAAGGTGGGATGGTGTAACGGTCGTGTCCCAACGGTTAGTAACGTTCACATAGTCAGACGGTGTCACGCTCGTGACATGGATGTTACGGGCGTCACAGGCACTTGGTGTGACGACCGTAATGGATTGTGTGACGCTCGTCACACAGTCATTCTTGTAACGTACTTTGTTTTTATCATTATATATTATTGTTATTATTTGTTATGCATATGTTTATTTTATTTTGCTATTGTGACACTCTTAAATTGCCTTGCATGCTATTCTACTTTTATAATATATATATATCTTTAAAAAGTCATGTAGGTGGCAACAGTAGAGAGCATTATTGATAGATATTTGCATAAGTCATAATAAAGTAAAATAAATCAATAGCTTCATAAAATAATCATAATGTAACATTGGAAGACAAAAGCAAACATGCGAAAGAAAAATAAATACTAAAATAATTTGAAACAAAATTAATGAATAACCTAAACTAAAACTAAGTAACTAAGAAAAACAACTTCTATCCATCTGCATGATCTCTGGCCGGAGGAGCAAAGGAGTTAACATGGTTTAGCAACTCGTGGAACTGATTTGTCATACTGTTCATGTATCCCAGAAATTCTTGTCCCATGTTAGCTAACTCTTCTCTGAGGGCGTCCTGTTCTGACATCAAAGCCTGAATGGTGGTGTTATAATTAGCTCCGGGCACATGATGTCTAAGATCGGGTATTGCCGATTCTTCGGTCGGGACAGGTTGAGGAGGAGGATCAATATCATAATAGCCATATGGTGTCTGAGGGTCAGATTCAGCATAAGAGATCTGGTCGTCACAAATCTTATAGTCCTGGATGGATTCAGTAGATCTAGCAGGAGAGGATGTTGCGTTCAGATTGTAGAGCCAGTTATTGCGGTTATGAACACTAGTCCTTGGACTAGGCAAGGTGAATAGGCAAAGAACTTGGTTGGTAATTATAAGCTCAAACTCTTCAGACCCTAGGTTTGCTATAAACATAGTGTTGAAGAGGAAGGGTATACTCATAGTCGCAATGCCACAGAAAGGGCTTAAGTCAAGCATAGGTTGACGTAATCCGATAGCATTACCAATCATGGTTATCAAGCCGCCTATTTGAATTGGTGCTCGTTCATCTTGGATAAGACGGTCAAAATTTGCCAACATAAAAGTGGCACCGTTTACTGGACGGTTCTGGGAAGCACAAAATATGATGAAGAGTTCATAACGTGAAACTAAGGTACTGTTTGACTTCTTCCCAAATAAGGTGTGGGTCAGGATCTTATGGAAATAACGAAAGGTCGGGTTATGTATGTTTCTAGAAAGAAACTCATGTTCCTCGGGATCGTCATTTCCAGTCAAGCTTCCCCAAAAGTGTTCAAGTTCTCTGTATTCAAAAAGTTCTTCTTGGCTCACTGTGAATGTATCAAGGGAGGTAGGGAAACCTAAAAGGTTGGTAAAGTCTTGAATATTAAATTGATACTCCATGTTGAACATTCTGAACTGAATGAAACCTCTGCTTATTCCTTTTCCATGGCTGGGTAGATAGACCAGAGAACTAAGGAATTCTATAGTCAGTCTCCGATAAGTGACGAATTTTCTACGGGTAGGAGTGGTTTCCCACCCTATTTGACTCAGCAAATACAAGACACTCTCTCTTAGTCCAAGGGCAGTCATTGCCCAGTCATCAGCGTACAAACTAGGTAGCATCTCTCTCTCTGCTAGTTCCTCAAACTTTTGTTTCTGAGCTTTCCCTCTGAATTTGATACCCATACGATCAATTTGTCCCATCAGGTTAGTGTTAGCTAGAGAAAGGAAAAACAAGAGTTTTAGTCAGGATTTGGCCAAACGCCGAAAGAATAGAAGAAGAAAAATTAAAATAGATTAAGAATGAATACTAAATAAAATTTAAAAGAATAATTAAGTAAGAAATGAAAATATAAATATTTGTGGGTTGTCTCCCACTAAGCGCTTTGTTTAATGTCGCAAGCTCGACAATAAACTATCAAATATAATCTATAAAATTTGGGGGCACTACGTCTAAGTGCAAGACTTGTGAATCTTCAATGTTTTCTGTATGATGATAATGTTTTAGACACTGCCCGTTTACGATAAACGGTTCAATGGATTTTCCTTTAATTTCCACCGCTCCACTGGGGAAAACATTAGTAATTTGAAAAGGACCTGACCATCTAGATCGTAGTTTTCCCGGGAATAACTTTAGCCTAGAGTTGAATAACAGGACTGTATCGCCTTGTTCGAAGATTTTCCTTGATATGCGCTTGTCATGCCATTGTTTTGTTCTTTCTTTGTAGATTCTGGCATTCTCGTAAGCGTCTCGTCTGAGTTCCTCTAATTCATTTATATCAAGGATTCGCTTTTCACCGGCGGCTTTATAGTTTAAATTTAGATTTTTAATAGCCCAGTAGGCCTTATGTTCCAATTCTACCGGGAGGTGGCAAGATTTTCCATAAATAAGCTTAAATGGGGTTGTCCCTATGGGAGTTTTGTAAGCATTTCGATACGCCCATAAAGCTTCTGGTAATTTCAATGACCAGCCTTTCCTTGAGGTGGTGACTGTTTTTTCCAATATTTGTTTGATTTCTCTGTTAGACACTTCCACTTGCCCACTGGTTTTAGGGTGGTAAGGTGTCGTTACTCTATGCCTTACGCCATACTTAAACAGTAGTTTTTCGAGTACCTTGGATATGAAATGCGATCCACCATCACTGACTACTATTCTCGGGACACCAAATCTTGGAAATATTATATTCTTAAAGAGTCTAGTTACTACTCGTGTGTCGTTCGTTGGAGAAGCTATAGCTTCAATCCATTTTGATACGTAGTCAACCGCTACGAGTATGTACTTGTTACCGAAAGAAGACGAAAAAGGTCCCATGAAGTCTATTCCCCACACGTCGAAAATATCTACTTCCAAAATGCCCTTTTGTGGCATCTCGTCACGTCTAGATATGTTTCCTGTGCGTTGACATCTATCACATTTCTTGATAGCCGCATGCACATCCTTCCATATATTTGGCCAATAAAAACTGGCTTGTAGGATTTTGGAACAGGTCTTGGATGTACTTGCATGTCCACCATAAGGAGCGGAGTGACAGTGTTGGATTATATTTTCTACCTCTTCTTCAAGTATACACCGACGGAAAATACCGTCGGGGCCTCTTTTGACGAGATCAGCGTACCATGGTGTAACACATATAGCTAAGGTGGTTTCTACCTGTTTATCAGCTTTATTTTCTTCCAAAGTAGCTATAAGTTTATCGTACGAGAAATCATCGTTGATCGATGTTGTTTCCGGTTCCAGGTTTTCAAGTCTAGAGAGGTGATCTGCTACTACGTTTTCAGTTCCTTTTTTATCTTTGATTTCCAAATCGAACTCTTGTAGCAACAGGATCCACCTTAGGAGTCTAGGTTTAGCATCCTTTTTTGTTAAGAGGTACTTGATAGCAGCGTGGTCGGTGTAAATGATTATTTTGGCTCCGACCAAGTAAGAACGAAATTTATCTAGTGCAAACACTACTGCTAATAGTTCTTTCTCGGTTGTGGCATAATTCATTTGTGCTTCATCTAGAGTTCTACTTGCGTAATATATGACGTGAAGCTTTTTATCCTTTCGTTGTCCTAAAACAGCGCCCACGGCGTGATCACTGGCATCACACATTATTTCGAATGGTTCATTCCAATCTGGTGTCTGCATTATGGGCGCGGAGATCAATGCTTGTTTAAGCGTTTGGAATGCTTCTAAACATTTGTTGTCGAAGATGAATTCAGCATCTTTCATCAATAGTCCGGTCAAAGGTTTAGTTATTTTAGAGAAGTCTTTAATGAATCGTCGGTAAAAACCGGCATGTCCTAAGAAGCTTCGTACTTCTCTTACAGTTTTCGGAGGTTGAAGGTTTTCGATTACCTCTATTTTGGCTTTGTCTACTTCAATTCCTCTATTTGAGATGATATGTCCTAAAACAATTCCTTCTTGTACCATAAAGTGACATTTTTCCCAATTAAGTACTAGGTTTACTTTTACACATCGTTCCAGAACTTTTTCTAGGTTTTCAAGACATTCTTCAAAGCTTTGCCCGCATACGAAAAAGTCATTCATAAATACTTCCATGATATTTTCGAGAAAATCGGCGAATATTTCCATCATGCACCTTTGGAAGGTTGCGGGAGCATTGCACAAGCCAAACGACATTCGTCTATATGCGAAAGTGCCAAAAGGACACGTGAATGTTGTCTTTTCTTGGTCATCAGGATGAATTGGTATTTGAAAGAAACCTGAGTAACCGTCTAGATAGCAGAAATGAGAATGTTTTGCTAATCGTTCTAACATCTGGTCAATGAATGGTAAAGGGAAATGATCTTTTCGGGTTGCTTTGTTTAGTTTCCTATAGTCAATGCACATTCTCCATCCCGATTCGATTCGTTTGGTTATAGTTTCCCCTTTTTCATTTTCAATAACTGTTATACCTCCTTTCTTCGGTAATACGTGTACAGGACTAACCCATTTGCTATCAGATATAGGATATATGATACCTGCCTCTAATAACTTGGTTACTTCCTTCTTCACTACCTCACTCAGGATCGGGTTCAGTCTCCTCTGATGTTCCCTAGAAGTTTTACAGTCTTCTTCTAGCATGATGCGGTGCATACAAATAGAAGGACTTATTCCTTTAAGGTCGGTGATGTTGTATCCTAGTGCGGTTGGATATTTTCTTAAGATATGCAGGAGTTTTTCGGTTTCGAGTTTTCCTAGGTCTGCATTAACTATCACTGGTCGTTCAAGTTCTAAGTCTAGGAATTCATATCTCAGATTTTTAGGAAGTGTTTTCAGGTCTACGGTTGGTTTCTTAAGGCATTTCATAGGATCCGGTGTTATTGCTAAACATTGGTTGAGTTTGTCTTCTACAAGATAGTCGGACGATTTGTCCTTTTCTAACTCTGTTTCTTTTATGCATTCATCAATGATATCCATGAAGTAACATGTGTCATCTATTGCAGGTGCTTTCAAAAATTGGGAAAGAATGAACTCAATTTTCTCTTCTCCTACTTCGAAAGTGAGTCGCCCTCGTTTTACGTATATGATCGCAGCGGCAGTTGCTAAGAATGGTCTTCCCAATATAATGGGTGTAACTTCTAATGTCCATAATTATAAAATCGGTTGGGATGTAGAATTGACCTATGCGCACGGGAACGTTTTCAGGAATTCCTACAGGATATCTAACAGAACGATCTGCTAGTTGTACGGACATTTTAGTTGGTCTTAATTCTCCCATTTCAAGTTTCTTGCATATGGATAAGGGCATAACACTAATACCGGTTCCTAAATCGCATAAGGCTTTATCTATGACAAATTTTCCTATGTGACGGGGTATAGAGAAACTACCTGGATCTTTAAGTTTATGAGGTATATTCTGGATTATAGCGCTACATTCATCAGTGAGTGTAACAGTTTCGCTATCTTCAAGTTTCCTTTTATTAGAAAGAATTTCTTTTAAGAACTTAGCATATGAGGGCATCTGCGTAATAGCTTCTGTAAATGGAATTGTGACGTTTAACTGTTTCCGTAGGTCAACAAATTTTTTAAATTGGCCCGCATCTTTGGTTTTAATAAGCCTTTAAGGGTAAGGAATAGGTGGTTTATAAGGTGGTGGAGGTACATAAGGTTCTTTCTTTTCTACGGTTTCCTTATTACTCTCTTCCTTTTCCTTAGGTGTACTTTCTTCCTCAATTGACTTCTTAGAGTTTTGGTTTTCATTTCTTGGATCTACTGGTCCTTCCACTTCCATTCCACTTCTTAGTATGATTGCATGAGCGTGGCTTTTTGGGTTAGGTTGGGGCTGTCCAGGAAATGCACCAGTTGGGGCAGCAGTAGGCGCTTGTTGTTGAGCTACTTGTGATATTTGTGTTTCCAGCATTTTGTTATGGGTAGCCAAGGCATCTACTTTACTTGCTAGTTGTTTGATTTGTTCGCTAGTGTGTATATTCTGGTTTAAGAAATCTTTATCGGTTTGCTGTTGAGAAGCTATGAAGTTCTCCATCATTATTTCCAAGTTGGATTTCCTAGGAACATTATTGTTAGGTGTAGAAGGGGTCAGCTTTTGATATCCAGGAGGTATAGTTGGGGCTTGATTTGGAGCTTGTCCTGGTGCGTATAAAGCATTATTACTCTTATATGAAAAATTAGGATGATTCTTCCAGTTTGAGTTATAGGTGTGCGAGTAGGGATTTCCTTGAGCATAATTCACTTGTTCTGCTTGGATTCCGGTTAGGAGTTGACAATCAGCAGGAGTGTGACCTTGGATTCCACAGACTTCGCAATTCTGAGTTGCGGCAACCACGGTGGTTGGAGGTGATACATTCAAACTTTCAATTTTCTGGGCCAGGGCTTCCACTTTTGCATTAACATGATTAAGGCTACTTATCTCGTACATGCCACTTTTCGTTTGAGGTTTCTCTACCATTGCTCGGTCGCTTCCCCATTGATAATGGTTTTGGGCCATGCTTTCGATAAGTTGATAAGCATCGGCATAAGGTTTATCCATAAGTGCGCCACCTGCTGCGGCGTCTATTGTTAACCTTGTGTTGTACAAGAGACCATTATAAAAGGTATGAATCACTAACCAGTCCTCTAAACCATGGTGTGGACAGAGTCTCATCATGTCTTTGTATCTTTCCCATGCTTCGAAAAGAGACTCGTTATCTTTCTGTTTAAATCCATTTATCTGGGCTCTCAACATAGCTGTTTTGCTTGGAGGAAAATATCGGGCAAGGAAGACTTTCTTCAACTCGTTCCATGTGGTAACTGAGTTGGAAGGAAGAGACTGAAGCCATCTTCTAGCTTTATCTCTTAACGAGAAAGGAAAAAGGCGAAGTCGAATTGCCTCTGAAGTGACACCATTAGCTTTAACAGTATCAGCGTATTCGACAAATACGGATAAATGAAGGTTTGGATCCTCGGTAGGATTTCCAGAGAATTGATTCTGTTGCACTACCTGCAACAGAGAAGGTTTAAGTTCGAAGTTGTTTGCTTCGATTGCGGGTGGAGCAATACTCGAATGCGGCTCATCTTGCGATGGAGCGGCGTAATCTCGAAGAGCACGAGCTGGTTCTGCTATCTCGGGTATCGGCGAAGGAAGAAGATTTTTGAGGTCAGGCACTTCGATAGGAGGGAGATTGTTTGCAGCACGATATTCCTGAATTCGTCGTAAGACTCGGAGATATAGTTCGATGTCGTTGATTCGTAAGTAAAACGACTCGCCTTGTGAGCGAGTGTGTGGCATACAAATCAACGAAAGAAAGAAAAGAAAAAATAAAAATTGCCTTAGTCTCTACAGCGTAACAGAAGAGTTATGATATCGACTAAATAAAAGTCCCCCGCAACGGCGCCAAAAACTTGATCGTGACTTTATGGGTTGAATTGGGGTACTAACTGCAAGTGCACAGTTCTATCGCGTAGTTTTAAAAGATATCGATCCCACAGGGACTTATGAATCGATATACCGTTTTCTAAGGTTACTTCGTAAAGCTAAGGCGGATGATACTTTGATTGTTTGGGGGAAAAGTTAAAACTAAAATAAGATCTAAGTTAAATATCAATTAAGCGGATATCGGTATGTAGTTCGTCGGGATTAGGGAATCAAATCTTCGTTGGTTTCTTGGTTTTAAAATAAATCTTTTCAGTAGACACTATTGATTAAAAGCCTTTTCTCAAACTCTCGCTCTGTTGAATAGACTATGACTTTGTATTAACGTAGCTGTCACTTATTAGTTAAGTCCAAAATCACCTTTTGAAAACAATAGAATCTATAGAAACTCTTTTTAAGGAAATAGTAATCGTTTAAACACCCTCGTCTCAAACTCTCGCTCTGTTGACTTAGATTATATAATTAAATTCAAATGCTTAACTCTCGTCCTCACATTTAACTTTTAAAAATACTTTTTGAAAAAGATTAGAATTTAATTAAGTCTAAAAATTGCTTTCGCCCTGATCTAGAATTAATGTCCAATTTACACTGTCCAGTTAAAAACTCAAACTTTCGTTCTATTGATTTTAACTTCTTTAGTCTTTTACTCTCGTACAAAAACCTTGGTATTAAACCTGTAAATTGAGACCATAAAAAGAGTGATTTTATTTTTAAACGTAATTAAACCAACTTAGTTTTGATTCCTTCATTCCGCTTACTTTACATACCGATAGCTAAATAAATTAGCCAGACATGCTAAACAGATCTAAACAATCATCATGCTTAAATAGAAACATCTCAGGCAAATAATGTAAATAAACAATAAAGCAGGGCATATATAAATTCAAACAATAATTAAAGAACCCGAGTAATTAATAGCAGTCTTGAACACTCCACCATAGACCGGTTGGATTTGTTCTTGAATTCTTCAATCGGACAGGAAAATAAAAGTGAAGGAAAAAAAACCTAGGGTCTAACGTAAGGTTAGATCCGGTAAAAGATACACAATAGTTTCCGGTGTAGAAACTATTGTGTGAAAAATTAATTAAGTGCTGACAGATTGACTGGAAAAGAAAATAGAAATTGCAAAGAAAAGTAAAAACTGTAAAAAAATATGCTGTAAAGTATGCTTGCACGGCTGGAAGAGAAAAAGCACGAAGAAGAGGGGTTGGCTGCAGGGTTTGCTCCTTGGCTCTATTTATATTATCCCAATTTGTAACGGTTTCCAAAACTCCTTCCGTAAAAGTGATCTTCACGTTTCCAAGGGTCAAGCGTAACAATAGGCTTCAACGTGCCTCTGTTGCGCTTTTGAAGCCAAAAATATAGGAGGATGGTGTGACGTCCGTCACACCATGTGTTACGCTCGTAACACAAGGCAACAGGGTGTGACGCTCGTCACACCATGTGTGACGCTCGTCACACCATGTGTGGCGCTCGTCACAGGCTCAGCGCTGGTACTTTTGGGCTGGGCTTTGGTTTGGTGAAATTTGCTTCTCTTCATTTCTTTTTGCACCTCCTTTTCTTCCTTTTTCACTTGTGCTTCAAATAAGCTACCTGAGACAAATAAAAGGAAAAATACCAAGTAATATCGAATAAAATGAAATAAATTGAAGTGAATAATAATATAATTTAATTAAATCGAGTCCAAAAATGTGATATTATTTCATGTTATCGTCAGCTTGGGTTCCCCTTAAAGGATAAACCTGATAACATTTTGTTAGAAGGTGTGTTCTTTCAAGAGGGTAAAGATCCCCACAACTTGAAGGGCAGGATGGTCCGTGCTTGGCGCAAGATTCATAGGAAGGGAAGGAAAGAGCTTGGTCCAAAGAATTGTATTGCTTTGGAACCCTACACCTCATGTGTGAGAAGGAGAGCTTATGAGTACCGCATGCCCTATGACTATCCGAGACCTACATCTATGGTTATGGTTTGGCCTTCAACCCTCCCTAACCAAGGAGTAGAGGAGTTGAGAGATGAAGACCGTTCACGTGCCTGGGTCCGTGAGCGAGAGGAGCTACTTCAGCAACTCAGAGATAAGGATGCATTGATAGAGTTTCTGGAGCATCAGGTTATCGACGAGCCTGATGATATAGTGACTTCTCTTCTTCCTCAGTCATCCAGGTTTTGGAAGAAGAAGTATGATCTACTCGCCAAGGAGAAGGCAGATATGGAGGTAGCCTATGAGAGAGAGGTGAAAAGGCTTCATGTAGCTTATCTTCCGGTCTCGAGAGCTTTGGACGATTGTTTCTAGGGTTCCATAGGATGTTCATTTTCCTTCTCTCTTGTATTGTATTTGGTTACCAAAACTGTAAATCTTTGGTGTAAAATTTTTCCAGATATTATTGATATAATTATTCCATATATGTCTAAATGATTAATATTTCCAAAATAATTGCAAATAGATCTCTAAAGTTCCTCTGATTAAAAATAAAATTATATGCACAAGAATTGCATGCATCATGTGCATAAGCAGGTTTTGTTCCAGGCTTCTTGATCAGTGGTCTAACTCTGTGTTCTTCATTTATTTTGAAGACAAGCTGACGCACCGGTACTATACCAGAGCCAACTCATCAAAGCTAATGGATCACCTCGAGCAAGAGAACAGAGAACTCAAAGAGGAAGTGGAAAGATTTACTTCCCTGATGGAGTCATTCTTGGCCGCCCAAAGCCAGTCTTCTCGAACACCTTCAAGTCCTCCCCAGAGGACGGTCATTTCAGAGATTGCTTCCCCTACCGTGCCTTCTTCCAGTGCTCACTTTGCTCCGTCTGCTATGCCAGCCGGGTTTCCCTGGGGGATGCCCGCTAATGTTGTTCTAGAGGGTCTCGCCCCGTCTTTTGCTTCTCTGCCGGCATCTAGCCCGGTCCTTACTGTGCCACCTCCAGTCGTGCATACTTTGCCGAGAGTTGATGACACCATTTATCACTCTAAGCCATCTGAGGGCCCAGATGTCTACGAGAAAATGGATGCTATGAATGACCACTTCCTTGAGCTACGCAAGGAACTTAAAACTCTCAGAGGGAAGGACCTCTTCGGCAAATCTGCTACTGAGCTATGCCTGAATTTGAAAAGTACAAAGGAAACACTTGCCCGCTCAGCCATCTTGTGATGTACGCATGCAAGATGTTGACTCAGACTGACAACGATCAACTCCTGATCCACTACTTCCAGGACAACCTGTCCGGTGCCGCATTGAGATGGGACATGGGCCTGGATAGTGCGAACATCCGCTCCTTCAACGACCTTGGAGAAGCCTTTTAAGGAGTACTCCTAGAGGTGGCGTGAATTGGCTGCACAGATTGTGCCCCCGCTCGAAGAGAAAGAAATGACGAAGATCTTTCTCAAGACTTTAAGCTCTTTCTACTACGAGCAGATGATCACTATCACTCATTTTGATTTCACCGAGATGGTGGACATGGGGATGCGTCTAGAGGAAGTAGTTAGGGAAGGACGCCTGACCAGAGAAGAAGGCTCTTCTGCCAAACATTAATGGGGCGTTTGCCAAGAAGAAAGATGGAGAGGCACATGTTGTGTCCTCCCATGTCAAACCGAGAAGACCCTTTGTGAAGAGGAAGACTGTGCGTCCCGCCAGTAACCAACACCAGGTGGCTCATATAGCACCTACCTTTAGGGAAAATCAACATTATCAGCATCAGAACTAGCAACAGCAACATCAACAATATCAACAGCAACAACATCGTCCACAACAGCAGGCCTACCAGCCGTGAAACAACAACCAAACCAACACTAGCTATGATAGGAAGATGGTCACTTTTGATCCTATTCCAATGACTTATGCAGAGCTATATCCTTCACTGATTGAAAGGAAGTTGATCACTCCATGTGACCCACCTGCTGTACCGACCAACCCCTAGTGGTGGTACAAGCTCGAGCTTCATTGTGTTTATCATTCTGGTGCTCCCGGATATGATGTGGAGAACGGTTACCCTCTCAAGACCAAGGTTCAAGACCTTGTTAGAAGCGGTATCTTGTTTTTCGAGGACGTAGGTCCTAATGTGAAGAGGAACCCATTGCCCGAGCATGGGAAATCTGTTGTTAATATGGTTTAGGGTTGCTCTGGTAAATACAAGGTCAGATATGTTAGCCATATCAGAAAATCTTTGGTCGAGATGCATAGACTGTTATGTGGATACAGTCATTATGAGCATGACCATGACAGCTGCCGTGTATGCACTGTCAATGAGAGAGGATGTCGTCAAGTCAGGCAAGACTTCCAAGAAATGTTGGATCAGGGTGTGATCGAGATACTTCAGAATCGTGATGAGGATGAAGTCAATGTTATATCCCTTGTATTTAGATTACCTGAGCCTGTTGTTGTCAGATACGATGGCAGCAAGCAGAAGGCTTCTCCTTCTCTTTTCATTAAGCCAGCTGGCCCTGTTCCATACTCTTCCGACAAGGTTGTTCCCTATCGTTATAATGCAGTTACATTAGAAGATGGGAAGGAGGTGCCTCTCCCCTTTACTTTTGTGACTAATATTTTTGATGTTAGTGGATTGACCCGCAGTGGTCGTGTTTTTTTGGCACCGCCGAAACCCTAGGCTGACACTAGAAGAGCTGATGCTGCTGATAGTGCTGCCCGTCCTGTGGGAAATTCTTCTTCTTCTCCGAATCCGGCACTTGCTGTCGATAGACCTGCCGTAACTGCTAAAGCTCTTGTCCCTGTTGGCTAGAATGGTATGATGAAAGAGGATTATGATGAGATGTTGGGGCTCATCAAGAGGAGCGAATATAATGTTGTAGATCAGCTGCTACAAACTCCATCAAAGATATTTGTGTTGTCTTTGTTGATGAACTCCGAGCCACGCCGTGATGCTTTGCAGAAGGTGTTGGACGTGGCATACGTGGATCACAATGTAACAAAAGAACAGTTTGATAGCATTGTTGCAAACATTACTGCTTGTAACAACCTGAGCTTTTGCGATGCTGATCTTCCCGAGGAGGGAAAAGACCACAATTTGGCACTACACATCTCTATGAACTGCAAGGATGATGCCCTGTCTAATGTGCTGGTAGACACGGGATCATCACTGAATGTGCTGCCAAAATCCACTATGGCGAAACTTTCATACCAGGGGCCTCCCATGAGGCAGAGTGGAGTGGTTGTGAAAGCTTTTGATGGATCGCGTAAGACTGTGATTGGTGAGGTTGAACTCCCAATCAAGATAGGACCTAGTGATTTCCAGATCACTTTTCAGGTTATGGATTCAAGAGGCAGGCACCGTGACATCCACCCTACACCAAAAGTTGGAGTTCTTGAAGAACAAGAAGTTGGTGGTGGTAGGGGGAGAGAAGGCTCTTTTGGTAATCCATTTGTCTTCCTTTTCTTATATTGATGCTGAGGATGAGGTTCGGACGCTGTTCCAAGCCTTGTCTATTATTGAGCCTTCTAAGAAAGGATCTTCTTCATGTGTGTCCTACAATGATTCGAAGTTAGCCATTGAGCATGGCGCAACTACTGGTTTAGGACAAATGATTAAGCTGGAAGACAATAAATCCCGGGCTGGCATAGGGTATTCTTCAGGCACTTTTAACAAGCACGATTCGTTTCAGAGTGGTGGTTTTATCCACACGGTAAAAGACCAGGAGGCAGCTGCTATAGTGGAAGATGATGCAGAGGAAGATTTTGGCAACTTTGTCATCCCTGGAGGAGTCTTTAATAATTGGGTCGCTGTTGATGTTCCAACAGTTGTCCATAAGTCCACTTAATGTTCATTTTTGTTTAAAAAACCCCTTTCCCATGCCAAAAGGGGAAGTGATGACATTGTTGGCACATAAATACAATGATATTCATTCAATAATTACATGTTAGATGCTTGTTTTTCCAAATTATTTTCACTTTTTGCATGAAATTGGTGATCACCATAAAACCCTAAAAAGAGAATAAAATCAATCTTTTCATTTGCATAATGATTTGCCTTGGTTGAATTCTAAAATCTCTTTTATATCCAAAATTATTATGCAGGTTGATCAAACCCATTGAACATAATGATCATACACCATCTCCCAACTTTGAGTTCCCTGTATTTAAGGCCGAGGAAGATGATGTTGAAGAGATTCCTTATGAGATTACCCATTTTCTTGAGCACGAAGAGAAGATCATTCAGCCACATCTTGAGAAACTGGAAACAATCAACTTGGGGTCTGGGAATTGTGTTCGTGAGGTGAAGAGTGGGGCACTCCTGGAAGAATCTGTTAAGAAGGGGTTGATTGAGTTGCTACGAGAATATGTCGACATCTTTTCCTGGTTATATGAAGACATGCCTAGTCTGGATACTGATATCGTGCAACATTTCCTGCCTTTGAAGCATGAGTGTGTGCCTGTGAAGCAGAAGCTCAGAAGAACTCATCATGATATGGCAGTGAAGATTAAAGAAGAAGTTCATAAGCAAATTGATGTGGGGTTTCTGGTGACTTCTACATATCCTCAATGGGTGGCCAATATTGTGCCCTTGCCTAAGAAAGATGGAAAAGTCCGAATATGTGTGGACTATAGGGACTTGAATAAACCTAGTCCGAAAGATGATTTTCCTCTACCACATATTGATATGTTGGTAGATAATACAACTAAATTCAATGTCTTCTCATTTATGGACGGATTTTCTGGATATAATCAAATTAAAATGGCACCCGAGGATATGGAGAAGACAACATTCATCACACCTTGGGGAACATTCTGTTATCGAGTGATGCCCTTCAGTTTGAAGAACGCCAGAGTCATGTATCAACGAGCTATGACTACCTTGTTTCATGATATGATGCACAAGGAGATCAAGGTATATGTTGATGATATGATTGCAAAGTCGAGAACGGAAGTTGAACATGTTGAGCACTTGTTGAAGCTTTTTCAGCGTCTGAAGAAGTACAAACTCTGTCTAAATCCGAACAAGTGTACATTTGGAGTCCGTTCCGGCAAGTTATTGGGCTTTATTGTTAGTGAAAGAGGTATTGAAGTTGATCCTGCCAAGGTCAAAGCAATACAAGAGATGCATGTTCCCAAAACTGAGAAGTAAGTCCGAGGTTTTCTCGGCCGCTTGAATTATATTTCCAGATTTATATCCCACATGACTGCCACATGTGTGCCAATATTCAAGCTCCTCCAGAAAGATCAGCGTCATGATTGGACCGAGGATTGCCAGAAGGCCTTCGACAGTATTAAAGAGTATCTGTCCGAGCCTCTAATTCTGTCTCTGCCTGTGGAAGGGAGACCCTTGATTATGTATCTGACTCTTCTTGAAGACTCTATGGGTTGTGTATTGGGTCAGCAAGATGAATTAGGGAAGAAAGAGTATGTTATATACTATCTGAGCAAGAAGTTCACTTATTGTGAGTCCCAATACTCAATGCTTGAGAAGACATGTTGTGCTTTGGCTTGGGCTGCTAAGCGCTTATGCCAGTATATGTTGAATCATACGACTTGGTAGATGTTGTTGTCTGAGTATGATATTAAGTATCGAGCTCAGGAGGCTATTAAAGGTAGTATCTTGGCTGACCACTTGGCACATCAACCAATTGAGGATTATCAGTTTGTTCAGTATGACTTCCCAGACGAGGCGATTATGTATTTGAAAATGAAAGATTGTGATGAGCCTACGCTCGATGAAGGGTCAGAGCCTGGTTCCCGATGGGGTATGGAATTCGATGGCGCTGTTAATCAATATGGAAATGGTATTGGGGCAGTGATTATTACTCCTCAGGGCACACATTTTCCTTTTACAGCAAGGCTAACTTTCAAATGCACGAATAATATGGATGAGTATGAGGCATGTATTATGGGTTTGGAAGACTGTATTGATCTTAGGATCAAACATCTTGATGTTTATGGTGATTCGGCCCTTGTTGTTAATCAGATTAAGGGTGAATGGGAGACGAATTAGCCTGGCCTCATCCCATACAAAGATTATGCGAGGAGGATTTCAACGTTCTTTACTGAGGTTGACTTCCATCATATTCCTCGAGATGAGAATCGGATGGCAAATGCTCTTGCTACGCTTGCTTCTATGATTATGGTGAAATATTGGAATGAAGTCCCCAATATTACTGGGATGCGATTGGATAGACCAGCTCATGTATTTGCAGTAGAAGAAGTGAAAGATGATAAGCCATGGTATTATGATATCAAGTGTTTTCTTCAGAGTCAGATCTACCCGCCTGGGGCATCTGTTAAAGACAAGAAGACTTTGAGGAGATTATCTGGCAGTTTCTACCTCAATGGCGATGTGCTTTATAAAAGGAATTTTGACATGGTTCTGACTACTACATTAGTCCACTTACGATTGCTTAACATAGCGCTAAATTGCCTTATGGCACACTAATACTAACCATTAACCATTAACATTTAATTCTTGCACTTTATATTTATGCAATTTACTATTCTTGTACATATTATTCATTTGTTTTTGCCCTTTGCTCATTTGAGCACATGTTTATGTTAATGCAATTTGCCGTTTGCTCACTTGAGCACATAATTGTGTATATACTATTGTGCTTGTGTTTTGTTTTTATTTTTGTGAACCAATTGCAACTGGACAAAAGGACTTAGACTTTAGGACATCCCCTATGCAAAATTGGAGTCAAAGAGCAACTAGGCCTCCTGCCTTTAGAGTGCTATAAAAGTCAAAGAGCAACTAGGCCTCCTGCCTTTAGAATACTTAATGTTGAAGAGGAATTGAAAGGACCTATTCTCTAAACTCCTTCTTGTCCATTCTTTGTTTGCATTATAGAACTTTTTGATGTGTGTGTTCTTGTGCTAGGAATTCCAACATTGAGCCTAAGTGAAGAACCATTGTCATGAGCTTCTAAAGTGAGAGATCTAAGAGCCATGGGAGGATTCCTAAGAGCTTGCTTGATTGATTGATTGCTTGAGTATACACTTATTTGCATGCTTATTCCAAAGGATAGGAGATACTTGGATCATCAATATGATCTCAAGAAGGGAACTCCATTTGTGGTCTTATTTCTTCTCCTTCATCTCTTGTATGCTTAGGACTTAGCCATTCTTCTTCTTCCCTCAACTCTAACCCAAGCCAAAACTTTTGTGCAAACATTAACATTTGCTTTCAAACATTAGAAACCTAAGCATTATGCTATTGATTTTCAAACTTTCTTTTCATAACACTTCTTTTGAATTGAATCTTTAAGTCAACTTTGACCATATTTTGTAAATATTTTTCATTGGTAAATATAACCCATTCAAATGTTTTATGGTTTCAATGGCCACTTTCTTATCAAAAACTTTTCATAACCTTTAGCTACTAGGTTTGAGTTATCCTTGAGGTAGATATAATACTCACCTATATCCTTAGTGATGGACAATGAGTCTTCCATGCTTATTATAGGGTTAACCCCTCACTAGCATGTTGAAGATATCCTCACATGGTGGATTTGTGGTTTTAGGTTGAGTTTTCTCCCTTGGATAACAAAAGACCTTAAGGCTTTTGGACCAATCAATTCACCAACTTCTTTTTGAGATTTTTACCCCGAACTACGAGGTTTTGATCCTAATCTTTTTAAGATGGTACGTAGGTGTCATACCCCGAAATTCACCTACTCCGATACAACTTTCATTTGATCCATGGCCCTACTGCACATGCATGCTTTCATTATCTCCTCATCATAATTATATTAACTTTCATAACCAAATACATATTGCATGGGATCAAGGCATGATTTAAAAAAAAAAAAAAAGGGGGAAACCGGATTTGCCTTGCACGGACTCCAAAAAAGAGCCTTTTTTTTTGCACAAAGGGTATTTGGTTCCCCCCACATTCCCACTAACTTTCCCTATAAATAGATGCACCATTCCCCTTCATTTTTCATGCTTTCTAGCCCCCAAAATTGATGAAAAAATATCATTCAACCCCTCTTCTCCAAACCTAAATCAAAACCCAAAAAACCTTTCCCTCCCAAAAGTCACCACCACCAACTTTTTTTTCATTTCACATTTTTTTCCTCAAAATTTCTCACTCTCTAACACTTATAACCCAACCCATTTACTAAGCTTTCACCATAAATATTTTCATCCCAAACCCCTCACTTCACATTCAAGCTCAACACCATTTCTACCTAGCTTTTTTTCACATTTTTGTGGGTAATGATTTTAACTTAAACTCTTTAACTTTTTGTTTCTTTTTTTTGATTAAAAATGGTTCCTTGTTCTTGGTTGGTCTTTTGAGATGGTCTAGATTCAAGCTTGCAAAAAAAAAAATGATTGACTTTGGTTTACTCACCTTTGTTTAAAGATTTTTTTACTCTTACTATCTTTTTTCACCTTTTTGTGGTTGCTTTGTGTGTGTTATTTTTTTTTCTTTTATTATGAACTTATTGTTGTATTTGTTTGGTTGATGAGGTCTATTAGATCATGACCATGGTTGTTTAGAGTTGATTAAATCTTCAATGTTTCAAACCTATCTATGGTTGATCAATAGATCATTCATGATACTTTGAGGCATTGATAGATTGCTTCTATTTTGACCATATTTGGGTCATTTGATGCATAGATGAAACCATGTCTTTACATTAACTTGTTAATCCATTTGCTTATTGTTACTAGCTACTAATTACTAACTCCTAACATTTATATTATTGCACTTTATTTTTTTATTTTTTTTTCTTTTGTTCACTTTACTTCAAGTATTTTATGTTTGTGTTTATTATTATCTAACTATATCATTTACATTAGGCTAATTTATTTACTACCTCATTATCTTGTTAAATAAAAGAGGAATAAAAATAAAAGAAAGAGAACAAATAACTTTTTTAATTTATTTTTTAATACTAATAGATGGACTTAAGGTTGCATAACTTTCTTTGTTACAAATCTATTGTTAGTTGATTTTTTAATCATCTTCAATACTTTGCATCAATGATAAGCTATCCCTTAATGTGTCATATTTTAAGTCTTTTTGGCCTAAGAAAATAGTCTTAAAAAATATTCATTTTTGTACATGTTACTAACCACTAATTATACTTCATTAATTTTGTTCATCATTAACCTTTGTTATTGTGATTTTGGTGTTATTGACTTATATTTGTTTTATATCATTTATATTCACTAACCATTATTATTGTGATATTGTTTCTTTATCTTGTAATTTACTTTTATGTCATTATCTTGTAATTTACACTAAAGTACTCATCATCATCATCATCATTGTACAAATTCATCATGCATGTTTATTTACTTGTTGTCTATTTTTATTGTCATCAAACATTTAAGACAACAAAAACATGATAAAATGATAAGACAAAAATATTCATTCCACTCTTAATCAACTTGGACTTAGAGGGTTTCATTTTAGGACCCTTGCTTGGAGGTCTTTCCCTTATCTTTGTGATACTTTATAAATGTTGGATTTTATTTGTAACTTACATTCATGTTGTAAGAATGGCATCATGGCACCACCTTAGGGGAACATGTTTTTAACACCATTATCCTTTGTTTAGCTTAGGTCACTTTTGCACACAAAAGACTTTCTCTTGGGCTACCTTACAATGAGACTCTTTAATTTCTTGTTGGTTACTTTGCATTCATGTTGCATAAGTCAAATTTTCATAATTAAATAAAATAAACCCTTGATTCAACGTCAAGTGACATTTTTATAATCAAATTCAAAACAATTAATAATTACGATTATTATTGTACGCCACGAGCCTTAAGTGGTGGAGAATGAGTGAGAATGGAGCATTCCTACCCTTACTCTGATTATTTTGGACGCAAGACGCTTGACTTATTGACTAGAATAATCACCTCCGCCCATAGACTTCAGTACAATATAATCACAAACATTCTTTCATAAAACCCTTATTCAAGGTAAAAACAATACAACTCATCAAACTCTTTTTTGTGCCTTAGGGCATCATCCCAAAAACCCTTTTTTTCAAAGGTAAAATCAACCAACACACAAATATTTTCTACTCCGAACTACGGAGCTCTGATTCTGTTGATTCTTAATATTGGCAGCATTTTTGGTAAAACAAAGAGTGTTCACAAGATGTTATGTGTGATGTCTTAACATAAGATATCCTATGTACCTGCTGGAGTTCAAGAAACATAATCATGCAGGATTGTTTCAGAATGTCATACACAAGGACATGGTATCTGATATGTATGTACCTGCTGGAGATCAAGAACATAATCAAGCAGGATTGTTTCAGAATGTCATATGCAATGCCATGAATTCTGATATTGTGTTCCTGCTGGAGCTTAAATGAAAGACATGTTCATACAAGATTGTTTCAGATGACATGCACAAGATCATGGTATCTGATATGGCTATACCTGCTGGAAGTTATAAAAGGAATTATTGGATTATGCAGGATTTTTCCAGGATGTCAGACCCGATGTCATGACATCTTGTACACAGAACATTCAGTATGAATGTCTGGTGTTTTGTGATTGCACAATTAATGGCAATCTTTGGATGATTGAAGATATGGCTAGCTGGCGCATTCAATCATGGATTACAACCAGATTTACTTATTTTCCAAGGAGATTTATACAGCTGTTATAAAAAGATTTGATTGGGATATAGATTTAGGGTTTTCAAGATGTCCAAGCCCAGCTGGATGCTTCTATAAAAAGGGACTTAGAAAACTTGTTTGTACACACAACCAAGACTGAGCGAAATATAGAGAGAGAGCTAGGGTTTGTGTCTGTTTAGTCGTAAGACTTGTAGGTCATTCAAGTCATCCATTGATGATTGAATTGGACTGATTTGTGGTTGTAATTTGTCACTCTAAAGCTGTTAAGAAAAAGTGTGTGTCTTCTTGATCAAAGCTGTGAAGCAAGATCAAGAGTGTGTCTTCTTGATTGAAACTGTGAAGTAAAATCAAGAGTGTGTAATTGAAAAGTATTTTCTTTTCTCAAGGGATTGTTGTTTAAAATCACTGGTGTGCGATTGTAAGGGAAGTGAGTGGGTTCTCATATCTAAGAGTGCTTAGGTAGAAATTGCACGGGTAGAGATTAGGTGAGAAAGACTGTAACTTGTTGAAGTGTACGGAGAGTCTTTGAACTAATTTTATTTTAGTGAATTTCCTTCCTGGCTTGGTTGCCCCCAGATGTAGGTGAGTTGCACCGAACTGGGTTAACAATTGCTTGTGTTATTCGCTTTACCATTATGTATTTTTTATCCATTGTGTGTTAACAGATATTAGTGTCGTGACATTACCTTCGACATCTTATATCTGATACCAGAATTTCAATTGGTATCAGAGCAGGCATCCTGCTCTGGTTCTGGGTGAGATCTAGGGGCAATACTTTCTGGTACCATGGAGAGAGATGGAGGATCTGTTCATAGGCCACCAATTTTGGATGGTTCTAACTATGACTATTGGAAACCTAGAATGGTAGCGTTTCTGAAATCCCTTGATAACAAGGCTTGGAAAGTTGTGCTAACAGGATGGGTGCATCCTGTCATGTCTAAAGAAGGAGAAGCCACCACTAAGAAGAAGCCTGAGAACAATGGTCTAAGGAGGAGGATGATCTTGCTCTTGGAAACTCTAAATCCTTGAATGCAATATTCAATGGGGTAGACAAGAATATTTCCAGGCTGGTAAATAAAGTGAAGTGGCCAAAGATGCTTGGGACATTCTCAAGACCACTCATGAAGGCACCTCTAGGGTAAAGATGTCTAGACTTCAGCTGCTCACCTCCAAGTTTGAAAACTTAAGGATGAAAGAAGATGAAAACATTCATGAATTTCACATGAGTATCTTTGAGATTGCTAATACTTCAGGAGCCCTGGGAGAGAAGATGACAGATGAAAAGTTGGTAAGAAAAATACTCAGGTCACTTCCTAAGAGATTTGCAATGAAGGTGACTGCCATAGAAGAGTCTCAAGACATCTCCAACATGAGGGTAGATAAACTAATTGGTTCCCTCCAAACCTTTGAGATGGGATTGAATGATGGAACTGAAAAGAAAACCAAGAGCATTGCCTTCATATCCAACACAGAAGAGGAAAACAGTCAAAATATGGATAAAGAATGGGCCAATGAAGTTGCTATGCTGGGGAGACAGTTTAACAGATTGTTAAAGAAAATGGATGTAAGATCCAAGGCAAATGTCAAGAACATCTCATCTGACATTAGCAATGGAAGAAGAGTAAGGTCAAAGGAGAAGCCCAAAGAAGGAAAAGAAGTAAAGTGCTATGAATATGATGGGTATGGACACATTAGAACATAATGTGGAACCTACCTCAAGAAGAAGAAGATGAGTCTTGCTGCCACCTGGTCAGATGAGAGTGATACAAAGGAGGCTGCAAATCTTGTGACTGCTTTGACAGGAAGATGGGGATCTGATGAAGACTCAAGTGATGGTGAAGTAACCTTTGAGGAATTGGCCTCTACCTACAGAGAGTTGTGTCATAAAAGTGTAGAGCTAAGCAAACAGGTTTTAAACCAGAAGAAAGAAATAACTCAACTTGAAAATGAGAAGGTAGAATACTTGGAAACCATCTCCAAATTGAAAACATAAGTTGTGGCTCTGAAGGTCAATCTAAATGAAAGTCAACAAGTTGAGAGCCAGAAGATAGTACAACTGGAGAAGGAAAAGGCAGAACATGTGGAAACCATCGTCAAGCTAAAAACTGAAGTCATGCTCTTAAACTCAAAACTAGAAGAGACAACCAAGTATGTAAGGATGCTAAACAATGGATCTGACTCCTTAGACAAGATTCTCCAAACTGGACTAATCATAGGAGCCAAATCTGGAATAGGGTACCATAAATCTAAGGCTGAAAGTAGTTACACTAGTTGCAAACCTCAAGCTAAACCTAAATGCAGCAATAGTAAGAGTTGTCCTAAGATGTCACATCATATGTCACATCACCAGAAGAGAAAACAGCAAAAAGGAAAACACCAAAGATGGAGATGATATTACTGTGGGAAATTTGGACACTCAAGGCCCTTTTGCAGACTCACTATCAACCCAAACCCAAACAGCACAGGCCTATCAACAAGAAGCAATGGGTTCCTAAGACTAATGTTACAAGTCTAATAGCTCACAAAGAAGAGTGGTATTTTGATAGTGGATGTTCTAGACAAATGACTGGAAACTCAGACTTGATAATTGATCTTCACCCTCATGACTTAAGCTATGTAACCTTTGGTGATGGAGCAAAAGGTGAAATAAAGGGGATAAGCAAGCTTGAGTGTCCTGGAGCTCCTAAACTTGACAATATTCTACTGGTCAAGGGCTTGACTTCAAATCTAATAAGCATCAGTCAGCTAGGGGATCAAGGTCTGAATATCATCTTCACTAAAACTGAATGTCTGATTGTTAACCAAAACAGTGAAGTGGTTATGAAAGGAATCAGGACCAAAAACAACTGCTACATGTGGAGCTCTCAAATGGATGACCCCTCTAAGATGAGTACAGTTGCGAGAAGAACCTTCAAAGGAAATGAAAAATGGCAGACAAGGATGTTACACCAGAAGCTAAGACCTAACATCATGGAAGAGAAGGTCATGATGGCCCAAACACCTGAAAAAGGGGAACATATGATTGGTGGTATGCAGTCTGAAGTTAGTAAGAGCTTTATTGGAACGGAGACACAAGGGACTATGTGTGCAAGGAAAATTGAGATAGAAAAGATATCAGATGAAAGCAACAATTCTCAATCAGGTTGGATGAAACTACTGATAATTATATACAATGTCACACTCGATGCTTTGACATTGTATTATGACAACTTGTATGGTACACCTATGTCCAAAGATCATATTCAGCACAGCTGGACCAAGTACATTATTTGCTTCCATCACTCATTTAAAAAATATGTGGAAAACAAACTCATAGTTCTACAGCATGAAATGCAACTAACTAACAAGACTGCAAGGGATTTGTATGATGTCCAACTGAAATATGAAAGGGGAAAATTAGGGGCTTGGTTTCTTGAGAAAATATGGCAATTAATATGGAGTGGAAAAGGTAACAAAAATATTGTCTGCCCAATGAAAAGAAAAAGCCACATTAATAATGAATCCTCTCCTAGTATTGGAAATAGTATCTATTTCATTAGCATGCTCTGCCTGAACAAAATTCTTTCCATTTTCATCAATCTACTCAGAGAACCTCTGCTAGGGCAAAGAAACTCTTCTCAGAAGTTCAACAACATGTCTCAACATCCATCAACATCCAGCTCAAAACCCTTTCATACAAGAACTTCCTCCATGGAATTTTTAGATGAAGATCTGATGGACGTGACTCCTCTGCGAATGATACGAGGTGACGTCCCAGGCTCCCCTTCCATGGCTGGAGCTAAGCAAGGTAACACTCTTGAAACATCTTCTGATAAAGAGGACATGCACTTTACTGATCGCACCATAAGAAACCTAGTTATTAGGATACTGAATGAAGAACATGGAGTCAAGGATATTTTTACCCCTCTGTCCAGAAGGGACCCCTCTCCTGATGTGGAAACCCAAGCTGAGAAAGATGATGACTCATCTAAGACAGAAAAGGAAGTTGCTGCTGAGGGACTATGTTCTCTTCGAAAAAACTTACCTAGCATGTCCCCTGATACTGCTCAGGATATTGAGGAAGAAAGGTCTGGGGAAGAAGATGACACTTTGGTCAATCTTGTGAAAACAAGTGTAGCTAATAAACTGAGAAAAAGGAAGAGTATGGCTGAGATAAGGACAGCTAGGAGAGAGAAAAAGGTTGCTGGTATAGGTCCCTCCAAGTCTTGGAGTAAAGTAGAGGTCAGGAAGAGGAAAGAAAGTGAGAGTTCTGAATCTGATGAGGATGTCGAATACGATGTCTGAGACATCTCCCCTGTTAAAAGGAAGTCTATAAAGAAGTCTCCAAACAACGTGGCTGCTGTTAATCTTGACAATATCTCTTTTCACGTAGAAGATGGTGCTGCCAAATGGAAGTTTATGACTCAAAGAAGGGTAGCTGTTGAAAGAGAATTGGGAAAAGAGGCAGTGGAAGTAAAGGAAGTCATGGAGTTAATTAAGGCAGGTGGTCTTATGAAAACTGTGACTGCTCTACCTCAGTGCTATGAGGGGTTACTAAAAGAATTCATTGTGAATATCCCTGAGGAGATTTGTGAAAGGAGCAGCAGGGAGGTCTGCAAAGTTTTTGTAAGAGGTAAGTGTGTGAAACTTTCACCAACCATCATCAACAAGTTCCTAGGGAGAGGAACTGATGAAGGAGTAGAGCTAGAGACCACAGACAATGAGGTCTGTAGGATTATTACAGCTGGCCAAGTTAAGGAATGGCCTAGTAGGAAACACCTATCAACTAGTAAATTAACTGTCAAATATGCCATTCTTCACAAGATTGGTTCAACAAATTGGGTTCCTACTAACCATGTCTCTACCATTTCCATTATTCTTGGAAAAATCATTCATGCAATTGGAAACAAGATAAACTATGATTTTGGAAAGTTTTTATTTGACCAAACCATCAAACATGCCTCCACAAATGTTGTGAAGTTACCCATTGCCTTCCCATCCATTATTTGTGGTATTATCTTAAGTCAACAACCAGGCATACTCAATACAAATGACATGCCAAGCAGAAGAAAAACCCCTTTATCCATTCATTATAAGCTATTTGAGGGAAGTCATGTAAATGATGTTGTTATGACATCTATCAGAAGAGAGCCTGCATCTCAAGGAAGCCTAATTGATCAACTGAAAGATACCTGCAAGGAATTGGAGAAGGGTATGAAGGTGGCCAAGGCAAGAAAGAAGCTTTGGAAGCTCTTATTTGTATCCTGGAAAAGAAGGAGATAGAGAAGGCTGGTAAGGATTCAGATGGAAAGCACAATCCAATGGAACCTCTGTAAGCTCTAAGGGTTCTGAAAATGAAGATGAAGGTGAAGGTGATACTTCTTCTGATTAATGGTTCCTGCCTGAATTGAAGACTGGGAGGTGTGCTGGAAAGTTTGGTGGAAGCTGGTCTGCTGTTTGGAAGGCTGATGTTTTTATTGTTTTTTTTTTAAAATTGTATTATGTGGCAGTCCTTATTGATGCCTGTTATGTAATATTTAGGGCTCTTAAAGAGTTCCTTGGATTTGTTCATTATCTCAGCTATCAGCTGTGTATAATGATGGTGTGTACTTCCTGAATATTTTGTTTTAACATGCTTAATGTTATAACATCTAATCTAACATTCTCTGCTAGGCTAATAGACATTTATTTTGTCTAATTGGTCACCTTTGGTCAATTTTGACTAAAAAGGGGGAGAAGTGCTTGATATGGAAGCTGATGTGTGGAAGTTGTATGTGGCTGGACAGAAGGACAACTATTATTGAAAGAAGTTCACAGGTGCTAAAACAGAATGGTGGTCTGTTTACAGATGTTTACAGATGTCAAAGAGGATGTCTGATATCGTGCACAGGTGCTGATGTTGAAGCAAATGTCAGAATGATATTCTGATTGTTACAGGTGCTATGGTTACAGGTGTTGTTATGTTCATGGAAGATGTTTACTGTATGCACAAATTTAGGGGGAGAAGGAGTACCATTGTGCATTTGTGTGTCTTACTAGTTGCATCCATAACTAGTAATTTTCTTTTTGTTGCACAGATTTAGGGGGAGGAGAAGTACCCTTGTGCATGTGTGTATTACTAGTAACTAGCTAGTAATTGTGTTGCTTCTGCTGCTATTTAAACTACTGTTATGTTGTTTAACTGCTGATGGTTTACCTTGTGAACAAAAAGGACAAATATATGTTTTAGCCAAAATTTTCCAAAGGGGAAGTTTGTTGATTCTTAATATTGGCAGCAATTTTGGTAAAAGAAAGAGTGTTCACAAGATGTTATGTGTGATGTCTTAACATAAGATATCATATGTACCTGCTGGAGTTCAAGAAACATAATCATGCAGGATTGTTTCAGAATGTCATACACAAGGGCATGGCATCTGATATGTATGTACCTGCTGGAGATCAAGAACATAATCAAGCAGGATTGTTTCAGAATGTCATATGCAATGCCATGAATTCTGATATTGTGTTCCTGCTGGAGCTTAAATGAAAGACATGTTCATGCAGGATTGTTTCAGATGACATGCACAAGATCATGACATCTGATATGGTTGTACCTGCTGGAAGTTATAAAAGGAATTATTGGATTATGCAGGATTTTTCCAGGATGTCAGACCCGATGTCATGACATCCTGTACATAGTACATTCAGTATGAATGTCTGGTGTTTTGTGATTGCACAATTAATGGCAATCTTTGGATGATTGAAGATATGGCTAGCTTGCGCATTCAATCATGGATTACAACTAGATTTACTTATTTTCCAAGGAGATTTATACAGCTATTATAAAAAGATTTGATTGGAAAATATATTTAGGGCTTTCAAGATGTCCAAGCCCAGCTGGATGCTTCTATAAAAAGGGACTTAGAAAACCTGTTTGTACACACAACCAAGACTGAGCGAAATATAGAGAGAGAGCTAGGGTTTGTGTCTGTTTATTCGTAAGACTTGTAGGTCATTCAAGTCATCCATTGATGATTGAATTGGACTGATTTGTGGTTGTAATTTGTCACTCTAAAGTTGTTAAGCAAGAGTGTGCGTTTTCTTGATCAAAGATGTGAAGCAAGATCAAGAGTGTGTCTTCTTGATTGAAACTGTGAAGTAAAATCAAGAGTGTGTAATTGAAAAGTATTTTCTTTTCTAAAGGGATTGTTGTTTAAAATCACTGGTGTGTGATTGTAAGGGAAGTGAGTGGGTTCTCATATCTAAGAGTGCTTAGGTAGAAATTGCACGGGTAGAGATTAGGTGAGAAAGACTCTAACTTGTTGAAGTGTACGGAGAGTCTTTGAACTAATTCTATTTTAGTGAATTTCCTTCCTGGCTTGGTAGCCCCAGACGTAGGTGAGTTGCACCGAACTAGGTTAACAATTGCCTGTGTTATTCGCTTTACCATTCTGTATTTTTTATCCATTGGGTGTTAACAGATATTAGTGTCGTGACATTACCTTCGACATCTTATATCTAATACCAGAATTTCAGATTCCTCATCCTCAAATGAGTGATACGTAGGCACAAGGGCCACAATCCTTGGCGAGCGCTATAATAACAAAAACACCCCCCTTCATTTCACACATTTTTTTGAAAATAAAACAATAATAGATAAATCCCATGTATGTAAAACAACCCAAATGGTTCCCATGGAGTACCATGGGCGTAAGGGGTGTTAACACCTTCCCCTTACGCAACTTACTTCCGAACCCAAATCTCGGTTGCAAGACCGAATCCTTATTCTCTTTTAAGCGCTTCCCGTGTGCGTCTCTTTTCCGAGGGTTTTATCGAATATTTCCCCTCTCCTCTCCGATAGAGGTGAACTAAATAAAATCGGCGGCGACTCTTCTGACTTTGCCTCTCTTTGGCATTCTCTTTAGTCCCGGTTTTGTTATCGTGAAATCCTGGTAGCGACAGTAGGCAATGGGTTCATCCATTCAAACAAAAAAATTGTAAATAAATTGTATATTCTTCTCTCATCTCCCCAATCATGTTTGCACAAATAATTTTTCACAAATACCAACCTACCTTACAACAAATTGTGAAAAGGGCACCCTAGGATAAATAGAAGTGCTCCCTAGGATAACAAATTGTGCTACCTTACAACAAATTGTGAAAAGGGCTCCCTAGGATAAATAAATTGTGAAAACTTCTCGATTTTTGTTCGCTTTCTAACCTTTCCTTTGGATAAATAGAAGTGCGGGGGCGACTCGAATTGTATGATTTTCTTTTGATTTAGTCAATAAATATAAAAGGTAACGAATACCCCGCTACACTATGAGTATTCCATGTACGTCTTAAAAGATTAATATTTGCAAATAGATCTCTATAAAGTTCCTCTGATTAAAAACAAATCATATGCACAAACATTGCATGCATCATATGCATAAGCAGGTTTTGTTCAACTCAGTGGTCTAACTCTTTGTTCTTCATTTATTTTGAAGACAAGATGACTCACCGGTATAACACTAGAGCCAATCTTCCAAGACTGATGGAGCATCTAGAGCAAGAGAATCGGGAACTGAAAGCGGAAGTAACTAGGCTGACTACCATGATGGAGTCAGTGCTGGCTGCTTTGAGCCAATCGTCGCCAACTCCTGCAACTCCTCCCGTGAGGACGGTTATATCAGAGGCAGCTTCCTAGAATGTGCCTGCCGCAACAGCTCACTTTGCGCCAACTATGCCAGTCGGGTTCCCTTGGGGGATGCCCGCCAATTTTGTGCCTGAGGGATTTGCTCCAACTCTCGATTCTCTACCGGCATCAAGCCCGGTCCTTTCTGTGCCACCTCCCGTTGTTCACACCTTGCAAAGAGTAGAAGACACCATCTATCATTCTGAGCCATCTGAGGGCCCAGATGTTTATGAAAAGATGGACGAAATGAAAGACCAATTCCTTGAGCTTCGCAAGGAACTGAAGACTCTGAGGGGTAAAGACCTCTTCGGTAAGACTGCTACTGAGTTGTGCCGTGTGCCCAACGTCAAGATCCCTGTTAAGTTCAAAGTACCTGACTTTGAGAAGTACAAGGGAAACACTTGCCCTGTCAGCCATATTGTGATGTATGCTCGCAAGATGTCAACACAAACAGACAACGATCAACTTCTTATCCATTATTTCCAGGATAGCTTATCCAGTGCTGCACTTAGATGGTACATGGGTCTGGATGGTGCGAACATCCGCTCCTTCAATGATCTTGGTGAGGCCTCCGTCAAGTAATATAAATACAGTGTGGATATGGCTCCTGATAGGGATCAGCTGAGGGCAATGTCCCAGAAAGAGAAGGAGACTTTCAAAGAGTACGCCCAGAGATGGCGTGAGTTGGCGGCACAGATTATGCCACCCCTTGAAGAGAAAGAAATGACCAAAATCTTTTTGAATACTTTGAGTTCTTTCTATTATGAAAGGATGATTGCTAGTGCTCCCTCAGACTTCACCGAAATGGTGAATATGGGAATGAGGCTAGAGGAAGGAGTCTGTGAAGGACGTCTATCCAAGGATGAAGGCTCTTCAGCAAAGTGGTATGGGGGCTTTGCGAAGAGGAAGAAGGGAGAGGCACATGATGTGTCCTCCCATATCAAGAGAAGACCCTTTATGAAGAGGAAGAACGTGCGCCCTGCCGTTAGCCAGCACCAGGTGGCTCATATAGCACATGCCTTTCGAGAAGTACATCAACAACATCAACAACAACAACAATATCAACAGCAACATCGTACACAACAGTAGGCCTACCAGCCTCGAAACAACAATAACACCAGCACCAGCTACTATAGGAAGAGGGTCACTTTTGATCCGATTCCAATGACCTATGCTGAACTCTATCCTTCTTTGATCGATAGAAAACTGATTACTCCACGAGACCCTCCCGCTGTATCGACCAACCCTCAGTGGTGGTACAAGCCTGAATTACACTGTGTATATCATTCTGGTGCTCCTGGACATGATGTGGAGAATTTTGTCCCTTGAAGACCAAGGTGCAAGACATTGTGAGAAGTGGGATTTTGTTTTTCGAGGACGTAGGTCCTAATGTCAAGAAGAATCCATTTCCCGAGCATGGGAAAGCTGTTGTGAATATGGTCCAGGGTTGCCTTGGCAAATATAAAGTCCTGTATGTTAATGATATCAGGAAATCTTTGGTCGAGATGCACAGACTGTTGTGTGGATACAGTCATTATGAGCATGACCATGACAGGTGCCAGGTGTGCACTGTCAATGAAAGAGGATGCCTATAAGTAAGGAAGGACATCCAAGAGATGCTGGATCAGGGTATGATCGAAATACTTCAGAATCGTAACGAGGACGAAGTTGATGTTATATCCCCTGTGTTCAGAATACCAAAGCCTGTTGTTGTCAAATATGATGGCAGCAAGAAGAAGGTTTCTCCCACTCTTGTGATCAAGCCAGCGGGCCCTGTCCCGTATTCATCAGATAAAGATGTTCCTTACAAGTATAACACAATTATGCTAGAAGATGGAAAGGAGGTGTCGTTGCCCTCAACTTCCGTAGTGAGCATTTATGACGTCAGTGGTGTGACCCGTAGTGGTCGTGTTTTCTCGGCGCCGCCGAAATCCCACAAAGATGTTGTGAGAACTGTTGCTAGCCCCGTGGGGACTTCTTCTTCCAATTTGGCACTTGTTGTGAAGGGTGTTGACCTTGTTGTTGATAAACCTGTGAAAACTCCTGTCCTGGTTGGCCAACATGGCATTTTGAAAGAGGACTGTGATGAGATGCTGAGGCTCATCAAGAGGAGTGAATACAATGTTGTTGATCAGCTGCTACAAACTCCATCAAAGATATATGTGTTGTCTTTGTTGATGAATTCTGAGCCACACCGTGAAGCTTTGTAAAGGGTGTTGGACATGGCAAACGTGGACCACGATGTCACAATTGAGCAGTTTGATAGCATTGTTGCAAACATAACCGCTTGCAACAATTTGAGCTTCTGTGATGCTGATCTTCCCGAGGAGGGAAAAGATCACAATTTGGCTCTACACATTTCTATGAACTGCAAGGATGATGCCTTGTCTAATGTGTTAGTAGACACAGGATCATCTCTTATTGTGTTTCTAAAATCCACTCTGGCCAAACTTTCGTACCAGGGGCCTCCCATGAGGCAGAGTGGAGTGGTAGTCAAAACTTTTGATGGATCGAGGAAAACTATGATCGGTGAAGTTGAACTCCCGATGAAGATTGGACCTAGTGATTTCCAGATCACTTTCCAGGTCATGGATATCCATCCATCATATAGCTATTTGCTTGGCTGACCATGGATTCACGAGGCATGCGCCGTGACATCCACCCTACACCAGAAGTTGAAATTCGTCAAGAATAAAAAGTTGGTGGTGATAGGGAGAGAGAAGGCTCTCTTGGTTAGCCATTTGTCTTTCTTTTCCTATATTGATGATGAGGATGAGGTTAGAACTCCATTTCAAGCCTTATCTATTGTTGAGCCTTCAAAGAAAGGACCTTCTTCATTTGCTTCCTACAATGATGCTAAGTTGGCCATTAAGCATGGTGCAACTAATGGTGTAGGGAAAATGATCAAGCTGGAATATAATAAATTCTGAGCTGACATAGGGTATTATCCAGGTGTTTCCAACGAGTGTGGGATGTTCCAGAGTGGTGGTTTCATCCATACTGTTGAGGATCAAGAGGCTGCAGCTGTCGTTGAAGATGGTGAAGAGGAAGATCTTGGCAACTTTGTCATACCTGGTGGAATCTGCAATAATTGGGTCATTGTTGATGTTCCAACAGTTATCCATAAGTCCACGTAATGTGTTCATTTTGTTTGAAAACCCTTCTCCCATGCGAAAAGCATAAGTGATGACATTATTGGCACATTTTGATTAATACAATGATATTCATTCAAAAAATTACATGTTAAATGTTTATTTTCTTAAATTATTTTTCCTCTTTGCTTTTTGCATGAAATTCGTGATCACCATAAAAACCTAAAAATGAGAATAAAATCAGTCTTTTCATCTGCATAATGATTTGCCTTGTTTAAATTCTGAAATCTCTTTTATACTCAAAATCATTATGCAGGTTAATCAAACCCATTGAACATAAGGATCCAATGCCATCTCCCAACTTTGAGTTCCCTGTATTTGAGGAAGAAGAAGATGATGTTGAAGAGATTCCTGACGAGATTACCCGTCTGCTTGAGCACGAGGAGAAGATCATTCAGCAGCATCTTGAGAATCTGGAAACAGTCAACTTGGGGTCTAAAGATTATGTTCGCGAAGTGAAGATTGGGGCACTCCTTGAAGAGTCTGTGAAAAAGAGGTTGATTGAGTTGCTACAAGAATATGTCAACGTCTTTTCCTGGTCGTATGAAGACATACCTATTTTAGATACTGATATCGTGCAAAAGTTCTTGTCGTTGAAGCCTGAGTGTGTGCCTGTGAAGCAGAAGCTCAGAAGAACTCATCCTGATATAGCAGTGAAGATTAAAGAAGAAGTTCATAAGCAAATTGATGCGGGGTCTCTGGTGACTTTTACATATCCTCAATGGGTGGCCAATATTGTGCTTGTGCCTAAGAAAGATGGAAAAGTCCGAATGTGTGTGGACTACCGTGACTTGAATAAAGCTAGTCCGAAAGATGATTTTCCTTTACCACACATTGATATGTTGGTAGATAATATAGCTAAATTCAATGTCTTCTCATTTATGGACGGATTTTCCGGTTATAATCAGATTAAAATGGTACCCGAGGATATGGAGAAGACAACATTCATCACACCTTGGGGAACATTCTGTTATCGAGTGATACCCTTCGGTTTGAAGAATGTCGGAGCCACGTATCAATGAGCTATGACTACCTTGTTTCATGATATGATGCACAAGGAGATTGAGGTATATGTCGATGATATGATTGCGAAGTCGAGAACGGAAATTGAACATGTAGAGCACTTGTTGAAGCTTTTCCTCTGCTTGAATCCGAACAAGTGTACATTTGGAGTCTGTTTCGGCAAGTTATTGGGCTTTATTGTCAGTGAAAGAGGTATTGAAGTTGACCCTGCCAAGGTCAAAGCAATACAAGAGATGCCTACGCCCAAAACTGAGAAGCAAGTCTGAGGTTTTCTTGGCCGCTTGAATTATATTTCCAGATTTATATCCCACATGACTGCCACATGTGCGCCTATATTCAAGCTCCTCCAGAAAGATCAGCGTCATGATTGGACAGAGGATTGCCAAAAAGCTTTTGACAGTATCAAAGAGTATCTATCTGAGCAACCGATATTAAACGCTTGAGAAGACATGTTGTGTTTTGGCTTGCGCTGCTAAGCGCTTACGCCAGTATATGTTGAATCATACGACTTGGTTGATATCCAAAATGGATCCATTCAAGTATATCTTTGAGAAGCCTGCTTTACCTGGGGGGATAGCCCGTTGGCAGATGTTTTTGTCTGAATATGACATTGAGTATCGAGCTCAGAAAGCTATTAAAGGTAGTATCTTGGCTGATCACTTAACACATCAACGAATTAAGGATTATCAGTCTGTGCAGTATGACTTCCCAAATGAGGAGATTCTGTATTTGAAGATGAAAGATTGCGATGAGCCTACGCTTGCTGAAGGGCCAAAGCCTGGTTCCCGATGGGGTATTGTGTTCGATGGTGCTGTTAATCAATATGGAAATGGTATTGGGGCAGTGATTATTACAACTCAGGGCACACATTTTCCTTTCACAGCAAGACTAACTTTCAAATGCACGAATAATATGGCGGAATATGAGGCTTATATTATGGGTTTGGAAGAGTGTATTAATCTTAGGATTAAACATCTTGATGTTAATGGTGATTCGGCCCTTATTGTTAATAAGATTAAGGGTGAATGGGAGACAAATCAGCCTGGCATCATCCCATATAGAGATTATGCTAGGAGGATTTCAACTTTCTTTACTGAGGTTGACTTCCATCATATTCCTCGAGATGAGAATCAGATGGCAGATGCTCTTGCTACGCTTGCTTCAATGATTGTGGTGAAATATTGGAATGAAGGTCCCAATATCACTGTGATGCGCTTGGATAAACCAGCTCATGTATTTGCAATTGAAGAAGTAAAAAATGGTAAGCCATGGTATTATGATATCAAGTGCTTTCTCCAAAGTCATATTTACCCGCCTGGGGCATCTGTTAAAGATAAGAAGACTTTGAGGAGATTATCTGGCAGTTTTTACCTCAAAGGTGATGTGCTTTATAAGAGGAATTTTGACATGGTTCTGCTCAGATGCGTGGATAGACACGAAGCAGACCTGTTGATGCTTGAAGTCCATGAGGGTTCATTTGGTACTCATTCCAATGGACATGCTATGGTGAAGAAGATGTTAAGAGCAGGCTACTATTGGCTGACAATGGAGTCTGACTGCTGCAAATATGTGAAGAAATGCCATAAGTGTCAGACTTATGCGAATAAGATTCATTTTCCCCTGACACTTCTGAATGTTATTTCCTCACCATGGCCTTTCTCCATGTGGGGAATTGACATGATTGGCATGATAGAGCCAAAGGCATCAAACGATCACCGTTTTATTCTCGTAGCTATTGATTACTTCACTAAGTGGGTTGAAGCGGCATCATATGCGAATGCGACCAGGCAGGTGGTTATGAAGTTTATCAAGAATCAACTCATATGCCGATATGGTATGCAAGACAAGATCATTACTGATAATGGATCTAACTTGAACAACAAGATGATGAAAGAGCTGTGTAGTGAGTTCAAGATTGCACATCATAATTCTTCTCCCTATAGACCCAAGATGAATGGGGATGTTGAAGTTGCTAATAAAAACATCAAGAAGATTATTCAGAAGATGGTTGTTACGTACAAAGATTGGCATGAGATGCTGCCATTTACCCTGCATGGTTATCGTACATCTGTCCGCACTTCAATAGGGGCAACCCCTTTCTCCCTTGTACATGGCATGGAGGTTGTGCTCCCCGTGAAGGTTGAGATCCCATCAATGAGAGTCTTGATGGAAGTCAAGTTGACTGAGGCTGAATGGGTTCAGAGTCATTATGACCAACTGAATTTGATTGAAGAGAAGAGATTAACTGCCATCTGCCATGGTCAATTGTATCAACAAAGGATGAAAAAAGCCTTTGATAAGAAGGTCAAGCCTCGTGTGTTCCGAGAAGATGACCTCGTGCTCAAGAAAGTTTTGTCTTTTGCGCCCGATTCCAGGGGCAAGTGGACTCCAAACTATGAAGGTTCATATGTTGTTAAGAGAGCCTTTTCAGGCGGTGCTTTGATACTTACAACTATGGATGGGGAGGATTGCACTCGTCCTATGAATTCAGCTGCAGTCAAGAAATATTTCGCCTAAAATAAAAAACAGAATAGCTCGCTAAGTTGAAAACTTGAAAGGGCGGCTTAGGCAAAAATGAGCGTCTCGTTGGATTGAAAACCAAAAAGGGCGATCCTGGCAAAAGTTGGAGACAAAAATAAATAAATATATATATCCCGCTAGATTGAGTACCTCACCCTGAGGCAATCTAAGCAAAAATTAGGGATTTTGGAAAGTAACTGCATCTTCCGTCAAAGATTCTCGCTCAGTCATCGTCAACTGAAGCCTCAAATATAGTGGATTCAGAGTTGGTGGAGAAATGGTCATTATGTTCAATGTGTAGCGGGGTATTCGTTACCATTAGAGATATTGACTAAATCCAAGGTAAACCATACAAGTCGAGTCGCCATCGCACTTCTATTTATCCAAAGGAATGGTTAGAAAATGAACAAAAACCTAAAAGTTTTATCGAATCAAAAACTAGTAAAAATGTCAGAGATCTGGGTAAGGGGGTTGGTTATGCAATGGAAAGGTTTTAAGCACCCAAAACATCCTAGGTACTCCTAGGGAGCCCTTTTCATAAGTGTTGTTCAGCTACATATGGGTTAAAGAGAAGTGTGCTCAGTAAGACGTCGTGTCTTATGCCTACGTATCTCATCTGGAATGAGAATCAGAGCAAAACGTAGTTCGGCTAACTAGGGGTTAAGGATTACCATATGAACATGGACTTACAAAAGGGGACACCAGCTGTGTCAAAGGAGGGTGGGCAGTGTGTTCAACGTCCTAGTAGTAGGTGTCGTAGCTCGCTGAATCGAGTCTTAGGCAGTTACCTCTTTGCAATAGAAGGGACTAACATGCCACAATATCGGAGACGCACGGAAGGTCTAAAAGTGGGGAAGCTCTGCTCTAGAATTGTCATGCAATATGGACCTATGTGTTAGGATTTATAAAGGGGAACATCTACCTAATGTTAGCATGCTAAAAATAAGGGAATTCTACCTATGTTATCATACAAAGGGTTCTACCTAATGGGTGTTACCTAAACGGAACAAGATTCGACAGATGGAGCGCGGAGAGGAGTTACGGATAAGGGTAGATGGCGATGCCGGAGGCAATCGACTTACAGGTAGATGGCGATGCCTAAGGCAATCGACTTACAAGAGGATGGATGAATGCGTGCTGGTTCTGTTAAGTTTTGAAAATGATTACTCGACGTTGGATCGAGCTTTTGATCTTATTTTGAAATGGTTATCGGATGTTCATTTCAATTCTTGTATTAACAGGTGACTAAAGAAATAAAGAAATAAATATTATACACTTTATGGGAGAGGGGTACATTTGTTATGAATGAGGATTGTTCATGGCAAACAAACAATAAAAATATATGCCTCATACATCATACAAGTAGGCAACAATTATCAATCAGATCGGATAAATAAACAATATATAATCAAACCAAAGAATCAAATAATGGAGCATTTAAACAATGCATGGGTGTATGAACATGTTAAATAATAAAGCAATAGAAAGCATGAATGAGAGAAACAAGTATAAAAGATAACAGATGAATCAAACAGATGAAAATATGCACACGAAGGGTCCACTGAATAATTTAATCAGGAAATGAGGTAAGGACCAAATAAAATCAAGGTAAAATGCCTCTAATACATGGCATATAAGATGAACGAGGGAGGATCAAAAGATCTCTTCAATTGCCATAAGCAATCCCTAAGTCAAACATCGATCATAAAGAAGTCAACTGAAAATTCAAGTCAACTTAAAAAATAACAAATAAATAGAAAATTAATCAAGAAAATTATGAAAAATTAAACTAAATAGGGTGGGGTCAGGACATCATCATCCCCCAAAAAGATTTTAAAAATACTGAAAATTGGCACGTGAATTAATTAAAACAATATATATGTCAAACCAAAAGTCAATTAATAAGACTAGGTTAGAAATAAATCAAGAATAAATAGTAAATTAATCAAGAAAATTATAAAAAATTAAACTAAACAAGGTGGGGTTAGGGCATCATCATTCCCCAAAAAGATTTTAAAAATAATGAAAATTGGTACGTGAATTAGTTAAAATAAGATAGAAGTCAAATTAAAAGTCAACCAACCACACTAGGTCAAAAATAAATCTAAAATAAATTGAAAATGTGAAATAAAATTCCAAGAAAAGGTCAGGTTGACCATGAGACAGTGGTAAACCTTCATCCCAAAAATCAAATGCTAAAAATAATTTTGATTTATAAAAATAAAATCAATAAAAAAAGTGTGTTAAAATGGACCATTTAGAACAAATAATTAAAATAAAATATTAATATTAAAAATACGAAAATAAAAATTATATAAAATTAAATAAAACGTTAAGAAAAGTGAAAAATATGTTTGGGTAATTTTATGGACGAAGAAAATATTTTAAATAAGAAAAAGAAATATGAAAACGGAAGGATTAATGGTGATGAACATGGTAAGCAAGCGTAGATATATCAAAACATGGCCATGGAAGAGATGATTACCTAATGGAAAATAGAAGTGAAATGGAATTTGATATGTGATGAAGCTTTTCCTCCTTGCCACAAAATTTCGATGCTCCTTTAGGGTTAGGGTTTCAGTTTTTTAAATAGGGTGGATTAGGTGTTCTCATGGGCTTTTAAATAAGTGATTTATCCATAAGAATAAAAGTGTGAAGTGAGGTGTAAAATGTTGTTATTTTGGGTCAAACTTAAGTCAATGGATGTCCAATGCATGGCCAAAATAGGTAAAAAACGTGACTGGTTTGTGCAGCATGCTTAGAAAATCTAATTGGGCCAGCCAGGCCCAAAATCTGCCTAGAAAATCAAGTCATGGTGCCCACTTTAAATGAATGTATCTCTCAAACCATGGATCCATATGAGATGATTCCAAAAGGATGTGAAAGAGGACATGGAAAGGTACAATTGTTGTGAAGAAAGTATTTTCAAATAATGCCTTGAAGTGCAAGAAAACTGGCCAAGAAGTCTTGACAAATTTCGAAGATTTTGGACTTGGAAATTTTTCTAAGTGTCCTAAAAAAATGTCTCACTTTGACTAAACATAACTTTCTCAATTCTAATCCAAATGGAGCAAACTTTATATCTCTAGAAATCTTGGAACAAGAGGAACAACTTTCATGTTGGAGAAATGTTCAAATGGAGATTTTATCGTGATGCAAAATGGGCTTAAAGTGAGTGCAACGATCATAAAAACTTGCCCTAAATGGAAAGTCAACCATTTATAAATTAAGTAACTTTTCCAATTCCTGATTAAATGATGAATCCATGATCCAACCTTGATCAAATTTCACATGTAGGATCCCCTAGGCATGGATTTTGAGATTCCACTCTCAAAATGTCAGGAGTTGACTTTTTAGGCCCCACAGTTGACTTTTCCCAAACTGTCTGATTCCCGATTCCATTGATCAATTGAAGCACTTCTAGCTCAAATAAAGAGCTGATTTTTTGTATGTAGACCCTTGTAGACATATGGAGGGCCATGGAAAAGAGTTTCACCCAAAGAATCATAAATAAGCTGATTTTATACCAACCCTAGTTTTAGGGCAAAATGATTAAGAACTGATTGCACTGATTGCCAATGGATCTTTCTGAGATAATTGTGAATCTTCCTAGGCCAAGATGCCACTCTAATCATGACATGGATGAGCTCCTCTACTTCCAACCAAACATTGCCTGTTGGAGGTAGCCATGAAACCCTAATTTATGATTAAATCCAGCTGAACACTCTGATAGCTTTGAATCCTTCACTGATGAATTGAGGACCATAATAAGATACTTGGACCCCCCTGAGACCCTTCAGACTTGTATACTTAAAAAATGAAGTCCAATTCTCAATCTTGCTTTGTGTGGGCTCCTTCTGTTAAGGAGTGATCGATCAAAACCTGATCTCCATGTCACTAATGCAGTATGTAATGAGTATGACCTAATATGATGCTAATGAAGTGTAAAACATAATCCCATGCTTCCAGGAAAAATGAAGGGTAAATTTTGGGGTATTACAGCTGCCCCTATTCAATCAACTAGAAACCTGAAAGGAAGATAGCAACGAATTTCGCACTTTCAAGGTATCAAGTGATTGAATATGATAAAAGCCCGAAAATTTACACTAAAGTGAAAAAATGAAGTAACAATGTCTGTCAGAATCGGCCAAGAGGTGGTCTTGAAAAGAATCCGTCTGGTACGGTGAGAGTCGGTCTGAACACCGAAACAAGGAATGTTAGCCTGAATACCAAAATAAATGGTAACACAGAAATAACCATGGCTTGAATGCCACTCATCAATATGAATATTGGAAATGACTTCGATCTGAGCATCATACAATACTTGATTATCAAACATCGGTCTGAACACCGGGAAACTGGCCTGAATGCCACTTCGGTCTGAATACCGGAAAACTGGCCTGAATGCCACAATTTGCATCGACCTGAATGTCGGAAATTTCTTCGATCTGAACATCGGAAAACTAGCCTGAATGCCACTTCGGTCTGAATACCGGAAACATGGCCTGAATGCCACAAGTTGCATCGACCTGAATGTCAGAAACTTCTTCGATCTGAACACCGGGAAACTGGCCTGAATGCTACTTCGGTCTGAATACCGGAAAACTGGCCTGAATGCCACAAGTTGCATCGACCTGAATGTCGGAAACTTCTTCGATCTGAACATCCGAAAACTGGCCTGAATGCCACTTCGGTCTGAATACCGGAAAACTTTCATGCCTATCAGCATGGGCAGAAATAAGGAAAATGATAATTGAGGCGGCGCGTGGGCCAACGACCCCTGCTGGGAATAATAAAGATAAGTCATGAACAATCTTTAGTCTGAGTATTGGAAACAACTTCTGGCTTATCACTTGGGATACCGAGAATGCCTTATGCTTTACATGCGTATGTTTGAATTTTTCAATGGCGTAATGCTCCATGAAAATGGAAATGCTACGCAATTTAGGAGGATGCAATGCAATATGATTCTACATGCAGGGATGCGAAATGCTTGATTAGAGAGAATGCCAAGTTGAGGCAAGGAATTCTGCTGGGGAAATGATCACCATCTTCTGGACCCTGGCAAGGCTGTTGGAGATGCACAACACAAAGAACTCTGTGGGGAAATCACCCGCCACACGGTGTTCTGGCAAATAAAAAAATACCGAGGCTCTGACTGGGGAGAGAATGGCACTGAAAACTTGTTGCTGAGGAAAGCGATAGTGGTTCTGGCAACCATAATCTGTGAGAGAGACGACTTAGCAGGGGAAGCAAACACCGATATGGTACCGAGATTCTGCTTCAAGGAAAGAGACCATGGGTCTAGCATCGAGATCATCGATCTGGCATCGAACTCTGAGGAGCAGCCGCTTCTACTGGGAAGATACAGTTTGGCACTGTCAACTCCGCTGGGGATATATAGTCTGACACTGTCAACTCCGCTAGGGATATTCAGTCTGACACTGTCGACTCCGCTGGGGATATTTAGTATGACACTGTCGACTCCGCTGGGGATATACACTCTGACACTGTCGACTCTACTGGTGAATGTATAATCTGAAACAAATGCTTGGGGAAGTACAATAGTGAGAGCCTGCTGGGGATTGAAGAATCCAACGCTCGGACCATCTCGGCAGGGATAAGATACCAAATTCCAACTGTTGAGGAAAAACATCCGCGATCATTTGATGGGGACCTTAAGGAAATTCCCCGAGTGTTCCTGTTCTGAATAGACGATCCAAAGCACTTAAAATTTACAGCAATTTTCAATGTTTATTAAGCACGTACCTGTAAAGCTCTTATGTTTCATGATGTAATGTTTATAAAAAATTTGGACGTCATTTTTGCAAACAAAACAGTAAAATGAAAATGAACACAGAGATGTATTGAATAACATAAATTTATTAATTGAGTGACCTCTGAATAGGTATTTACATCAGGAAGCAATCCCTGGAAAGAGGTAATTGCACAACAGATAAAAACAAAAATTAATCTAGTGGCAATGTGAAATGGATTCCTATCGGGTTCCAATTCTACTATGATTCGCTCGTCTTCAAGATCCTCCAGATGATCAGCTTTCCGAAAAAGGTGATTGGATTGTTTCCTATCCTTTAAAAGTTTCCAGTTATCGACACAAGATGAGATTCAGAACTACTCAGAACGCAGTCGTTCACTTAATCCCTAACTTTTGCCTGGATCGCCCTTTCGGGTTTTCAATCCACCGGGATACCCATTTTTGCCTAAGTTGCCCTTTCAGGTTTTCAGAGTTGTGATGTTGAATGTTGAAGTTCTTGCACAACTCTTTCATCATTTTGTTATTGAGATTAGAACCATTATCAGTAATGATTCTTTCGGGAATCCCATAACGACAAATGATTTCTTTCTTGATGAATCGGGCAATCACATGTCTGGTGACCTTCGCAAATGACGCTGCTTCGACCCACTTGGTGAAATAGTCGATGGCAACAAGGATGAAGCGATGCCCATTGGAAGCAGTCGGCTCAATATTTCCAATCATATCAATTCCCCACATAGCAAACGGCCACGACGAAGACATCACATTTAGAGGATTTGGGGGCACATGCACCTTATCAGCATAAATCTGGCATTTATGACACTTCCCAGCATATTTGAAACAATCAGATTCCATGGTCATCCAGTAATAACCCGCTCTCAACAATTTATTAGCCATTGCATATCCGACGGCATGAGTACCGAAGGAGCCTTCATGAACTTCCTACATTAACATGTCTGCTTCGTGTCTATCCACGCATCTGAGAAAACCATGTCGAAGTTCCTCTTATACAACATATCGTCTTTGTTCAAGAAGAAACTGCCTGCCAATCTTCTCAGAGTCTTTCTATCATTGTTAGATGCCCCTGCAGGGTACTCTTTATTCTTCAGAAAGCACTTGATGTCGTGGTACCAGGGCTTGTCATCAACTACCAGTTCAGCAGCAAACACATACGCGGCCCTATCAAGGCGCATAAGATCGATCCTGGGAGCATAGTTCCACCGAATCACCTTGATCATGGAGGACATAGTAGCAAGAGCATCTGCCATCTGGTCCTCATCACGAGGTATATGATACAACCTTACTATTGTGAACAAAAGCCAACAGTTTTCTCGTGTAGTCTCTGTAGGGGACCAGATTAGGCTGGAGAGTATTCCAATCACCATTCACTTGATCGATCACAAGAGATGAATCTCCGAAGGGGTCCAGAGTCTTGATTCTCAAATCAATGGCTTGCTCGATACCCAAGATACAGGCTTCATACTCAGCTTCATTATTGGTGCATTCAAAAGTCAGACTAGCGGTGAAAGGGATGCGGGCACCTTTCGAAGTGGTAATGACAGCACCAATTCCACTTCCTTTTGCATTGACGGCCCCATCAAACATTAAAGTCCACTTTTCATCTGGATCAGGTCCCTCCTCAACAACTGGCTCTTCACTGTCTTTCATCTTGAGCAACATGATGTCTTCATCCGGAAAATCAAACTTCGTCGGCTCATAATCATCAATCGGCTGCTGAGCAAGATAGTCTGACACAATACTCCCTTTAATGGCTTTCTGGGATGTATACTGGATGTCTTACTCTGTCAGTACCATTTGCCAACTAGCAACCCTTCCGGTGAAAGCTGGCTTCTCAAATATATACTTGACTGGATCCATTTTGGAGATCAGTAAGGTCGTGTGAGTCAGCATGTATTGTCTCAATCGCTTAGTAGGCCATACAAGTGCACAACATGTCTTTTCAAGCATTGAGTATCTCGACTCACAATCTGTGAATTTTTTACTCAGGTAGTAGATGGCATGCTCTTTCCTACCTGTCTCGTCGTGTTGATCGAGAACACAACCCATGGAATTATCAAGTACTGTCAAATACATAATCAACGGTCTCCCTGGGACTGGAGGCATAAGGATTAGAGGGTTCTGCAAATACTCTTTTATCTTCTCGAAAGCCCTTTGGCAATCATCATTCCACCTGATGGCCTGATCTTTTCTCAACAATTTAAATATTGGCTCACACGTGGCTGTTAGGTGAGAGATGAACCTTGCAATGTAGTTCAACCTTCCTAAGAAACCACAGATTTGTTTTTCTGTTCTTGGCTCAGACATTTCTTGTATCGCTTTCACTTTGGTCGGATCCACCTCAATCCCTTTTTCGCTAACAATAAAACCCAGCAGTTTTCCAGATCTTACCCCGAAAGTACACTTGTTCGGATTAAGCCTCAGCTTGAATTTCCTCAAACACTCAAATAGTTTCTGCAAATTCACCAGATGTTCTTCTTCCGTCAGAGATTTGGCAATCATATCATCAACATAAACCTAGATTTCATGATGAATCATATCATGGAAAAGTGTTACCATAGCTCGTTGATATGTTGCCCCAGCATTTTTCAGACCAAACGACATCACCTTGTAGCAGAAGGTGCCCCATGGGGTTATGAAAGTTGTCTTCTCCATGTCTTCTGGTGCCATCTTAATTTGATTATAGCCAGAAAAGGCATCCATGAAGGAGAATACCGAGAACTGAGCCGTGTTATCCACCAAAACCTCGATGTGAGGGAATGGGAAATCATCTTTAGGACTAGCTTTGTTCAGATCCCGGTAGTCAACACACATCCGTACCTTTCCATCCTTTTTAGGTACTGGAACGATATTTGCAACCCATGGCGGATAATTTGTAACCGCTAGAAACGCTGCATCCAATTGTTTTTGCACTTCTTCCTTTATCTTGACAGCCATCTCTGATCTTGTTCTTCTGAGCTTCTGCTTGACCGGAGGACAATCCTCTTTGAGAGGCAAACGGTGTACCACAATGTATGTGTTAAGCCCTGGCATGTCCTGATAAGACCAAGCGAAGATGTCAACATACTCTTGCAGCAATTCAATCAGCCCCTTCTTCACATTATCTTCCAAAGCAGCCCCTATCTTGATTTCTCTCTTGGCGTCCTCGGTGCCGAGATTAATCACTTCAACAGACTCTTGATGCGGTTGAATGACCCTTTCCTCCTGTTTTAATAACCTGTCAAGTTCTTTAGGGAGTTCACAGTCTTCATCACCCTCTTCTTTAGCTTGAAAGATTGGATTTTCAAAGTCGAAGCGAGCCATAGCAGAACGATTATCAATAGGATCCGGTGACATGCATCTGCATGAGTGATGGTATGTGCTTATGAGTGTGAACAAGAAGTGGAAACTAAACAAAACATTGCCAAATGTATATATTTTTTTTATATTTTTGATTTTTGAAAACTGCAAAGATATTAAGACAGTGAACAAAATATTTGAATGCAAAAAGACGTCCTTTATTTATGATAAAAAATGCAGGTATCCACATAGATGAGCCCTACAATGAGTCATCACGCCCTGGGCGGAATGTAAGACTTGGATATGCATGAATAAACAAAGAAAATTACTCTTTAAGAAGAGTGACTTGGATAATCTCTTCAGAACACCAGTTGCGGAGAACTTCACCCGGGACCCTTGGACGCACCAAGTTGTCAATGTCGCAATCACTATCCCCATCTTCTTTGTTGATTGCAGAGACCTGGCCATACTGAATGATGCCAGCACTGGAGAAAGTAATCGGCCCCTGACGAGTCTGAGGCGTTGAAGTTGTAGAAGTCAATGTCGGCTAATACCCAATCCCAAACTTGTCTTCCTTTACAGGTAAATCCACCAGACGTCCCCAACCGGGAGCAACACCTGAATTTACCAAGGCTTGTCCCTGCTTGAAGGACAACAAAGATGCACCTGCTTCAACCTCTTCCACTGGAGCTGTATCCTTGACTTGAACTGCCTCAAAGGCCTGACACAAGGTCTCATGAATCTCACTTTCTACCTCTACATACTTGAATGTAGACAAGTTACTAACCAGAATATCCTCCTCACCACAGACTGTGATAATTCTTCCGTTGACCGGGAACTTGATCTTCTGATGCATGGTCGAGGAGACTGCCCCAGCATTGTGGATCCAAGGACGACCCATCAAACAGCTATACGAAGGACTGATATCCATCACATAGAATACGATGTTAAAGGTTTGTGATCCAATCTAAATTGGCAATTCTACCTCTCTGAACACCGACCTCTTAGAACCATCGAAGGCTCTTACCACAAGATCGGAAGGCTTCAAGATCAAACCTTGACAGGGCTCTCTTGGGTAGCACATTGAGAGAGGAACCTGTATCCACCAGAACATGGGATAGCACAGTGTCTTTACACTCCATCGAGATGTGCAAAGCCTTGTTATGATCGCGTCCAGCTGGCGTCAAGTCAGAATCAGTAAAACCCAACCCGTTGCTTGTATGAACATTTGCAACGATCCCTTCTAGTTGGTTCACTGAGATCTCCTGAGGCACATATGCAGCATTAAGGACCTTCAGGAGTGCCTCCCTATGTGCCTCCGAACACAGCAGGAGTGAGAAAATAGATATTTTGGATGGCGTCTGAATCAACTGATCGACTACCTTGTAATCGCTTTTATTTATAATTCTCAAAAGTCCGTCCACATCCTTCGCAAAAGCAGGCTCAGAGCCAGCCTGTGGTGCAGAGGTACCCTCATTCACAACTTGCTTGCCTTTGGCCTTCGGCGCAGCGTCGGCACTATCAGGTTGGGTAACCGGTGGTGAGAACAGTCTACCACTTCTGGTGAATCGCCCGATTCCACCAACATTGTCCACTGCGGGATCTTTTATCTCAATTCCAGTTTCAGACTTCTGATCCTGCACCTCTTCTACTTTCAGTGGCTGCTCCACTCCATGATCATGCGTGTACACACTCCCCCCGTAATGCCAAGGAATGGCCCTTTCGCTGGTGAAAGGTAAAGGACCAGGGGTCGTGATGGTCATAGGGGATTGATGCGGTCGCACTGGTGGTACCGGTTGCGCTATTAGCGCACTGATCTGAGCGGTCGGGTAAAAAATTATGATAGTGGCAACGTCACAGTCATACTCAAAAATCTTATTTATTGAAGTACAAACATCCGAAACATCGGAATCAAGTTCAACAAGTACATCAGAATCAAGCACCATATTTGGAATATCAGCAACAACATCAGAAAAATTAATTACATCATTGGGAATTACAAAATCAGCAGGAACAATATTTATAAATTCTTCAGCATCTTCAGGAAAGAGAGGATCAACATCTGCCTTCTCAACAACCCCTTCAACAACCCCTTCAATATACATTTGGGCAGATAAGTCTTCAGCTTGGAGGATACCATCATCAAGCAAGGCCTGGATACCCTGTTGCAGCTTCACACAACCCCCACTCTGTGCAACACAACCCAAACAACTGCTCCCACAACCGAGGAAAATATCTGCCTTTAACAAGTATTCTATGATTTCTAACAGCGGAGTCTTCATCTTCAACACATCCTTGACTAATTTGGCTTCTCCTTTAACCATGTTAGCATTTGCTCTACCATGCTGCGGCATAGGATTGTTGACAACATTAAGAGCCGACGCAAAGTTAATGGCCTTTGAATCAATAAGGTCCTGAACTACGTGCTTAAAAGCTTTGCAGTTCTCAATAGTGTGGCCAGGTGCCCTAGAGTGGAAATTACACCTAGCATTGGTGTCATAACCCACTGGAAGCCTGCCAATGGGAGGAGCCAAAGTGCGTAACTGCACAAGTTACAAATGTTGAAGGTTGGGAAGCAACTGGGTATACGACATCGGAAGAGTGTTGACACGCCTATCAATCATCCTCTGTCTCTGTTGATAAGCAGGTCTGTTACCCTATTGTTGTTGGTATTGATTTTGTTGACGTTGAGGTTGTTATTGTTGCACTGGTGCTGCAGTCGGAATGGTCATTGCTGCAACATAAGGTTGTTGATGGTAATTCTGAAAGTTATTCCTCTGGTTACCCCTGTTCTGATAAGAAGATATGGCATTTGCATCCCTTTCTCTCCTCTTCTTTCCTCCTAAGAGCGACTTCTTTGACCCCGAAGATGATCCAACCCCATTTTGGATCTTACATGTCTTCAAGTAGTTCTCCACCCTCTCACCGGTAGAGACCACATCAGTAAAATTCGAGGCGTTGCAACCCACCAGACGCTCCAAATAAGATCCAGGCAGTGTGTTCATAAACATGTTGGCAATCTCTTTTTCCAACATCGGAGGCTGAACACGGGAAGCCAACTCTCTCCAGTGTTGAGCATACTCTTTGAAGCACTCGTTGCTCTTGAGAGACAGATTCTGGAACTGAGTCTTGTCGGGTGCCATATCCGTATTGTACTGATATTGCTTCACAAAGGCCTCAACCAAGTCTCTCCAGCAGCGAGTATGGGCTCTGTCCAGCCTCATATACTACTCTTAGGATGCCCTAGCTAGGCTATCCTGGAAGAAGTACATAAGCAGCTTCTCATCATCAGAATACGCGATCATCTTGCAGAAGTAAGCTTGTACATGAGTCTTCGGGCAAGATTTTCCATTGTACTTATCAAACACGGGGACTTTGAATTTTGACGGAACTCTCACGCCTGGGACCAGCCTCAAGTCAGCAACATCCACACCAAGAGCATTCTTCCCTTCCACTGCTTTCAACCTCTCTTCCAGTCTCCGAAACATAGGGTCCATACCATGGCCCATTCCAAAGTCCTCCTGAAGCAGGGGGAATTGATCCTCCTGATCATCATGGATGGGTTGTTGACCAAGGTTGCCATGTGGGATTGGGATAGGCCCCGGTCCATTGGGTCCATTAGCCTCTCCAGCGGGAGGATCAGCCACAACCTCCAGTTGAGTAGTAGGGGGATTCCCCTGTACCAACAATCTAATCCCCTATTGTCCCTGAGCCACTCCTTGGACCACTTCCATGAATTGATTCATGTGAATCCTCATCTCAGCGAGCTCTGCTTGTAAACCTTCCATTGCTCTCTGTTGATTCCTTCGGGTACCGTATCGGTGAATGCCTGAGTCAGCTATCCTAATAATGGAATACCGAACAAGATGAGAACACTGCGGCGGTACCTGTTATGCAATACATGCTAATGAATATGCAAATGCAATGACATGTTTATCAATTTCAAAGAGTATTCTACCCCTTGATTCCAGTCTCACATTAGATAAACAGTGTAAGAAAACCCCGACTAGAATCAAGAAGAAGATATAAACCCCTACGAATAGATAAACATGATGCATGCAATGCTTATGATTTAATTTTTATATCAGAGGAACTTTTGAGTCTTATTTGCAAATTTTGAAAATATTAAACGTTTATCACATACGGAAATATCACGTCAATTAGTATTTGGAAATGTTTTTACGCCAAAGAAGTACAGTCTTGGTAACCAAATACAATATAAGAGAGAAGGAAAATGAACATCCTATGGATCCCTAGAAGCAATCGTCCAAAGCCCTCGAGACCGGAAGATAAGCTGCACGAAGCCTCTTCACCTCCCTCTCATAGGCTGCCTCCATATCTGCCTTCTCTTTGGCGAGTCGATCATACTTCCTCTTCCAAAACTTGGAAGACTGAGGAAGTAGAGAAGTCAATGCGTCATCAGGATCATCAATAACCTGGTGCTCAAGGAACTCTATCAAAGCATCCTTCTCTCTGATCTGCTGAAGCAACTCCTCTCGTTCACGGATCCAAGCACACGAACGGTCTTCGTCTCTCAACTCCTCTACTCCTTGGCTAGGGAGGGTTGAAGGCCCAGCCACAACCAAAGGTGTGGGTCTTGGATACTCATAAGGCATGAGGTACTCGAAAGCTCTCCTCCTAACCCAAGAGGTATAGGGTTCCAAAGCGATACAGTTCTTCGGACCTAGCTCCTTCCTTCCTTTCTTATGGATCTTGCGCCAAGCGCGGACCATCCTGCCCTTCAAGCCTTGGGGATCTTTACCCTCCTGAAAGAACACACCCTCTAACAGAATGTTATTGGGTTTATCCTTTAGGGGGAACCCAAGCTGACGACGTGCCAAAATAGGGTTGTAGTTAATTCCACCACATGTACCAAGAAGAGGTAGATTGGAGAATTCACCACAAGAGTCGATAATCTACACACCATCATATACACGGTTGTACCAAAAGATATCATCATTAGTGAGAGACATAAGTCTCGTGGACCACCGTAGACATCCTTTGTTCTCCTTGAAGGCGAGCGTCCGAGGCAAGTGCGAAATAATCCACTTGTACAACAGAGGCAAACAACACACAATGGTGCCACCGCCCTTTGCATTCCTCATATGCAAAGAGAAATAAGTGTCACCCAACAGAGTAGTAACGAGATTAAGAGTATAGAAAATCCTAATAGCGTTCACATCCACAAACTTGTCGATGTTGGGGAATAACACTAGCCCATAGATGAGAAGTAGAAATATGGCCTCAAAGGCGTCCTCACTCATGGCCTTCCCAAACATAGTAGCTTGATCAATGAGGAAATCAGACGGGAGACCTTGAATTCCACCTTTGGTAGTCATATGAGCACCAATAATAGATTCATCTATACGCAACAGATCAGCAATCTCTTGCGAAGAAGGGACTCTCTCCAAGCTACTAAACGGCACCTGGTCTAGGATAGGTATGCCCACAAGATAGGCATACTCCTCAAGCGTAGGCAAAAGCTGAAAATCTGGAAAAGTGAAGCAACGGTACAAGGGATCATAGAACTGCACTAACACACTCATTAGACCTTTATCCACTTGAGTAGCCAGAATAGACAGAAGCTTCCTAAGACGAGCCTTGAATTCCAAGGGATCTAATACATAGAATGTCAAACTCCTTAACTCTTTCAAGTCGGGTTGTCTAAAACTGTACTTCTTCGTATTCCTTCTTTGCTTATCCATGTCTAAAAATTTGCAAATAGACCTCTTAAGTTCCTTGAAAGTTTTCTCATTGTTGATGATATGGATGTGTATGAATGCATGAATGCATGGATGCAACAATCACACTCAAGGATCAAGCAAATCACACCATACAAAGGTCATGGGATGGATCAAGTCATCCTTAATATCAATCATCCATTTTGGTGGATTATGGTTTACACCTTATCAACACCCAAGTTCCATTGATATTAAGGATACACAAGAACGGATCAACCACGAATCAAGGGTTTGTTGCGAGTCGCGAGCATGGAGTCTTGGTTAAGAACCACCCAAAGGGAGTGTACTATGGTTAAACCTGACAATCATGTTCTACAAGAGGTTCCCATAGTCATCATCCCATCTTTCGGATATTATCGGATAAACGACTACTCGTATTCCAAAAATATTCTCAAGAGAGACTCTTATGAGTGTAGTATCGCGTAACAATCGTATCAAATCTTACACTTGAACGATCTTCGCACTACGTCCTAAAAATAGGCCAAGATGGGCGTGGTAAACTAAGGTCCTTGGCTTCTAAGGGATATATTGGAAAGAGTAATGCCTAACCACGACTACTCGTGTGACATTATTGATCCCAACATAACCTCCACCAAGTGAATGGGCTTGCAAGTCAACTTGCTAAGGAATAACTCCACACAAGTCAACAAGACTATGCCATTCTCCTATCCTAAGTGCACTCGAGTTCGGGTATAGAACTCATCTCACGAAGATCACCAAGCATACAAGGAATTAATATTCAAACAATTCAATCATTACATACAATACAGTAATCCCAAATTGCACAAAAATATGTCACAAAGCAATATACCATACAATACAACAAATATGAAAAGTAGGCAAAATCCACTAGGCAAATGATATTCCCCAGCAGAGTCGCCACTTTTCTGTAGCGGGGTATTCGTTACCATAAGAGATATTGACTAAATCCAAGGCAAACCATACAAGTCGAGTCGCCACCGCACTTCTATTTATCCAAAGGAATGGTTAGAAAGCGAACAAAAACCAAAAAGTTTTATCGAATAAAAAACTAGTAAAAATGTCAGAGATCGGGGTAAGGGGGTTGGTTATGCAATGGAAAGGTTTTAAGCACCCAAAACATCCTAGGTACTCCTAGGGAGCCCTTTTCATAAGTGTTGTTCTAGTCTAAAGGGTGTAGGTATATCTAAAGTATTCTTTACTAAAATGAAGGTTAAAAGGAAATGACTCGCAAGGATGTCGTATCCACTGCCTACGTATCTCATATGAGTATGAGAATCAGAGTCTTCGTAGCTCGGCTACCTATGGGTTAAAGAGAAGTGTGCTCGGTAAGACGTCGCGTCTTATGCCTACGTATCTCATCTGGAATGAGCATCAGAGAAAAACGTAGTTCGGCTAACTAGGGGTTAAGGATTTCCATCTGAACATGGACTTACAAAAGGGGACACCAACTGTGTTAAAGGAGGGTGGGCAGTGTGTTCAACGTCCTAGCAGTAGGTGTCGCAGCTCGCTGAATCGAGTCTTAGGCAGTTACCTCTTTGCAATAGAACAGACTGACATGCCACAAGATCGGAGACGCACGGAAGGTCTAAAAGTGGGGAAGCTCTGCTCTAGAATTGTCATGCAATATGGACCTATGTGTTAGGATTTACAAAGGGGAACATCTACCTAATGTTAGCATGCAAAGAATAAGGGAATTCTACCTATGTTATCATACAAAGGGTTCTACCTAATGGGTGCTACCTAAACGGAACAAGAGTCGACGAATGGAGCGCGGAGAGGATTTACGGATAAGGGTAGATGGCGATGCCGGAGGCAATCGACTTACAGGTAGATGGCGATGCCTGAGGCAATCGACTTACAAGAGGATGGATGAATGCATGCTGGTTCTGTTAAGTTTTGAAAATGATTACTCGACGTTGGATCGAGTTTTTGATCTTATTTTGAAATGGTTATTGGATGTTCGTTTTAATTCTTTTATTAACAGGTGACTAAAGAAATAAAGAAATAAATATTATACACTTTATGGGAGAGGGGTACATTTGTTATGAATGGGGATTGTTCATGGCAAACAAACAATAAAAATATATGCCTCACGAAGGGAGTATGAACAATTCATGGGAGTATGAACATGTTAAATAATCAAGCAATAGAAAGCATGAATGAGAGAAACAAGTATAAAAGATAACAGATGAATCAAACAGATGAAAATATGCACACGAAGGGTCCACTGAATAATTCAATCAGGAAATGAGGTAAGGACCAAATAAAATCAAGGTAAAAGGCCTCCAATACATGGCATATGAGATGAACAAGGGAGGATCAAAAGATCTCTTCAATTGCCATAAGCAATCCTTAAGTCAAACATCGATCATAAAGAAGTCAACTGAAAATTCAAGTCAACTTAAAAAATAATAAATAAATAGCAAATTAATCAAGAAAATTATGAAAAATTAAACTAAATAAGGTGGGGACAGGACATCATCATCCTCTAAAAAGATTTTAAAAATAATGAAATTTGGCACGTGAATTAATTAAAACAAAACACAGGTCAAACCAAAAGTCAATTAATAAGACTAGGTAAGGAATAAATCAAGAATAAATAGTAAATTAATCAAGAAAATTATGAAAAATTAAAATAAATAAGGTGGGGTCTGGACATCATCATCCCCCAAAAAGATTTTAAAAATAATGAAAATTGGTACGTGAATTAATTAAAATAAAACAGAAGTCAAATTAAAAGTCTACCAACCAAACTAGGTCAAAAATAAATCCAAAATAAATTGAAAATGTGAAATAAAATTCCAAGAAAAGGTCAGGTTGACCATCAGACAGTGGTCAACCTTCATCCGAAAAATCAAATGCTAACAATAATTTTAAGTCATAAAAATAAAATCAATAAAAAAAGTGTGTTAAAATGGACCATTTAGAATAAATAATTAAAATAAAATATTAATATTTAAAAATACGAAAATATAAATTATATAAAATTAAATAAAACGTTAAGAAAAGTGAAAAATATTTTTGGGTAATTTTATGGACGAAGAAAATATTTTAAATAAGAAAAAGAAATATGAAAATGGAAGGATTAATGGTGATGAACATGGTAAGCAAGCGTAGATATATCAAAACATGGTCATGGAAGAGATGATTACCTAATGGAAAATAGAGGTGGAATAGAATCTGATATGTGATGAAGCTTTTCCTCCTTGCCACAAAATTCCAATGCTCCTTTCGGGTGAGGGTTTTAGCTTCTTAAATTGGGTGGATTAGGTGTTCTCATGGGCTTTTAAATAAGTGATTTATCCATAAGAATAAAAGTGTGAAGTGAGGTGTAAAATGTTGTTATTTTGGGCCAAACTTAAGTGAATGGATGTCCAATGCATGGCCAAAAGAGGTAAAAAAAACGTGACTGGTTTGTGCAGCATGCTTAAAAAATCTGATTGGGCCAGCCAGGCCCAAAATCTGCCTAGAAAATCAAGTCATGGTGTCCACTTTAAATGAATGTAGCTCTCAAACCATGGATCCAGATGAGATGATTCCAAAAGGATATGAAAGAGGACATGTCAAGGTACAATTGTTGTGAAGAAAGTATTTTCAAATAATGCCTTGAAAGGCAAGAAAACTGGCCAAGAAGTCTTGACAAATTTCGAAGATTTGGGACTTGGAAATTTTTCTAAGTGTCCTAAAAAAATGTCTCACTTTGACTAAGCATAACTTTCTCAATTCTTATCCAAATGGAGAAAACTTTATATATATAGAAAGCTTGGAACAAGAGGAACAACTTTCATGTTGGAGAAATGTTCAAATAGAGCTTGTATCTTGATGCAAAATGGGCTTAAAGTGAGTGCAACGATCATGAAAACTTGCCCTAAATGGAAACTCAACCATTTCCAAATTAAGTAACTTTTCCAATTCCTAATTAAATGATGAATCCATTATCCAACCTTGATCAAATTTCACATGTAGGATCCCCTAGGCATGGATTTTGAGATTCCAGTCTCAAAATGTCAGGAGTTGACTTTTCTGGCCCCAGAGTTGACTTTTCCCATATTGTCTGATTCCCGATTCCATTGATCAATTGAAGCACTTCTAGCTCAAATAAAGAGCTGATTTTTTGTATGTAGACCCTTATGGACATATGGAGGGCCATGGAAAAGAGTTTCACCCAAAGAATCAGAAATAAACTGATTTTATACCAAACCCTAGTTTTAGGGCAAATGATCAAGAACTGATTGCACTGATTGCCAATGGATCTTTCTGAGATAATTGTGAATCTTCCTAGGCCAAGATGCCTCTCTAATTATGACATGGATGAGATCCTCTACTTCCAACCAAACATTGCCTATTGCAGGTAGCCATGAAACCCTAATTTCTGATTAAATCCAGCTGAACACTCTAATAGCTTTGAATCCTTCACTGATGAACTGAGGACCATAATAAGATACTTGGACCCCACTAAGACCCTTGAGACTTGTATACTTAGAAAATGAAGTCCAATTATCAATCTTGCTTTGTGTGGGCTCCTTCTGTTAAGGAGTGATCGATCAAAACCTGATCTCCATGTCACTAATGCAGTATGCAATGAGTATGACCTAATATGACGCTAATGAAGTGTAAAACATAATCCCATGCTTCCAGGAGAAATGAAGGGTAAATTTTGGGGTATTACACAATGTAGCCTTTTTCCAATATATATCACCAATTTCAAATTTGTAAAGATCCATGGAGTCTTGCCATTTGTAGACTACCATTCCATCAAATAAATGTGAGCCTTTATCCAATTCTTTGCACTCTTATTTGTTTCTCTTTAATAAATGTTTGCATGTTTTAATTGATAAATATCATTGTTTTAAACAAATAAAGTTTTTATAAACTGTTTTTAAACAAAGTGAACATTCACAATGACTAAAAGGATAGTTGGAATGTCTTTAGTGCTCTCTCAAGGATAGTACGATCTCCAAAGGGTAAGACATTTGTTCATACTTCTGGCATGTTTGTATCCTCTTCATCATATTTCAGGTTGTCTCCCTAGCGAGCGCAAAGAAGAGTGGTACATCCTCCACTCCCTAAAGAGTCTTATGTTTTGGCCCCGATCTTTTAGAGATGCATATACCTCTATATCAGGCACTAGCATTTGTGTTTTATCAATTATATGGTTGTCATCCCTCATGTGGACTGACCTAAAATCCCTTATAGATTGATAAAAGTTGATATGCTATCTATTTATGAGGAAGTTTGTCGTTCCCCAGTGAGCAGAAATGCGCAGCATGAGTAGAAATCTCCAGCCGAGTAAGCATGTTTTCCCTGCAAAGCTATCTTTCAGATATATCCTCAGCAGTAGTTGCCTAGAGCAGTTGGTGAAGGGTTTATCCCCTTTTCATCCCCAGCATGGCACGTGCCGGTGTAGGATTCATTTCCGATTCCCTCAGCCAAAACAGTTCCTCCAGAGTTACTTGTGGTTTCTCCCCAGCAGGTTGGCTTACAGCTCATCCCCAGTAGGGTTGCTTGTAGCAGATTATCCCCAGTATGGTCGACTATAGTCCATCCCCGATGAAGCTGCCTGATCCTAGCTTGATGTTTATATCCTCTCCGTGGTTGAAGATTGCTTCCAGTATTGGACAGTGATGAGGAAGATGTGTTATTTCCTTCCCCAGCAGAGTAATGGTTCTCTCTCCCCTTAATAGAGATGTCTCTCCAGCAGATAAGGGAGTGTTTGATTAATGAGTCTGTTTGGTGGTTGTTCTCCACAGAATTTCATATCATCCCTTAATAAGTTCCCTAGTAGAGTTTCTTCTACGACGAATCTTATCCGTGTTGAGCTCCCCAGTAGAGTTATTCTATAAAGGATCTTATGATATCTCTGCATGTTCCCAAGAGTTGTTAGAAGATCCCCGACAGTTGATAGCTGTTACTTTGCTTGTCCCCAGCTGTGACTTTACTTGTCCCTGACTGTGACCCTGCTTAATCCCCAGCGGTGGTCTGTGTCTCTTGGTATTTGATGCATTCCTACCAGGATTAATTTCTCCTGTGGGCCCGACCTTTCTCTTTTGACATGTTATACCGGATGTTTGTCCATTGATTCTTGGACCTGTTTGTGTTAGATATGATTGTTTGTCAGCATTAATCATACATGAACCATGCATATACATGCATAATTATAGCATCCAGATATTCATGTTGCATTCTTTGCCATATACCTTTGCATGTTAACTCCTGTTGTTGGTGAAATATTCTTCCCCTAGTAGATGTCTGTGTCTGATCTCTCCATATAGAGTCAGCCCCATAAGCAGAAAGTGTCTATCAATCCTTCTTTATTCCCCACTGAGTTATGTCCTCGTGGATGATTTTTGTTTCAGTTTCCTCCCCAATTATATATAGGTGTAGATGTTTTTGATTGGTTGCATTTTATGTTAAAACACTTACTGTACTTAGATGTCTTGACTGATGTCATGACATGCTTAAGTAGTATGCTGCAGGATTAGCTAATACATGATTTACTGGATGTCAAACTGAATGTTATGACATTCATTCATGACAGCATTTTCTGGATGTCAAACTGAATGTTATGACATTCATCCCTGACAACAAATGCTAAAGTATAGGCTAATTTTTAGGCTAATTTTTCTGTTATGTTTCAGCATTAATCTCAGGCTGATTTTCAGGAAACTAACAGTTGTGCTAAAATTAAGAGACCTAACATATAGCCTATTTGTTAGCACCCTAATGTGTGGAAATTAGGTTAACTTGCTTAACCTTAATTTTAGGAAATTCAAGTACAAGGCCCAAGTACTGCATTATAAAAGGATGGCAATCCTAATTTCAGCAACTCAGGGATTTGAAGCGTGAAAAATTAAATATATCATCATATATCCTTGTTGTACTTTTATTGTGTCTTGAATTAGGTTTTACTTGTGAGCCAAGCAATTATCACCTAGATGATTGCATTGGACTAGGGTGTTTGTTGAGTTGTAATTGTTGTGTCACTCTAAGCTTTTAAGTGTTAGTGTTGTGTTTCTTTATTAAAGCTTTTAAGCACAATCAAGAGTTGTTTGAAGTATATCTTCACCACTAAATTAACTATTCTTAATGGTTGTAATCACTACTGTGATTGAGGGGGAGTGATTAGGTACTCAGGTCTTAGTTTAGATTGAAATTGCATTGGTGTAACACCCCAAAATTTGCCCTCCTCATTCAATCATTCATTTAGCATTTCATATTGCATTTCATCATGTCAATCAGAATTAGATCCGAAAAAAAAAACGAAAAAAATAAAAAATAAAAAATAATTTTTTACAAAATAAAAAAATAAATAAAAATAATAATAAAAAAATAAATAAAATATAATAAAAAATTTTGGACTTGGGTCTCTCTCATTTGAGCCCACAAAACCATGAAATTCAGTCTATAAATACCAAGGCTTCACTTGAGAAAAAGGAAGAGAAGCAAAATACTCTGAGGTTTCCTTGGAACAAAACCCTGGACAAAACCTGAAGAGAAACCTGACAGAGAACTCAGAGCAACCTCCAAACCCTAAAGGGCCTCACGGGTGCAACTCAATTTCAATCAAGCTCTCCAATCAGGTTTGCCCTATTCCCATTATTTTACGCCTTCAATTTGAATGTTCTAAATGTGTGATGTATTATGAATGGGTGAAACCTATGCCTTGAATGTTTAATCACATGATTTCTAAAGTGTATGTCACAGGGTTTGAGGTTTCTGAAACCATACTGTTATCCATGAAAAAAATGCTTATGGTGTTTCACTAACCCTTTTGTTGAGTTCTTGTGAGGGCTCACATGACTTTTGCAGGGATAACTTGCGTGGTTTCCCACTTTATTTGTGGGATAACCCCTGGAGGTTCATTCCGATTACCTGTACTGACCCACTTTCTTTGATGATGTTAACTTGGAAGGATCTTAGGGTTTCCCATTCCTCTAATTGCTGTTACTTCGGATCTTTATCCGCGTGGTACTTTTACATTTTTCCCGCATTTTACTGCTTTCCTAGCTGGAAGACCTCGATAGGAGGCAATGTTTTTGTGTTTACTTTATGCAGGTTCCTTTGTCCAGGGTTAAGAGCTATGAGGTCCTATCCTCATTACCCTTTTGCATGCGCGTTCCTACAATGCAAACAAACCCTTTATTGATTTTTCTTCTCCATAACACACGTTTACTCCTTCTACTACAGGCGAGTAAGTCTCCAAAGGTCGAGCATCCGGTAGATTGCGTAGTAACGTTGTTCGCCCAAAACCCAATCCACAACCCCGTAGTTAGCCGAACTACGGCTTGCTCTGATTCTCATTCCAGATGAGATACGTAGGCATAAGACGCGATATCTTAGCGAGCACAATTACCCTTAACCCCTAGGTAGCCGAGCTACGAAGACTCTGATTCTCATATTCAGATGAGATACGTATGTAGTGGATGCGACATCCGCGCGAGTCATTTTCATTTAACCCTTTTTTTTTGGTAAACAACACAAGATAAACTCACACCCTTTAGACGAAAACTACAAAAGTGGATCCCGTAGAGTACTACGGATGCGTAGGGGTGCTAATACCTTCCCTTCGCATAACCGACTCCCGAACCCAAGATTTGGTTGCGAGACCCCGTCTTGTCCTTTCCTTTTTCAGGTTTACTTCAAGCGTTTCCTTTCCCTCCTTTGGGATGAATAACGCACGGTGGCGACTCTTATGTCTTTTTCTTTCGCCGGTTGTTTTTTTTGCACACTGTATTTTTCAGGTTGTGACAATTGGGTAGGTCTTAAGTGATAGGATTAAACTGGTGGTTTAAGTCCTGAATTAATACCTCTTATAATGGATTTCCTCCCTGGCTTGGTAGCCCCCAGATGTAGGTGTGTTTGTCACCAAACTAGGTAAACAATTCTCTGTGTCATTTACTACCTTTTACATTTACTTTCTGCATACGTTACCTGTCTGCGCAGAATTGGATGTCATAAAATCCAGTGTGATATCGATAGTCTGTTACTAGAATTTCAATTGGCATCAGAGCAGGCACCCTGCCTGTTAATTTCTGGGTGAGATCTAGGGACGTTACTTTCTAGTACCATGGACAGGGATGTAGGATTCTCAAATAGACCACCCATGCTGGATGGTTCTAACTATGATGACTGGAAACCTCGTATGATAGCCTTCTTGAGGTCTTTAGATAGCAAGGTCTGGAGAGCTGTCAACAAAGGATGGGAACATCCAACGAAGACAGGTAAATATGGAATCATTATGCAAATTCCTGAAGAAGAGTGGGACAAAGAGCAAGAGGCATTAGCCCTTGGAAACTCTAAGGCTTTGAATGCACTGTTCAATGGGATAAATAAGAACATTTTAGACTGGTGCATCACTGTGAACTGGCTAAAGATGTTTGGGATACTCTCAAAACAACTCATGAAGGTACCTCCAAGGTAAGGATGTCTAAACTCCATATGCTGACTACTAAGTTTGAAAATCTGAGGATGAAAGAGGATGAGACTATTCATAACTTCCACATGAATATTCTTGAAATTGGCGACACTTCTGGAGGCTTAGGAGAGAAAATGTCTGAAGAAAAACTTGTAAGAAAGATTCTCAGATCATTGCGCAAGAGATTTTCCATGAAGGTTACTGCTATAGAAGAGGCTCAAGATATCTGCAATATGAAGGTTGATGAGCTTATTGGTTCTCTCCAAACTTTTGAAATGGGCTTGTGTGAGAATGTTGAAAAGAAAAACAAAAACATAGCTTTTGTATCAAATACTGAAGAGGATTCGGAAGAAGGAAATATTGAAGGTGATGAAAGTATATCAAAAGCTATAGCCATGCTTGGAAGACAGTTCAACAAGTTCATAAAGAAGATTGATCAAAAAGGTAGACCAAATGTCAAGAACACTTTACTGACATCAGTAGAAGATCAAAATCTGAAGAAAAGTCCAACCAAGGCAAGGGAATCCAGTGTCATGAATGTGAAGGTTTTGGACACATTAGAGCTGAATTTCCTACCTTCCTCAAGAAGCAAAAGAAGGGACTATCTGTCACCTGGTCTGATGGAGACTCTGAGAGTGAATCAGAAGGAGAATCTGCAAAACATGTCACTGCATTAACTAGTGTTTGTGCCTCTGATGATGACTCAAGTGGAGATGAACTTACATTTGATGAACTTGCTGCTTCATATAAAGAGTTATGTGTTAAAAGTGCATAAGTGTTTCTACAAGGAGAAAAGCAGAAGAAACTCATCAAGGAGCTGGAAGTTGAGAAGAAGAAGCATCTGACAGTCATAGATGATCTAAATGGTGAGATAACCTTGCTGACCTCTAAGCTAGATCAAATGACAAAATCCATCAGAATGTTGAATAAAGGAACTGACACTTTGGAAGAAATTCTAAAGGTGGGACAAAAATCAGGAACCATGTCTAGTTTAGGCTTTGTTAAGGAATCCTCATCTGAATTCAAAAGCTCAAAGGCTGATGTTCAGAAAATCAAGCAGAAGTCACAACCAATGTGACAACATCATGGAAACAGGAGGATTAACCATCAAAAGAAGAAATTTCAAAGATGGAGATGCCACTACTGTGGAAGATTTGGTCACATAAAACCCTTATGTTACAGGTTGCATGGTTATCCTAACCAGACCCCTCAAGTCAGACCTAAGCAGAAGGTACCTAAGCATAATGCCCCTATCAAGAAACAACAATGGGTTGCTAGAATAGCTCACACATCTCTAAGGGCATCTACCAAAGAAGACTGGTATTTTGATAGTGGTTGCTCAAGACATATGCCTGGGATGAATAACTTATTGGTAGATATAAAACTTCATACTACCAGTTATGTGACCTTTGGTGATGGAGCTAAAGGAAAAATCAAAGGTGTTGGTAAGCTGGACAATCCTGGAGTTCCAGAACTGAATAATGTGTTGTTAGTAAAAGGACTAACTGCTAATCTCATTAGCATAAGCCAGCTATGTGATCAAGGCTTCAATGTACAGTTCACTAAGGAAGAATGTGTTGTGACAAATGGAGAAAATAAGGAAGTTATGAGAGGATCCAGATCCAAAGATAATTGCTATGTATGGGAACCTAAAGTCTCAAACGACTCCTTAATGTGCTTCTTAGCCAAGGAAGAAAAGGAAGTGAAGTTGTGGCATAGAAGACTTGGACATCTTCATTTAAGAGGAATGAAGAAGATCATATCCAAGGAAGCAGTTAGAGGAATCCCAAAGCTGCTTATTGATGAAGGAAAAGTCTGTGGAGAATGTCAGGTTGGCAAGCAAACCAAGATGTCACATCCTAAGCTTGGACATCTACAACATCCAAAACTCTGGAACTTTTGCACATGGACTTAATGGGACCTATGCAAGTTGAAAGTCTTGGTGGGAAGAGATATGCTTATGTGGTTGTTGATGACAATTCCAGATACACATGGATAAGCTTCATCAGAGAAAAATCAGATGCATTTGATGTCTTCAAAGATCTATGCATAAGACTCCAAAGAGAAAGGATAGTAGTGTTATCAGAATAAGAAGTGACCATGGAAAGGAGTTTAAAAATTCCATGTTTGATGATTTCTGCTCATCTGAAGGAATAAGTCATGAGTTGTCCTCACCTATTACTCCTCAGCAAAATGGAGTAGTTGAAAGGAAGAAACATAAATGTGTATCATTATCCACTGCAGAAGCTGAGTACATAGCAGCTGAAAGCAGTTGTTCCCAACTGGTATGGATGAAACAAATGCTGACTGAATGTCACTCAGAATGTTATGACATTGTTCTGTGACAATCTCAATGCCATTAACATTTCAAAGAATCCTATCCAACACAGCAGGACCAAACGTATTGACATTAGACATCACTTCATAAGAGATCTGGCGGAAGACAAAGTGATTACCTTGGAACATGTGGCAACTGAACTACACCTTGCTGGCATATTTACAAAAGTTTTGGATGCCAATCAATTTGAATGTTTAAGGGGGAAGTTGGGGATCTGTGTTCATGAGAACCTATAGCTTGGATTTGTTCATTATCTCAGCTATCACAGCTATGTATGATAATGGTTTGTACTGCCTAACTATTATGTTTTAACATGTTTAATGTTATAACATCTGTCCTAACATTCTCTGATAGACTAATTGGCATCTATTTTGTCTAATTTGTCACCTTTGGTCAATTTTGACTAAAAAGGGGGAGAAGTGTTGATAAGTGTTAATGTGGAATGTGGAAGCAGTTGTGTATGTAGCTGAACTGAAGGACAACTATTGTTGAAGGAAGTGCACAAGTGTTAAAACAAGAATGTTTTTATGTTTACAGATGTCAAAGAGGATGTCTGATATGGTGCACAGGTGTTGATGTTGAAGCATATGTCAGAATGACATTCTGGCTGGTACAGGTGCTGTAGTCACAGTAGTTGTTATTTGATGTATGCACAGATTTAGGGGGAGAAGGAGTACCCTTGTGCATTTGTGTGTCTTACTAGTTGCATCCATAACTAGTAATTCTATTTTTGTTGCACAGATTTAGGGGGAGGAGAAGTACCCTTGTGCATGTGTGTATTACTAGTAACTATAAAGCTAGTAATTATGTTGCTTATGCTGCTGTTTAAACTATTGTTATGTTGTTTAACTACTGATAGTTTACCTTGTGAACAAAAAGGACAGATATATGTTTTGCCAAAATTTGCCAAAGGGGGAGTTTGTTGATTCTTAGTGTTGGCAGCAATTTTGGTAAAACAAAGAGTGTTCACAAGATGTTATGTGTGATGTCTTAACATAAGATATCCTATGTACCTGCTGGAGTTCAAGAACATGTTCATGCAAGATTGTTTCAGAATGTAATACACAAGGTCATGGCATTTGATATGGGATGTACCTGCTGGAGCTTAAATGAAAGACATGTTCATGCAGGATTGTTTCAAGATGTCATACACAAGGTCATGGCATCTGATATGGTTGTACCTGCTGGAAGTTATAAAATGAATTATTGAATTATGTAGGATTTTTCCAGGATGTCAGACCCGATGTCAGGACATCTTGTACCAAAAACATTCAGTGTGAATGTCTGGTGTTTTGTGATTGCACAAATAATGGCAATCTATGTATGATTGAATGTCTGATTAGCTGGCGCATTCAATCATGGATTACAACCTGATTTATTTTTTCCAAGGAGATTTATCCAACTGTTATAAAAAGGGTCCTCTAAACAAGAGGTTATGCTGTTGTTTGCTCTCTGCTTGATCTTCTCTTGTGCTGCTGCTGTTTGAAGTTTAACTTCTATGTTTGCTAAGTGTATTAGCTAATTTGATTCTCTGCTTGGATGTGTGCTTTCTGCTGCTGTGAACTCTATTGTGATGCCAAGTTGTTTTAGCCAAAACTTTTCCAAAGGGGGAGTTTGTAGATGTTTTTGATTGGCTGCATTTTATGTCGAAACACTTAATGTACTTAGATGTCTTGACTGATGTCATGACATGCTTAAGTAGTATGCTGCAGGATTAGCTAATATAGGATTTACTAGATGTCAAACTGAATGTTATGACATTCATTCATGATAGCATTTTCTGGATGTCAAACTGAATGTTAGGACATTCATCCCTGACAGCAGATGCTAATTTTTAGGCTAATTTTTTTGTTATGTTTCAGCATTTATCTCAGGCTGATTTTTAGGAAACTAATAGCTGTGCTAAAATTAAGAGACCTAACATATAGCCTATTTGTTAGCACCCTAATGTGTGGAAATTAGGTTAACTTGCTTAACCTTAATTTTAGGAAATTCAAGTACAAGGCCCAAGTACTGCATTATAAAAGGATGGCAATCCTAATTTCAGCAACTCAAGGATTTGAAGCGTGAAGAATTAAATATATCATCATATATCCTTGATGTAATTTTATTGTGTCTTGAATTAGGTTTTACTTGGGAGCCAAGCAATTATCACCTAGATGATTGCATTGGACTAGGGTGTTTGTTGAGTTGTAATTGTTGTGTCACTCTAAGCTTTTAAGTGTTAGTGTTGTGTTTCTTGATTAAAGATTTTAAGCACAATCAACAGTTGTTTGAAGTATATCTTCACCACTGAAATAAATATTTTTAATGGTTGTAATCACTGCTGTGATTGAGGGGGAGTGAGTAGGTACTGAGGTCTTAGTTTAGATTGAAATTGCATTGGGTAGGTCTTAAGTGATAGGATTAAACTGGTGGTTTAAGTCCTGAATTAATACTTCTTATAATGGATTTCCTCCCTGGCTTGGTAGCCCCCAGATGTAGGTGTGTTTGTCACCGAACTGGGTAAACAATTCTCTGTGTCATTTACTTCCTTTTACATTTACTTTTTGCATACATTACCTGTCTCCGTAGAATTTGATGTCATAACATCCAATGTGACATCGATAGTCTATTACTAGAATTTCAATAGGGATGGAATTACTCCCCTGAGTTATATCCTCATCGGGTTGAGTCTTGTTAATTGTGTCTTTCTAGTTTGTTCCTAGATTGACTCCCTTTTGTTATTTCCCTGCAGTTTCTTGTGGTTTAGTTATTCAATTACTCAGTAACCAGTAATTGTTCATTCTTTTCCCTAGTAGAACTTTTTGGCCTTCTACCTAGTAACAGGTAGTTGTAAGTCCTATTTCTGTAGTTTTCTACCCATTAACCGATAGATGTAATCCCCTCTTTGTTGGTTATCTTTATCCAGTATTCGGTATTGGTATTCCTTCATTTTTGAGTATACCACCCAGTAACCGGTGATATATCTCTTGGATAAGTGCTTTTTTATTCAAGCAATTTATCCCCCGTGAGTCATCTTTCATTTGCCCTTTTGTTTGGTAATGATTGTTGCTTCTTTTATTCGGTCTTCATTTTTTACCCAGTAACCGGTATCTCGATATCCTTTCTTTTCGGTCGATTTATCCTTTATTAACCTAGTAATCGATTGTGGATAATCTTCCATGCGAGTATGTTATCTATGTTCTGACGATAATAGATAATATATCTCATGCGCTCTTCGGTCGAAGTCTTTTCTTCCCTAGTCGTGTAAGATTCGTATTTCCTTGTGAAATCGAATGCCCGTCCTGTAAATCGAGTTTTCTTTTTCAGCCCTCCTTTTGGATGATGAGTGTCTTAGATATGTTCCCAATTCACGCCTGGTTGGTCACCTATTATATGCCCAGTAACCGGTATTCCTGGTGTTCCTTCCTTCTGCTCCCTATTATGACTTTTTGTCCCCTGTGGAGTCAAACTTTCCTGAGTTGAGATATGCCTTTTAGGTCCTCCTCGGATGTTTTGGATGATTGATATCTCTCACCCTTATACCGGTCTTAGATATTATTTCTCCCTGAGCGTGTTTATCTCTCACCCTTATACCAGTGTTTCGATAACATGTCTCTTTTTGAGTTTATTACCCAGTAACCGGTAATATCTCGTTGTTTCTTCCTCAACTGAGTCCTTTATGGACATCCCCGTCTGTGTATGGATTTTTATCCAAGGTATCCTTTGTGGATAGTTTTTAATGTATTGGCATATTCCCCAATACATGCATCTTTGCGTCAGCTTGAGTCTTTCCATTGATTTATTTTCGTGGAATCCCTCCGTGTCTCCCAGCAAGTTTTCAAGTCGTAACCTGCTCACACATTTTACCCTATTGTCCCCTCAGAGTCTTTGTCTCCCTAGCGAGTGTGTTACTCCTACGGAATTTTCAGTTTCTCCTGATTTCTCTTTCTTTTGTCGCCATATTTCCTCACAGAGCATTAACTTTTTCATGCATACATCTGCATCATGAGGTCTCTTAGGGACCAAAATTTGTCTCTTTGTTATTATTTAAGCCCATTCTACCGCGTCGAGACGAAGATTTTAACCTTCATATCTCCGGCTAGAATGACCTTAAATAGGGGCATCTGTAAGACCCTAATTTTGACCCTAAGATCCCTCATGGCATCATATCATTTGCTCAATGCATTGCCTCAAGGATCATAGCATGTGTGACTCCTTACCCTAGGGTTGAGACTTGTGTGAGTTGGTTTGAGACCACAAAGCATGTTTTCATTTTATATTATTGCTTTTCTTATTTTGTTTACTAACCAAAAGCACAAAAATATGTCACTAACCTCTTTTGTTTTGAAGCTCAAGTGATCATGTGCTCCAATGCTCCTAGGAGGCTCCTAGGCTCAATGAAGTGGCTCAATAAAGAGGAAAACAAGCATGACAATGGTCCACAAAGCTCTCAATCATCATATATGTCTCCCAAGTATCCCAATGTGCCAATTTGATCAAGATAACCCAAAGGGCTTGAGGATTGTTTCCCAAGGAAACCCTAATTCAACTGTGCATTGACTGTGCCTTTCTCATGAAGCAACCTCAACCTATGATCAAATTCAATAAAGTGAAGTTCTTTCATTCATTATTTTATGCATATATGAGCTTATGTGAGTATCCTCAATCATTCATTAATCAAGATTTGAAGTTTGGCCTTGAGAAGTTGACCAATCAAGTCATCTGACCAAACTGAAGATCACTGAAACCTAACGTTTGATGTGTTTGTCAAATGAAGATGACCCCAAAAGCATAAATGTTCTTAAGAACCATATGAATAAATTTCATTTTCATCAAAAATCCATTTGAAACTTTTAAGGTCATCATTTATTTCAAAAACTTATATGTCATTTTGACTGAAACCCTAATTTTGGGTCAACTTCCCAAGGACCTAACTTCTTCATTTTTTATGATTTCTAGGTGAGATCAATTGCATTGGAAATCTTAATATGTCTACTTAAAATGTTATGTTGGACAAAATTTCATAATCGTAAAATAAACACATGTGATAATAAAAAACATTATAGGTCACTTTGGACCAAAACCATTGAATTTGAAAAATGTCCAACTTCAAGTGCCCATAACTTTGTCATAAAAAATCAAAATGATTCAAACTTTAAGTCCAAAATTTATCATCTTTAAAATATATACAACTTTTATGTTGGAAGTTTTTCCATTTGAGGCTTACATCATTGAAGCAGAAGGGCTTGAAGTTGGTCACTTTTAGGAAAACAATTCAAAGGAAACATAGACATGTTTTGTACCTCAAACTTCAAGACCAGTTTTCACAAATTTCCAAACTCCAAATGTATTTTTACCCAACATAGATTTTGTTCCTTATGTCAAGACCTTTCCAACCATTACTCACACCACCATGGTTGGATTTGCCATGTGTTATTTTCGAAGGGCTTAACATTTATGTTCAATTATGCAATTCACTTTGTATTTTCATGCTCAAGCAAGTACCACGCCAATTACATGTCCAATTCAACTCATTGTGATATCAGCTTGCATTTCCACTCAATTTTGGGCCTCACATGCGCCTGTACAGGCCCATGCATGGAGGACCCAAAGCTTCATGCACACGAGTTCTTCACTTGCTTGCATCCATCTCAGCTATAAATACATTGCCATGCTCATTCAAAAACCAACCTTATGGTGATTTGAAGCTCTGCTGAAATCAAAACCTAACCTCACTCAAAGTAATTCTAATTTTTGTTTCTCAAATTCAAGCTTGAATTTCAACACAATCAGTTGATCTTCAAGTCTTATACCTTAGCCTTGCATTCATATCACATCTCAAGATCAAATTGGAAGCAAAAGTTTGAAGGAATCGTGATGTTCAAAGTTGCTCTTCAGAGGTATAACATCAAACTGTTTTAATCTGAATCTTGCTCCATGATGTGAATTGCTTGTTGTAGCGGTGTATTCATCACTTTATGATTTATTGACTAAATCAAAAGCAAAGCATACAAAAATAGAGTCGCCACCGCACTTTTATTTATCCAAAGGAATGGCTAAAAAGCGAACAAAAGCCTAAGAAGTTTTACACATAGAAAACTAATGAAAGGTCAGAGATCTGGGTAAGGGGGTAATTATGCAAAGGGAAGGTGTTAGGCACCCAATGCATCCTAGGTACTCCTAGGGAACCTTTTACACAAATTGTTGCAAAAGATATTTTTTATGAAAATATTTATTGTGCAAACATTGATTGGGAGGATGGGAAAAGAATATACAATTTTTATTATTTTTGTGTTTGGATGGATAACCATTACCTACGTACCTTTACAGGATCAAAACCTCGTAGTTCGGCTAAAAGATTTCCAAAAAATAAGTGGATTGATTTTAAACAAAAGCCCTAAGGTCTTTCATTATCCACGGGAGAAAACTCAACCTATACAACCATAAGTCCACCATGTGAGAAAAGCTTCAACTTGCTAGTGAGGTACCATGCCCTATAATAAGCAAGGAAGTCTTACAATTCAATCAATAAGGACAAAGGGTAAGATTCACATCAACCACTAAGATAATTGAGATCTATGGCTAATGTATGAAAACTTATCAAGAAGTGGACAAAACCACAAAACAATTGAATGAGTGAAATTAACCATTTAGGATTTATTCACAAAATAAAGTCAAAGTATGATTAGAATTCAATTCAAAAGAAGTATTGTGAAAATGAAGTTTGAAAATCAAAGGCTTAAGGCCTAGGTTTCTAATTTGAAAACAGGTGAAAATGTTTGCACAAAGTTTTCTGGTTTGAGTTAACATGCACAATGGAGGTTTAAGGAACAAAAAAGGTGAAAGGTTAAGAGATGTAAAACTTCTTGGATGTTCACCTCTTGAGATCATATGTAGATGATCCAAGTGATTCCTTTGGAAAAGGCAACAAGCAAAGCAGATAAACAACATAAATGGAAACCAGATGTCAATCAATGGACTTATACCAGACTCACAAAACAAAGACGGATACCAGATGCCAATCTATGGACTTACACCAATCTCACAGAACCAAAATGGATACCAGATGCCAATCAATGGACTTACACCAATCTCACAAAACCAAAATGGATACCAGATGTCAATCAATGGACTTATACTAGTCTCACAAAACAAAGATGGATACCGGATTCCAATCAATGGACTTACACCAATCTCACAAAACAAAGAAAACAAATGCAATAAGCAAGAGGAAACAAGTTGCCAATAAATGGTCTTACACTTGACTCCAAGGAAATAGGATGCCAATCAATGGTCTTAGTCCCAACTCCTACCAGATCATAGGAAACAACTGCCAATAAATGGACTTACAATTGACTCCTCAATGGTCAAAACCAAAATGTCACAAAGTATGAACAATGATCATGAAATGATATACAATTAATGCTCAAAGATGAAAGCAATGCACATAGGCACACACAAACAATTATGCACATATGGGCAAACAAGCCAACAAGCAACCAATTAGCACACTCTATACACAATCAATGGGCTCAAGCAAGGTTAGGGTGAAGCAGATGAAATGGAGATGAGGGTTATGCCTCATAACTCTTATCCCTGGCCTGGGAGAGCTTTAATCAATAGAAAGTGTGGGAGTTCATAATGAAGGAACTCTTCTCCATATATGATTGACTCTATAAGATCTTGGGTTCTTATTCACAATGCATCAACACATGGTGTGAGCAAAGTGAATGACATAACTGAATAGTAGGGGATGGATTGCACATCCCTTATATCTGTCAATTGCCTCTTAAGAGGACTTTACCTGCTTCGCACAAAATTAAACAAACAAAAACATGGCCTCTTAAGGAGGGCTTCAGACATGTGCCTGCCAAAGTAACATGGCAGGTCTTCCAGACTACATGAAGATTAGGGGTTATACCTAAGTGGTATGCCAACCACAAGCAAAGCAAAGCAAAGTTCAAATGAACTTAAAGCAACTTAGGTACCTGTGAAAACAACTAAATAAATCAGTACAATACTCAGACAAACAGACAACAGTCAATAACAAACAAACAATCACATAAGCCATAAGGCAAACTCAAATGAGTTATCATCAACCTACAAAACAACAATTTTAGAAATCAAAAGCAAATATCAACATTCAAATGATGAAGCAACATTAACCATGGAATTTGGATGCTTGAACCTGAAATTCAAAGCTCACATGTAAGTACAAACCACTAGGTCAAAGCCTAGGGTCAAAGGTAAAGAAAAAATTCAAAACAGGAGCTGAAATTCAACACAATGCAACTTCAAACACATATTAACATGTCCTAAAAAGGACCAAGTCAAAAACATCAAGAAAGTCCATGTAATAAGCAAGAGAAGTCAAAGACAATTTCAAAGCTCATATTTGGACATTATGAATGAAAATTCCAAATCAAAACAGAAATGATTCAAATAATTCTGGAAACAATAATGAGCATTCAACACATCCAAACCAATCATCACACAAAAAATCAGAAGCATCAAAGATCATTTGGCATGGAAATGAAATTGTACAAGTTGGACAACCAAATGTGTGACACAAATTGTCACACCATGCAAACATGTGCATAAAACAGAAATGACAAATGGGAAAATTACCAAACCAAACCTAAAACATCCATTAACATGTCAAGAATCATCATGCAAAATTCCATGTCCATTGGATTAAAATCAAGCATTTCACAATAAGATGAATGGAGCAACGTCACAAATGTACACATGATCACAAAGTCTAGCACAATCCAAAATTCAGCCATGCACAACCTCAGCAATTATCATCATAAAAAACTAGACAAACAAAGGATCATGCTACAAAAAATTTGGAATTATTTGAGTCATTTTTCAATTTGTTATGCATTTTTGAAGTTGGAAGAAAAAATCAAAATCAAAATGAAGCATAGTATGGAAAATAAGGAGGGAAAGCATAAAATGATGAAGCAATTTGAAAATATGATCTCGCCAGGAATCGATCCATGTTAACATTCAAATGTGAGCGCGCCACACATGAAACGACGCCGTTTCACCTGCAAACCCTAACAAAACCAGTTGGACGCAAATCCGTCACAAATCTGACGCTACTTCGTCTTCCTCATTAAGACGAAGATGAACAGTGCACCTTCATGAACAATTTTTCCAGAAATTCCAAAATCATACATCATCATGAAGCTTTTGCAATGGAGATTATAGATCAACAAACATCTAATCCTAACTCATCAAGATCAAAGAGAATCGAACAAAATAAAAATGAGGCATCAAACTTCCATCACACATAACTCACTCAATAATGCACCATTTTTCATGAAATTTTCACCAGAATCATTAGCAAGAATAGATCTACAAGAATATGTGCATGAATTTGAGAATTAAGAGATTCGAAAATTGAACCTCTTGAAGAGCAGTTCCTTGCAATGCACGATCCAATGCTCCAAATGATCCAAATCCACTCTATAACACTTGTAATGATGTTTGATGAAGAAAAGGAAGCTTGAAACAATGTAGATCTAGCTCAAATCTCAGCTGCCATGGCAATGTTCTTGAGCTTGCTATGCACAACTCTTGCTCGAATTCAACAATCTAACACTTGATCTGCACTCAATTCATACCAGAGAACAAGAATATGAAATAAAATTGCAATGTTATTTGAAGAAAATTTGAATTATGCTTGGAAGAAAATTTTGGAGGGAGAGAGAATTTGGATCTTGAAATGGTGAAAAATGATTAACCTCCTTCAAATTCTGTTAGATTAGAGTATTTATATGCTTCCTTAATCACCTTGCTAATCCATACTTAACTTGGTTAATAAAAATAAGGTATTTTGCAAAATTTCAAAAATGCATGGTGTATGGACTAATCCCATGTGAACAGTACCATTTGCTTCATCAATTACACTTAAAATCATTTTTTAAACCCAATGGCAATGGTAGAAAGTTCCCATGATGCACCATTTTTGAATTTTGCAATTTCCCTCCAAAAAAGGCATGGAGTAGCAAATGATCATGTGATAACAATTCATGCAATGTGGTGATTGTTTTGAAAAGTTCATGTTATGAGAAGCAAAATTCAAAAAGAACCACCAAATTTGGAGTTATGAATCAAAAGATATGGCCATTTGAAGTTCCATGCACACTTGGCACTGATTGGATCATATCTCCTCAACCATACATCAGATGCTCATGATCTTGGACTTTTTGGAAATGGGAGAGAGATATCTTCAACTTTCATGTTGGACAAAATTTCATTTGAAGCTTCTTTGATGTTGGAAAGTTAAGTTGAAGTTGGATCAAAAACTTGCCATTTTTGGAAAGTTGAAATTATAGGTCACTTTCCATTTTTGGAAACTTTTGACTTGACTTCAAATTCTTCAACCTTGATCTTTGGTATGATGAATAAGCATGATTTGGACATGAATGGGATAAAGAAACTTAATTTCTCAATTCAAAATCCACAGTTGACTTTTCAGTTGACTGCATTGGTCCTTAGATGACCTGAACATGTTCTGATGAACTCGAGCCTCAACCACTTGGGGAATTTGCTCCAAAATGAACCTATAGCTCACATAAGCTCCATAAAATGATCACATGATCCATATCTCAAGAAAATACCATCTGCTCTTTGTACCAAGAATTCATCTGATGCCTTGACCTGTTGATTGCTTAAGCTGCAAGTAACAAAGGTTAATGACATATTTTTGTACATTTTTGGTTAGTGATTAAAAGAAAAGCAATGATGTACAAAATGCAAGCAATGCTTGGTGATCAAGAACCACTCTCAAGAAATATCCCACCCACAGGGAAGGAAGCAAGGTGTCTAATGATCCTTGAGGCAATGCAAAGTTATGATATGATGCCATGAGGGATCTTAGGGACAAAATTGGGGTCTTACACTTGTGTTCAAACTGTTTTTTGAAGTCCTCGAGCAAGAGGCCGCCCAGTGGTGGTCTTGATTTCCTAATTTGAGCCGTTTCAGTTTGCATACATTGAATTTCAAGCTCAGATTTCTCACTTGATAGAAACATTGAGCACAATCCAAGGTTACAAGGGTGATGTACATCACCCCAACTTCATTTTGGTACCACGTTTGCTTATTTTGTTTAAGGTTCAAAAACCTGCGCGTGGTGCCTGGAGTTCGTTCTGGCCGAAGAAGATGGTGGTTTCGACCACCATCCCCACGTGGATGACTCCAAGCCTTTGGATCTGTCTCATTTGTTCTAATCATGGTTGTGCGTGTGTTTGACTTCTTTGAATACCACATGTGATGCGTTTGACCAATGCCTATGGTGAGAACGCACTTCTGAGCCCTTGGATTGTGGCACGTCAATTAATGAAATTGATCCAAGGGGCGCTGATTTTCCTATTTTCTATTTTTCTGTTTTATTTTCTTTTAATTCCTTTTAATTTCAAAAATTCATAACTATTTTATTTGGAGTCACAAAAATATGAGACCAATGGCAAAACAATTCTTGAAAAATCTAGTTTCATAATCTGATTTTTAATTATTTTTGTGACTTCATTTAATATTTTTTGTGAATTATTTTGTTTTTAATAGTTTTTAATTCATTTTAAATACTTTTTGATATCTGAAAATCCCAAAAATATTTTCTTAACACATATGGATCATGATAGGTCTATGAAAAATAGTCTCATCAATTTCTTAATTGATTTGAGATTTATTTGAGATTTTAATCCATTTGTGTTATTTTTCTTGGTTTTTAATTGTTCTAAAATAATTTCTGTTTTCAAAAAATGTTGAGAAAATTTGTCAAATTTTGTTTGACCATGTTAGACCTATGATGATTCAATTGGACTTGTTGAAGTTGATTTGAATTGAATTTGAGGTTTGACCATACTTTGTTCATTTTATTTTATGATTTATTTTAATTTCAAAAATACCAAAAAATATGTTTGACTTGTTGATTTCTAATCTTCATTTTTCTTCTATTTTACATTGGTTGATGATGATTTGATTCATATTTGATCATTGTGTTATGATTATTTCATTTGAATTCTCCTTTTGTCCATTTCATTTCATCTTCATCTCACTTTTTTTTTGGCCAATGAGTTAATGATTTGTGGTTAGTCTTGACATATGAGAGGCTTAACCTTCTTTGATCCAAATCAAACTCAACTTGATCAAAGATCAAGTGAGTTTCTTTATGTCCAAGATAGGTTGCTTCTTGGTCAAACAAAAAGCCTAAAATCCATACAAGGCCTTCACCTTTTCTTTTGGCATGGCAAGTTGTAGGAGCTTAGCTTACTAGTCATGATCTCTAACTTGTGTTTATTTGCCTATAGTTTTATTAACCAACCTCAGATAGGTGTGACTACTACATTAGTCCACTTACGATTGCTTAATATAGCGCTAAATTGTCTTATGACACACTAACATTAACTATTAAGTACTAACATTAATTCAAGCATTTAATTCTTGCAATTTAATTTAATGCAATTTACTTTCTTGCTCATTTTATTCATATTGCTTTTTCCGTTTGCTCACTTGAGCTCATATTTTATGTTTATGTCATTTTCCGTTTGCTCATTTGAGCTCATTATTGTATATAAATATATTATTGCTTTGGGTTTGTTTTGTCTTTGTTTGTGTGAACCCAATGCAAAAAGGAGAAAGGATTTAGAATTAGGACCTTACCTATGCTTAAAGGAGGTCAAGAGAAACTAGACCTCATCCCTTTAGAATGCTAAACTTGTGGAAGAGCAACTAGGCCTCATGCCTTTAGAATGCTAAATCTTAAAGTTGACTTCAAAGGACCCGTAATCTAAACTCATTTTTTGTCCATTCCTCTTATTGTGTTGTGAACTTTTTGATGTTTGTTCTTGTGTGATAGGGATTCCATCTTGAGATAGTAAGAAGGACTATTGTCATGAGTAGCCAAGTTATGAGAGACAACCCAAGTGGAGATCCTAGGAGCTTGAATATAATATTTGTTTGATTGCTTGAGTGATTGCTAAGTCCAAAGGAAAGGAGCATCTTGAATCATCTTTATGATCTCAAGAAAAGGAACTCCGAGGGTTTTATCTCTTATCTTATCTTTGCATGTTTAGGACTAGCCCTTCTCTTCTTCTCTCCACTATAACCCAAGCCAAATTCATTTTGTGCAAACTTTTGACATTATTTTCAAACTAGAAACCTAGGCCTTATGCCTTTGATTTTTCAAAATCTTTTCATTAATACTCATTGTGAATAAACATTAAGTCAACTTTGACCCCATTTTGTAAATACACTTAACTTGTAAATACAACTCACTTCAAGTGACTTTTGTGGTTCCAATGGCCACCTTTGCTAAAACCTTTTTTCATAAACATTAGCCATAGGTTTGAGTTATCATAGTGGTTGATGTAAACCTCACCTTATCCTTAGTGATTGGACTATAAGTCTTTCATACTTATTATAGGGTGGATCCCTCACTAGTATGTTGAAGCTCTCCTCACATGGTGGATTGTTCGTTTAGGTGGATTGTTCATATAGAGATTATGCGAGGAGGATTTCAACTTTCTTTACAAAAGTTGAGTTTCATCATATCCCTCGAGATGAAAACCGGATGGCAGATGCTCTTGCAACGTTGGCGTCTATGATTGTAGGGAAGTATTGGAATAAAGTTCCTGTTAAATGGATTCTTTTCAAGAGTAGAAAATATTTCCTCATAAGTAGTTCTATGTAGACAATCGAAACATCACTTAATTGACGTGAAATACATTCAACCTCTCTTTACCTGCATTTATTATTTACCATTGTTTTGCAAACCCAATATCTCGTTTATACCGTCTTAGATAAACACTGTAACGATAGTAATCGATAGATTGACGTTTGGTCTCTGTGGGATCGATATTCTTTTATATTACTTTGACGTAATTCGTGCACTTGCGAATCAAGCGATCAAGTTTTTGGCGCCGTTGCCGGGGACCAACTTTGTCAAATTTAGTACCCTGTTGTTACACCGTCTAGACTAAGGCATTATTAGCCAGTAAATGCGAAGAACCCGTAGTATCGGAAATTTAGTAGATCCTTTAGTGGAACCCAAACGTTATACTCGTACACGCCTCTTACTCATCCGAATTAAGAAAGGTATGGCCGAGAATCGCGACCGGCGACCCCTTAAGGAATTTTCCCAACCCTTTGATGAGGAACCTAGTTCGAGTATAGTAAACCCCCTTATTCCTTCTAACAATTTCGAACTAAAACCGTATTTGTTGCAATTAGTGCAACAGAACCAATACGCGCGTCTCGCTACTAAGAACCCGAATCAACATTTAAAAGTTTTTATCCAACTAGCCGACACCTTAAAATATAACGGCGCTTCACCCGATGCGATCCATTTAAGATTATTTCCTTTCTCCCTCAGGGATAGAGCATGCTCATGGTTAGATTCACTTCCAGTCAATTCAATAACTACTTGGGAAGACCTTAGGAGTGTATTCCTTGCTAGATATTTCCCCCTTAGTAAGACTGTTGTTCTTCGAAACCAAATAACTAGATTTACCCAAAACCAAGGAGAATCTCTTTTCGAAGCATGGGAGAGATATAAAGAGCTATTAGGAGTCTGCCCACACCATGGCCTAGAACAATGGTTGATCGTTCATACCTTCTACAATGGACTCCATTATAAAACCAAGATGAGCATCGACGCTGCCGCAGATGGTGCGCTGATGAACAAACCTTATCCAGAAGCTTGTGACCTAATTAAGGATATGGCCCAAAACCATTTCCAATGGGGAACTGAACGAGCATCAATAGAGAAAAAGGAGACCCAAGGTGGAATACATGAGATAAGCTCTCTAGACCTGATGCAGGCGAAAATGGATGCTTTATCCCTTAAGATAGAACATATGTCTACAAACACTCACATCGCAGCAGTATTCCACACAGAGTGCGAACTCTGTGGATCTAAAGGACACGGATTAACGGAGTGTAACCTTTTAAATGACCTGAACACCAACCAAGTGAATTACGCCCAAGCTAACCCATTTTCAAACACCTACAACCCTGGATGGAAGAATCATCTGAATTTCTCCAATAAAAACCAGAACCCTATCCAAAATTATGCACCTCAAAGACCGCAAGGTTATCAAGCCCAAAAATCAAACCATGCAAGTTGTGCCCCAGAAGTCTAACCTTGAGAAGATCATGGAGAGCTTCATATCGGGCCAGACTCAGCAAAATAAAGAGTTCCTAAACCAGAACGTTCATGTAAACGAACTTATAACGCAATTAGGGACCAAGGTTGATGAGATAATCACTCAAAATAAGATGCTTGAAACCCAGATCTCGCAGGTAGCACAAAACCAAGCCCCGCAAACTACACCTGGAGGATAATTCCCTAGACAACCTCAACCAAACCCTCAAGGGAAAGCTAACGCTATCTCGTTACGAAGTGGGACCGCTTACGAAAGGGCCTTAGAACCCAGCAATGAGCAAGTGCAAAACTTCTAAAGAAAATATGCCTACCAACCAAGAAGAGGAACCAGAGGAATCCGAGAAACAAGCCAACCAAGAAGGTGAAGCCAAGGATAAAACTTACAAACCACCAATCCCATATCCGCAAAGACTTAAACAAACCAAAATTAACAACCAATACCAAAAATTTATAAAAGTTATAGAAAAGCTTCACGTGGAGATTCCTTTCACCGAAGCTATCACCCAAATTCCGTCTTACGCCAAATTTCTGAAAGACATCTTAACCAACAAGCGTAGGCTTGACGATCCGAAACCCTTGGAATTCAATTTTATTTCCGAGGACAAACTTGCTAAGAAGGAGAAAGACCCTGGTAGTTTTTCTATACCTTGCATTTTAGGAAGTCATGTGATCGACAAAGCTTTCCTAGACTTAGGCGCTAGTGTAAGTTTAATGCCCTTAGCCGTATGTAAAAGGTTAAACCTAACGAATGTCTGGATCTTACTCCAGACCTTTCACAAAATTTACAAAAACCAGCTCAAGAACTTAAGGAACTACCCAAGAATTAAGATATGAGTTTTTGGATGAAGAAATGAACCGCCCAGTAATAGTTAGTGCCACCTTAAACCAAGACGAGACGAATCGACTCTTGAATATTTTAAGAAGATACCCCTCTGCCTTAGGGTACAACATCTCTCATTTAAAAGGTATAAGCCCATCCGTGTGTATGCACAGGATCTCACTAGAGGAAGATTCAAAAACTTCTAGAGAAAATCAGAGACGAATCAACCCTGTAATGAGCAAGGTGGTGAAGAAGGAAGTCCTTAAATTACTAGAGGCTGGTATAATCTATCAGATCTCTGATAGTAAATGGGGAAGTCCTGTACATGTGGTACCCAAGAAGGGAGGCATCACAGTCGTGTAGAATGAGAAGGGAGAGCATGTCGCTAAACGCATACACTACGCCAAAAACTGGAATAGACAGCGCACCTTAGAGGGCGCTTTATTACAAAAGCGCACTCTAAAGTGAAGCGAAAAAATAAGGAGCGAACAACTGGAATAGACAGCGCACTTTAGAAGGCGCTTTTGTAATAAAGCGCCCTCTAAGGTGAAGCGAAAAAATAAGGAGGAGATAGAGGGACAACAATACAGGGCGCTTTTTAGAAAGCTCCCTCTAAGGTTACCCTTAGAGGGCGCTTTTAAAAAAGCGCTCTATAAGTCAATGTGCATTTCCAGTTTATAAAGCGCTTTTGGAAAGCCTTAGAGAGCGCTTTCATAAGCGCCCTCTTAGGCCCCCTTTAGAGGGCACTTTTTTTCCACAAGCGCCCTCTAAGGTCCCCTTTAGTAAACATTAAAATTATAACATACTGTGTGTTTTGTTATTTCACTTTGTTATTTTCGTTCTTTTTCACGTTAGGGTTCTCACTGCTACGACTTTCGCTACTTCTAAGGCGTTCTCCTTCCACCTCTGTTAGATCTACGACGTTTCCTCCTTCTATTAATTCGTTGTTAGCTATTCGATTTTGACACCATAGGTATTTTTCTAATCTTCATATTACTTGGTTTCTCTTCTGACGTTCGCTATTGTTCATTTTTGGTTTCATTTTTCTTGGTTCATACATTTATTGAGTATTCTCAACAATAATTATTGTGTTGCAATGCTAGCAATGGAGACTAGGCATTATGGGTTAAATTTCACCAACTGTTCCATTTGTTTCTCGATGTAGAAAAAGGAGGCAGCAATATCTAAAACACCTTCTACCAATCAAAGGTACACTATGCAGCTTGTGAGTGTATTTATTCTAGCATACATAGCGTAGCTAGTAACATAAGAAGTTTAGGTATGGATGTTATTTGATAGAGTAAATTAGAGTCGACTAGTCTTCTGTTAGCTTTCAGTTAGACCATTATACAATTTTACATATATATTTTCTAGTCAATGTTTATCTTTTGTAAAAACTATATGATGATATATAACTATGCTACAAATTAGTGCATACCACTAATGCTTAATGCATGGTTCATACATTCTCATGCTATTGAAGTCAGAGATATCTGAAAATGTTGAGAAACTAACTCAATAAACCAAAATTGTTTTGGTTTTGGGTTGTTGTTGGAGACATGAATGCCCTGCACAGAGACTAACTCAATAAAGCGAAATTGTTTTGTCTCATCCCATTTTTGGTTTCTCTTCTGAAATTGTTTTTTGTTTATTCTAATTAGTAATGGATAATACATGGATGTCTTCCAATCGATTGTCGAGAGAGTACGAGAATGGGGTATCAGAATTCGTTAAGTTTGCCGTTGCGCACGCCGAAGACCCCAGTAGAATGATATGTCCTTGCTTGGGTTGTTATTATGGGAAACGGGTTGACGCAGTTCAGTTGACATCGCATCTAATGAGGCATGGAATTGATCGAAGTTATACATGTTGGAATTTGCATGGTGAGAAAAGTAACGAGAATTGTTCTAAGTGAAGTTAAAGTTCCAGAAGGGTACTCTTCAGATATTAGAAGACTTGTGTCTATGAAAGACCTCAAGTTAAAGAGTTTAAAGACCCATGATTGCCATGTTATAATGGAACATTTTCTCCTAATAGGTATACGTTCTATTCTTCCAGAAAAAGTAAGAAGCTCTATAACTAAGTTGTGTTCTTTCTTCAAGTCAATTTGCAGTAAGGTGATCGATCCTGCGATCTTACCAATGTTGCAAAAAGAAATCGTTATTACTTTGTGTGAGCTTGAAATGTTTTTTCCTCCATCATTTTTTGACATAATGGTACATCTAGTTGTTCATCTTGTGAAAGAGACACAATTGTGTGGACCAGGTTATATGAGATGGATGTACCCTGTTGAACGTTATATGAAAATATTAAAAGGGTACGTGAAGAACCGAAGTCGACCAGAAGGTTGTATGGTTGAAAGATACATTGTTGAAGAAGCGATTGAGTTTTGTACTGAATATTTGTCTAATGTTCAGTCAATCGGACTCCTCAAGTCTCAGCTTCTCGAAAAGAAAGAAGGAAAAAATCTAATTGGAAATAAAATCGTGGCAGTATCAAGGGTCGAACGGGATCAAGTGCATTTGTATGTTCTACACAATGAGAATGAGGTTGAGCCGTATGTTGAAATTCACAAGGATGTTCTCCGAGGTTTAAATCCCAATAGAAATGAAAATTGGATAGTACGAGAGCACAATCGATGTTTTCTACCTTGGTTTAAGGATCATATTTATTCAAAGTATTATTCAGATCCCGCTTCAATAACAGAAAGGTTGAGATGCTTAGCATATGGTCCAAGTTTCCATGTTTTTTCTTATAGCGCATACGCAATTAATGGATACACATTTTATACCAAAGAACAAGATGATAAAAGTACTATGCAGAATAGTGGTGTCACCGTGGTAGCTGAAGCAATGCACATATCAAGTGTGAAGGACATAAACCCCAAATTTGCAAATCTGTCGTATTTTGGTGTTATCGAGCGCATTTGGGTGTTTGAATATGAGAAGTTTCAGATTCCTATATTTGGTTGCAAGTGGGTTGAAAATAATAACGGCATTCAAATGGATAAGTCAGGATTTTTGCAAGTGGATCTTAATAGGGTGGGATACAAAGATGAGTCTTTTATTCTAGCCTCTCAAGCTAGACAAGTGTTCTATGTCAATGATCCGAAAAGTACGAAATGGTCTATAGTTCTTTTTTCCAACAAAGTAATTGATGAAAACACTGGAGATCAAGGTGATATTGATGTTGAGATTGAATCGTTTACCAGAAATGATCAAGATGAGAATATTATATCAAATGATTCATATATTAGAAATGATCATAATGAGGGTATTTGGATCAATCCAACCGTCCGTGTTGTTAAGAGACATGTAGAACATATTCCAACCAAGAAAATAAAGAGAACTTAGTGAAAAAGGTACAGATCAAATGATTTTAATTGTTTTCTTTATTACAGGTAAAATGGCTTTTATTACAGCAAATCGAGTCAGTTGCATAAAAAAAAGGTATAAACACAATTATATGATATTTATGCATAGAAAATGTTAATTCTTGATCTTATACTTCACCTAACTAATTTTATGATATTTTAGGTTCATGCTATTGATATTGAACAAAAAGAGGTTGTTGCTAAGAAGACTGCGGCTAGCAAAAAAAACATACATCTCAGAGATGCTTTTGCTACTTAGTTTTATTTCTTTTTAAGTTATGAATTGGTTGTATATTTAGAATCTTTAGAAGTTAAACGATTATATATCAGTGGATTGTTGTATATGTATGGATTGTTGTATATAAGGCTTGTTGAATGCAATGTGTGAAAAAGGGCTTCAAATTATACAGTTTTAGGTGTACTGCTTCAATGTACAGGTTGTCTAAAACAAATAAAAAAATATAGCGCTTTTTAAAAAAAAAAAAATTTAAATAACCACCCACTTTAGAGGGCGCTTTCCAAAATAAGCGCCCTCTAAACCCTTTAAATTTCCACTTTAGAGGGCGCTTTCCAGTAAAAGCGCCCTCTAAACCCTTAAAAGTTCCACTTTAGAGGGCGTTTTCTTTAAAAAACGCCCTCTAAAGTGGCCCTTAAAGGGCTTAAAGAGCCACTTTAGAGAGCGCTTTCACCAGGAAAAAAAGCGCTGTCTTTACCTATGTCAGCGCCAGATTAAAGGGCGCTTTAAAGCGCTGTTATAGGCCAAAAAAAGCGCCATCTTTTCCCTTATTTGGCGTAGTGATAGAAGGCGGATGGGTATGTGCATAGATTATAGGAAGCTCAATAAGGCAACTAGGAAAGACCATTTCCCCCTTCTATTCATAGATCAAATGTTGGAGCGTCTTGCCGGACACTCTTACTTTTGTTATCTTGATGGATATTCTGGATTTTTCCAAATACCCATACACCCCGAGGATCAAGAGAAAAACAACCTTTACCTGCCCTTACGGAACATTTGCTTACAGACGAATGCCGTTTGGATATTATAATGCGCCAGCTACTTTCCAACGTTGTATGATGTCAATCTTCGCAGATTATCTCAACAGAATCATGGAAGTATTCATGGACGACTTCTCGGTGTGTGGATTAGACTTTGAAGACTTCCTTATTAACCTTGAGAAAATCCTAAAGAGATGCGTAGAAGTTAACCTTGTGTTAAACTGGGAGAAGTGCCACTTTATGGTTAAAGAAGGCATAGTGTTAGGACATATAATATCTGAAAGAGGCATTGAGGTCGATAAAGCAAAGATAGAAGTTATGGAAAACCTTAACCTCCTAAGATAGTCAGAGAAGTTCGTAGTTTCCTTGGACACACCGGTTTCTACCGACGCTTCATAAAAAACTTCTCTAAAATAACAAAACCCCTGACCGGCCTTCTGATGAAAGACATTAAATTCGTTTTCGATGAAAAATGCATCGAAGCCTTTAACCGTTTAAAACAAGCATTAATTTTCAGCACCCATTCTACAAACCCCGGATTGGACTAAACCCTTCGAAATAATGTGTGATGCTAGAGATTTCTCTATAGGAGCTGTTTTAGGGCAAAGAAAAGATAAGAAACTACACGTAATATATTACGCGAGTAAAACCCTAGATTCCGCTCAATTAAATTATACGGTTATAGAGAAGGAACTCGTAGCTATAGTTTTCGCAATCGATAAATTTAGGTCTTATCTTGTAGGATCTAAGATTATAGTCTATACAGACCATGCAACTATCTGTTACCTTCTGAGCAAGAAGGATGCAAAACCTAGATTACTCAGGTGGATCCTTTTGCTACAAGAATTCGATTTAGATATTAGAGATAAAAAAAGAACAGAAAACGTAGTTGCTGACCATCTTTCCATATTAGAGCATTTGAAGCCAGATCGTTTACCTATAAATGATGACTTCACCTATGACAGACTGATAGCTAAGATAGATATCGCTCCCCTTGAACTTGATAGAGACAACCTTGGGAAAATTTCAGAAATTAGCAGAGTACCATGGTATGCTGATTTTGTGAACTATCTAGCCGCTGATATCATACCACCTGACCTCAACTATCAACAGAAGAAGAAATTCTTTAAGGATATAAGACACTTCTATTGGGATGAACCACTCCTTTTCAAAAGAGGAACTGATAACATATTTCAACGTTGCATCCCGGAAGAAGAAGTCAGAAACATCATAGAGCATTGTCATTCTTCACCCTATAGTGGACATTCAAGCACATCCAAGACATACGCTAAGATCCTTCAAGCTGGTCTTAATTGGCCGACATTATGGCGTGATGTCCATGCCTATATTGTCCAATGTGACAGGTTCTACCGCGCTGGAAACATCTCAAGACGTGACAAGATGCCTTTGAAGAACATCCAAGAAGTAGAACTATTTGACATTTGGGGTATCGATTTCATGGGACCTTTTCCATCTTCGTTGGGAAACAAGTACATTTTAGTAGCCTTTGACTATGTGTCCAAGTGGATAGAAGCTATAGCCGCACCCACCAACGACACGAGAGTAGTCATTAAGATGTTCAAGAATAATATCTTTCCCAGGTTTGGAGTTCCACGACTTGTCATAAGTGATGGTGGATCACATTTTATATCCAGGATATTTAATAAACTCCTAAGGAAATATGGAGTGAAACATAGAGTAGCAACACCATATCACCCCCAGACTAATGGTCAAGTGGAAGTTTCTAACAGAGAGATTAAGCAGATCTTGGAGAAAATTGTATCAATATCTAGAAAAGATTGGTCTGAAAAGCTGACAGAAGCACTGTGGGCTTACAGAACTGCTTACAAAACCCCTATTGGAACTACACCATACTAGTTGGTCTACGGGAAGTCATGCCACTTACCTTTTAAACTCAAGCACAAGGCAAATTGGGCCATCAAGACCCTGAATTTGGATTACCTAGCGTCTGGCAATAAGCGAATCCTTGATATTCACAAATTGGAGGAACTCCGCCAGAACGCTTACGAGAATGTCGTTATATACAAAGAGAGAACCAAAGCTTGGCACGACAAAAGGATTGTAAAAAAGGAATTTAATATAGGCGACTTTGTTCTTCTCTTCCATTCGAGATTACGACTTTTTCCAGGTAAGCTGCGTTCGAGATGGACAGGCCCCTTTGAGGTTTCTAAATTCCTAAAATTTGGAGTAGTTGAAATCCGGAACAACTCCTGTAATCCGTTTGTGTTAAATGGAAAAAGACTGAAGCAATACCCAGGAAGTGATATCCCCACAGAATGTCATGACCAAACTCTGACCGACCCTCCCATTCCTACCTCTAATGTATAAAGTTCGAATCGTCAAGCTAACGACGTTGAACAAGCGCTGCATGGGAGGCAACCCATGATATTTTTTCCTTTACTTTTTACTATTTCAATTTACATTTTTATTTGTTTTATATATATGTATACCTATGTGGAGACTAACAGTTATAATATGTGCGATTTCAGGTGTCCTCTGTTTCTAATCTAACTTTTCAGGAATGAAGCATATCGACACCATGCCAGTAATCTTTCGTGACCCAGTTCAAGAGAAGCGTTGCGCCATGCTTTCATAACGCCCAATGTTGCCCACCAGATATCCCGACTCAAGTTGCATGGATGCATTAGGCATTGAGCCTAGTGTCATACACTTGTAAAATTAGTTATAGTGGGATGAATATACCGATGTTATGCACGTGACTTACAGAAACCTGACTTTGGAGTTCCTGAGCTCGCTTATCTACGAGCCTTATGTTGGTCACGCCAGTGATGGAGGATATATTAATTTCAGGTTGTTTGGAGTAGAATACACCTTCAACCACAAGCGTTTCAGCGACTTGCTTGGTTTTCATACGGCCTATGATGCTTCATCTGAGCTCCCCATAAGCTACTTTCTGAGCCGAGACGTCGAGAAGTTTTAGAGTGATATTACGTGTGGAGGTAGTCCTGACCCTTCCACCCAAATCTACAACAAGATTCACAACCCTGCTTTCCGATACTTCCAGATGATCATTGCCCACACCTTCCTGGCAAAGAGTGACCTGATACGCATGTGAGTGCTGAAGAGATCTTCTTCATGTACTGTACCACTCAGTCACGCCCAGTAGACTATGGAGCTTTCCTGATCGAGAGTCTATATCTTAATGCTCGCTTTGCTGTGAGCCCTATACATGTTGGAAGCACGTTGACTCATATAGCCTCAGCCCTTGGACTAGATAGAAGACTATCTCACCTAACGTCTTATTGCAGCTACACCTTGATGGATATTAATTTATGTCTGGACCGTGGCTCATGAGGAGATCTTCTTTCCAACCGAATCAATACAGGCTATTAATCGAGGGTGAGACCACTCACTACTTCACTTTACCTGATCCTCAAGTGACTTGTGTTATTGATCAGGCCAACTGGGCCTACGCCATAGAAGGGCAGGGAGAGATACTAGATGCACCGAAGATCGCACCTATCAAAATTAAAGTCCGCACCAACAATCTGAATCTCTAGAATCCGAGCATGCAATCTGAATTGGTTAAGCTTCGCATGGAGATAGTCGAGCTTTTCCAGGAGCATGCTGACGTTGCCTTGAACGTCGAAGTATCAGTTGCATAGTATGACACTGAGACTGATATACTGCATGATGAGATCGCCGACCTCCGACGCCAGATCACAGAGCTTCGAGGATATGAAGACGAAGAGCCTACCCCATACCCCGAGCATTGATGCCATCATGAACCGAGAAATACCGTTTTGAATTTCCCTATTTTCCCATTATTTATTATTTCATGCATATTTTTATTGTTTCATTTGACATTATGCTTGTTTTGCCTTTCCTAAGATCTCTGGACTCGTGAATTATTATTGACTCTTCATATATATATATATATATATATATATATATATATATATATATATATATATATATATATATATATATATATATATATATATATATATATATATATATATATATATATATATATATATATATATATATATATATATATATATATTATATATATATATATATATATATATATATATATATGTTTTTATGTCCATTTTGTTTCATTTTATTTTACTTCACTATGTTATTTTGTTTTATTTTATTTTATTTTATTTTATTTTATTTTGTTTTATTTTATTTTGTTTTATCTTATTTTTGTTTTATTTTATTTTGCTTTATTTTATTTCGTTTTATTTTATTTTATTTTTATCAAACTTAAATTAAAAAAAAAAACAGCATTCATAGCAACCTATGTGCACCCCCCATTATAAAAATGAAGACAAGAGGATTGAGACCCAAGTAGCAAACACCAAGCCAACCCAACCGAATTCGAAGACATGGTGGGTGCCATAGGCTTCATGGTGGGCGCCATGACGTAACAGACAGATTTCCCCTTTTCACCATTTATACCTTCTTCAACCTCTCCAAACCCATTTTCTTCTTCTACCAACTCCACCAAAGTTCATAAAAAAATCCCAAGCTTCTCATTTTTACTACAAGCCATTACCATTTCCCAACTTCACTTCTCCATTTCTCCACTAAAAACCCATTAAATTCCATTTTTTCATTTCTTTTCTATAAATACTCATTTTTCTCTACAATCACCATTAATGGCCGAAATAGAGTTTAACGATATCATTCTTTGTGGAGGAATGCCCGATCAGCAACAAAACAAGATTTTGCAAAAATTGCATACTCGGGAGATACTCGCTACCAGGTATGTCGACGAAGACTGTTTATACACTTTAGACACATACCATAGTGTTTTCCACATGCTTGATAATTTAGGATTATACAATATTTTTGCTAGTAAAGCACCCACCTACGATAGGCTCACAAGGGAATTTATAAGTTTCCTAATTTACACTATCCATCCTGGCACTGCTAGCACGGTAGGTACCGTTTATTTTAGAATGTTTAATGTGGAATACGAATACACTACCGATGCTTTAGCGGGTTTGCTAGGAATGCCTTATGGTGAGGGTGCTATCTGTGAGACGCCCTTGGATACTGAATGGGTAATTAAGGCATTTACTTTTTGGAATATATTATCTAATATGAATGTCACTTCCTTTGAAAGAATTTTGGCTTCTAATATCCATAACCCGACCATACGTATTTTTAGATACCTTTTGGCATGTACCATATTTGGTCAGGAAAACTCCAACAAAGTAAATGCCCGAGAATTGCTATTTTTACAGGGTTGCCTCACTAATCGCAGGAGCAATCCTGTTCCTTTCATGTTATCCCATATGTCTATCATCCTTAAGAAAGGAGGAACCATCTCTTTCGGTGGTTTGGTTACCTCCATTGCTAGAGCTTTGAATCTACACGCTGAGTTAGCCACCTTAGAACCACTCCCTCACCGCACCATTAACTTAAAGTATTTGAAAGATATGAAATTATGCAAGGTGCAGCGAGAATGTGGTTTTTACCTAATGATACATGGTGCCGCTGTACCCAGTGTTGTCCTACCTTGCTCTCAACGCACGGATGTGAGACATGCGAGGAACTGGACGTATGATCTAGACACTCCACCCTTTACCGGTCCTTTGCCACCTAACATTCCCATGGACGATGGGCAAGGGACCTATGATGAGTATGACCGGCGCGACCAGTCACTTGCTCATGATATTCCTGCTGTATCACTTACACACACTGCACCTTCTTCCTCTAACCCTTTTGTAGGTACCACTCCCGGCTTCTACATCATCGAGGAGATGTGGCGCGAGCACCTGGCTCGTGAGGAAAGGCGTGACACCCTCCTGAACACCATAAACCAACAATTGACAAACAACATGAGTTTTATGGTAGCTTCCCAGCAGCGTAGTGAGCAAGCCCATCGGACTGTCACTGAGTCCTTTCTTGCGAGGCCACCGAAGGATCTCTCCTAGGTCGCTCTCGGCAGCTGCAGGAAGGACTTAGTACTCGAACCAGACGTCGTTGACCTAGGCATCCTGACCAGGGCAGTGACGGTGACGGTACCGGTGCTCACCCCTAGTTCTCTCTCTCTCTCTGTCTCTCTCTCTCTCTCTCGTCCAGGTTACTCCTACCCTATCTCATCTCAAAACATTGAGGACAATGTTCGGTTTAAGTGTGGGAGGAGATTTTATCGCTTTTCATCTTTCCTTTAGTTTTATTGCTTTTTATCGCTTTCCTTTACTTTTATCGCTTTTTACCATTTTCCTTTAATTTTAGTATGTTTTGTTTATTTTAGTTGTTTGTTTTTCCTTTCAATAAAATAACATGTGTCTGACGAGTCATCTGTGTAGTGTATCCGTAATTTTTCCCATTTCCTTAACCTTACCAAAAAAAAATTAGCCAAGAAAACAGTACATCTTGAACATTCAGGCTATAAGACAGGTTTATAACAGGATGTAAAAGACCTGGGAAAACTTTTTCTAAAAATCGGTATTGTCTTAACACCTTAGGCTTCATGATTATAAGAGTCGATCCCGATACTCCATATGTTGTAGCCCCAATTTTTGCTCCAAATAAGTCCTTAAGTAGTTTATCATAGCAGTCAACTTCGGCTTTAGCATGCTCTACGTAGGGGACCGATGAAAATAAGTGAATGATCACAAAAGTTCCTGCTTTATTCTCAAGTCATATGAAAATCCGGGCAAGGTGACTCTCACATGGTCGTTTAACCCAGCAAAATAAAGACATATGCGAAACATGCAGAAGAAAAATAAAAATTATATACAAATAAACTTATTTGTTTGTTGGTTCAGAGGTATCTGGTGCTGAACTTAGTAGGATGGATTACGATCCAATCCCCCACAACTGCAAATTGGGTTAAATAAAGGGGTTACACCAACTTATGTACCGAAGCCCCATGCTTATAAAAATAAAATAATAAGCCTATATGTTTGTTGGTTCAGAGGTACCTGGTGCTGAACTCGGTAAGGTGGATTACGATCCAATCCCCCACAACTATAAACTGGGTTAAATAAAGGTGTTATACCAACTTATGTACCAGAGCCCCATGCTTAAGATTATAATCACTAACCGGTCACTTTACTATGAGTATGTACAGATAACGGGCTTAATATGATTGCACCTGAATGAAAAGGACTTTAAGAAAACGAAAAGAAGGCTTAGATATGGTGAGGTAATATGGACTGATTTGTATAGGAACGAAGCCTACGACCGCATTTGCGGGAAATGTCACTACAATATCCTTAGTTCGATTCATTAGTACCTATCGATACATCCTTTGAATGAACTTATAAGTATTTTGCCTTGAATTAACTCTAGTTGATACTATTCTTCTTGCATAAACTATAAAGAGTTTTGCTTGAGGAAAAGCAAAGGTTTAAGTGTGGAAGAATTTGATCACATTGTATTACACCGTGTTTTTTACACGGATTTCACATGTTTCTTAAGACTTTATTATCATTTTGTTTGTATTATGCTCTCTTTTATCTTGTTTTCAGATATTTAGCACTTTCGGACTCTTTTGGAAGAAACGAAGCAAAAAGACCTAAAATTAGGGTTTTTCGGCGAAATTACACACATGGCGTTGCACATGGCAGCCGCTATAGGAGAAACCATGAGTCACCAACCCTCAACCAGGAGGTAACCGCCATGTTCCCATTATCTTCCCCATTTACACACATGGCGGGCGCCATAAAGGAATGGCAGGCGCCACCTTTGGTAATCACGTTCCCACTAAGGAGAAGTTGGAGGGCACCATGGTCTTTGCAAGCTGCCGAAATCCTCTATAAATAGTTCGTTCCATTTCACTTTCAAATCATCCAACTTAGTTTTACAACACTAAGCATATATTTATCATTTGTAATAAAGGTAATCCGTCAGATCGGGGGCTTTCGCACCTTAGTGAGATTGAGTTGGGTCACTTCGAGTTGCTGTCGTCTTTAGATTCAGGAGTCGGAGGTTTATTTTTATACCAGAATCGAAGCCTCCGTTTGGAGAAGGTTCTTATTTATCGCTTTATTTATTTATTTCCCGCATCACTTTTACTTTATTTATTTTCCACACTCGCTTTTACTTTATTTATTTTCCGCACTCGCTTTTACTTTATTTATTTTCCGCACTCGCTTTTACTTTATTTATTTCCCGCACTCACTTTACTTTATTTATTTCCCCCACTCGCTTTACTTTATTTATTTCCCGCACTCGCTTTAATTTATTTATTTTCCGCACTCGCTTTACTTTATTTATTTTACGCACTTTACTCGCTCTTAACGCCTCACATTCTAAAACGAACTTTTCATCATGATTAATACCGTTGTGTTTGTTTGTGTTACCATGTCTGGCTAAATCTTTTAAAGGTTAGAATGTAAGGATCGCGGTTAAAGTAATGTTTAACATATTGAATCTGTAGAAATACTTTAAGGGTTGTTTTGATTTTTAACTTAAGTTTTCTAAAACAAACTTGGTTAGTTTTAATTATTCGAGGAGTGCGAAAGCACCCTGGCCTAGTAACTAGGAATTTTTATCACTTTAAGGAAAAACTATTTTTGAAACTGTTTTCGGACGCGTCAATAGATTTAAAAGCAGGAAATTCCTTGGGTAAACTTTCCAAGTCAAAATCACTTTTCAAATAAGTTTACGAGTCTCATTTCTTAAAAATAAGTTTACTACTTTAGCGTTCTGCACACCTTTTATAAGTGACAATAAAATGCCTTAATTTAAGGGTAAACTCGATTGTGAATACGCGAAAGCGACTGTTCCTGTTAAATGGATTCTTTTCAAGAGTAGAAAATATTGCCTCATAAGTAGTTCTATTTAGACAATCGAAACATCACTTAACTGACGTGAAATACATTCAACCTGTCTTTACCTGCATTTATTATTTACTATTGTTTTGCAAACCCAATATCTCTTTTATACCGTCTTAGATAAACACCGTAACGATAGTAATCGATAGATTGACGATTGGTCTTTGTGGGATCGTAATTCTTTTATATTACTTTGACGTAATTCGTGCACTTGCGAATCAAGCGATTACATCTCCTCCTCATTTCTTTAATTTCAAAATCTCTCCCCCCTTTTTAAAAATCTTCTTTGATTAAACTAGTCCCGTTCTAAATGTTGACCACTTTGCAAAAGATTAAAACTTTCGGGCCTTTGTGCCTTTCAAACTTAATTTTGTTAAAAGCAATGCATCCACTTTGAAATTTGTATCACGAACTACGAGGTTTTGATCCCTCATTTTTATGTTGGTACGTAGGCACAAGTCCGAAGGTCTTGTCAAACACAAAAATATAATTAATAAATTCTTTTCTCATCCCCTCACTCTATTTGTTTGCAAACATCATTTAGTAGAAAATATACATGCACACAAAAAAGGGCTCCCTAGGAGTACCTAGGACACTTTGGGTGTTAACACCTTCCCTCTGTGTAACCAACCCCCTTACCTATAATCTCTGGCATTTTATTAGTTTTGCTTTGAAAACTTCTCACTTTTGGGTTTTGTTCGTACTTTTCCTTTTTCCCTTGGAAACAATAAAAGCGCGGTGGCGACTCTTGTTATTTGATGTCTAGCTTATCCATAGCTTGATGATCATGAATTTACCGCTACAGGAGACACTTACAACTCACTTACTAGAATGTTAGGCCTTTTATGTCAAAATTTAGCGCTATGTTAAGCAATCGTAGATGGACTTATGTAGAAGTCACAACTATCTGAGGTCGAGAAATATAAATTTTAGTGTTAATGCATGTTATAGATATGGTATTATGAACCATACTCCTAAAACATACCACACTTAAAAGAAAATGGCAAATGGGTGGACCTAATGTCATCCATACTTATGTTGATTTTGCAATCAACTAGCCTTAGGATATAGAGATATCATTGTTCAATGAAATGGATGGGGATAGAATGGGATTAATATGAAGAGGCAGGGGAAATGAAATCAACACAAATTGGTCAATGGAGGACTTTTATCAAATCAAAATCATTCATTCATTTTGGGAGATGAAATGTATATTTCATCAATCCCCTAAATCCAATTATTTTAATCCAACAAAGTCAAATCAACCTTGACCAAGATCCGACAACAAAAGTCAAACTCAGCGAGTCCATAAAAATAGCTCAACACAATTTATTTGCAATTAATCAATTAAAAATCAATTAAAAAAGGCATTAAATTAAATTATGGTTGGTCAAAATCCTATAACCTCATCAAAACACCAAATAAATGGCCATGACATTTATCATAGGTCAAACAAGGTCAGAGGACCTTGGAGAAAAAATTTCATTATTTTTGGAAACTTAAAAGTATTTTTAAACAATTAAAAATATACACAAAAACAATTAAATCATGAAAAATAATAATATTGATCCAAAAAATAATTTTAATTTAGAAAATGAAAGAGAAAAATATTTTAGAATTTTTGGTGAAAGTCCCATATTTTTTGGATCAATATTAAAATTAATATGAATTAACGAAAATAAGTCAATTAAAATGAAAATCAGAAAATGCTAAAAAACGTGGACCACTTGATCTCCCTCATTAATTGAGGAGGCAGATCAAGTGGATCAGAGTGTGCGTTCCATGATGTTCCCTAGTCAATGTGACACATGCGTGGTAATCAATTTGTGTAAGACCCCAATTTTGACCCTAAGATCCCTCATGATATCTCATCATATGCATTGGCATTGGGTTCACATCTTGGCATCCCCTCACCCTTCATTCATTGGGTTTTCATTAGGAGAGATCACCAAGCAAATTTGATTGTATCATACTTCATTTTTCTTTGTTTACTAACCAGAATACCAAAAATATGTCTTTGTATACTCTAACTCTTTTGTAGGTAGGGCACATGCTCATCTTTGTTCTATGAAGCTCATATCTAGGGTTTAAGACCCTCAATGCAAGGAGTTCAATCAAGAATTGGGTTACTATGGATCTAAGTATCATATATTGATCCCCATGATCTTCACATGTTATTTTAATCAAGAAATCATTAAGAGTTTGGAGTTTGTTTGCCTTGGAAACCCTAATTCATCTGGGTATCTTGTGTAACTTCTTCAACAAGATTATTCAATCATCGATCAAATATTTCAAGGTATACTTCATATTTCATCATATTATTCATATATGATCCTCCATGATCCCCAAAAGTCAAGAGAATAGCAAGCTAACAAGTTGGTTCATGGTGGTTAACCAGAGGAATTCAACTAATCAAAATTGGGGTTCCCTAGACCCTATCTCCTACAATATTTATCATACGAAAATGATTCCAAGCTAAACGTTACTCTGAATAACATTCCAAACAACTTTCATTTTGAGGTCTAGAGCTAGTTTTGCTTGGAAAGTCATTTTTTATGGTGAAAGATTATAGGTCATTTTGTCTAAACCCTAATTTGAAAGTCAACTTCCCAAGACCATAACTTGCTCAATTTTTATGATATGAAATCCATTCAAGTTGCATGATCAAATCCAAGACATCTAATTCAACTTTGATGTTTTGAGGAAGAGCAAATTCAACTTTTAAATGCATGTGATATGAGGAGACATTATAGGTCATTTTGGACCAATGCCATTGAACAAGTGATTTTCGTCAACTTCTAAAATGCATAACTCCTTCATGCTAAATCTAAATGAGTTCAAATTTTTAACAAATTTTAAGTACATTGAAAGAGATACAACTTTGATGAAGGAACTTTTCTCATTTGAAGCCCATAGAAAAAGTTACTTAAGGTGGAAGAAGTGAACATATGGCTCAACACTTAGAATTTTTTTTGATATGTTTGATTTTCCAAACTTCCACCTCAAACTTCATCATGATCCATGCTTCAAATGAAAAAGTGTTCAACATGAAAGTTGTTCTTCTTGATCTAACCTTTCCAAAATGTCCGATTTCATCCCATTTGGACGAAGTATGAGTGACTTGCTCATGGCTTAAAGTTTGATCACCATTTGGCATAATTGAACTTGCATCTTCCATACACAAATGCATGGGTTTCTAACATGACTTCAACAATGTTTGTACACAATTTTGGACCTGATTGAATGATTACATGGGCCTATCACATGCCCATGCATCCATGCAAAGGCAATTGTTATTTTTGGAGTTTTTAAACAAGTATGAAAATATCAAATGCTTAAGCTATAAATAGAACCCGCCATGATCAGAAATGAGGAGAATTATGCACCAGCTTTGAATCCCCAACCCTAAACCCTCGTATTCAAAGGATAACCTTGAGGATTTCCATTGCAATTCGAGTTTGAATCTCCACTGTTTTGAGATTCAAATCTCCAAGAGTCACGCTTCCTTTTTTATTCAATTCTACTCTATCAAGCATCCATAGCAAGGCTAAGTGAAGTTGGAAGCAAGATCGTGTCCATCTAAACCTATAGTGTAGGTGATTTTCTCATTTTTTTCATTTCTTCGATTCTCACTCAATTCTCCATAGTTCTTCTTGATTTTTGGTTATCTGAAGTCCTACCAATGTAGGAAACAAGATTGGGTTGCTTTGAGGTCAAATAGAAGCAACTCAAATCATGATCCTCAAAATTCAACTCCCTGGATCTTTCAATATACCTGAAGTTAGATGAAATTGACGCCAGATTTGAGGTCCTGATCATTTTTACTTTAAATTCATGTCCTCCTTTTTCATTTTGGTGATGGTTAAAGGTGGACAATTTCGGTGAGGTCCATCGAAGAAGAAAAATCGGAGTTGTAGCTCTGGCGGTGCGTTGGCATGTCTAAGACCATAGGATCCTCTCATTTTGTTTTAATCTCACGCGTTGGTTCTAATTACCATCCCTACAGCGTATTGACTTAGGTCTATTATGGAAAGTGCGATGGGATCCACTTGATCTGCCACCTCAATTAATGAGGGAGATCAAGTGGTCCACGTATTTTAGCAATTTTTTTATTTTTAGTTTAATTGCTTTATTTTCATTAATTCATATTAATTTTAATATTGATCCAAAAAATATGAGACTTTCACCCAAAAAAAATTAATAAATTCCTATTTCATTTTCTGAATTAAAATTATTTTTTGGATCATTATTAATATTTTTCATGATTTAATTGTTTTTGTGGATATTTTGAATTGTTTAAAAATAGTTTTAAGTTTCCAAAATTGATGAAATTTTTTCTCCTAGGTCCTTTGATCTTGTTTGACCTATGATACATCTCATGGTCATTTATTTGGTGTTTTGATGATATTTTAGGATTTTGACCAACCATAGTTTAATTTAATGCATTTTTTAATTGATATTAATTGTTTAATTGCAAATAAATTGTGTTGACTTGTTGAGTTTGACTTGTCTTGTTGGGCTTTGGTCAAGATTGATTTGACTATGTTGAGTTAAAATCATTGGATTTAGGGGATTGATGAAATGTATATTTCATCTCCCAAAATGAATGAGTGATTTGAATTTGATAAAAATCCTCCTTTGACCAATTTGTGTTGATTCCATTTCCCCACCCTCTTCATCTCAATCCCATTCTATTCTCATTCATTTCATGGAACTATTATATCTCTATATCCTAAGGCTAGTTGATTGCAAAATCAACATAAGTATGGATGAGATTAGGTCCACCCCCTTTGCATTTTCTTTAAAGTGTGGTATGTTTTAGGAGTATGGTTCATAATATCATATCTCTAATATGCATTAACACTAAAACTTATATTGTCCGACCTCAAATAGTTGTGACTTCTACATAAGTCCAATTATGATTGCTTAACATAGCGATAACTTTTGACACAAAAAGGCACAACATCCTAGTAAGTGAGATTGTAAGTCTCCCATCTTTCATGGTATTGTATGGAAACTTGGCCTTTTTTCCTTCGCTTGGAAGATGTCTTGGTTGAAGGATCCATGCTTGTGAGTAGTGGGTTGAGTGTTCTCCAAAGAATAACTTAAACAAAACAAAAGAAAAAGCAATACTAACTTCTAATCAACTAAATACTAACATTTAATTTCAAGCCATTTACTTTTATGCACTTTAAATTCAAGTATTTATTCATTTGACATTATTCATACCATTTAACTTGTTTATTTTAATATCATTTTCACTTTGCTCATTTGAGCTTTACTTTGTGATTATATTATGATTGTATATACTTGTTTGTGTTTGTGGTCCTTTGACCTTAATGTACATAATAACAACTAAAACCCTAAAAGACATTTATGTGGACTGTTGGATTTGATCTGAGACATTGGACTTAGAATTAGGCAACATTCCCTATGCAAAAGGACTTGGCCAATGCCAACTTTCATGAAACCAAGTGCTTGTGAAGTGAACTTTCATCTGATGTAAGTATTGAGATCCCTTTTGATATCATCTCCTACATGGTCCTGATGTAAATGTTACTTTAAACCTGTGTCTAATGCCTTATTCCGACCCATTCAAGGAGTATGTCGTCTGATATATGGGAAAGATTATGAAGAAGATCATGAAGTTGCTAAGCTTGGATGTGGATATCTTTATTTGATGCCTTGCTCTTCATCTTGCTATTTGTGTGTTAACATTGCTTGATTCAAAAGTCCCAGGGAAATTTGGGTTTCTATATGACATTCTTGTCTATTGGATTGCAGCCCATTGGTCAAATCTTTTCAACTCTTAACTTTTAAATTTTTGCTTAGGATTAGTCTCTTCATCTTCTTCCCACTTCTTTAATTTCAAATCTCTCCCCACTTTTCAAAAATCTTCTTTGCTTGTGATTTCTAAATTTAGACTTTATTGCAAATTAGAAACTTTGGCCTTATTCCATTGCATTTTCAAACTCTTTTCTTAATCAACTAGTAAATGAATCTAATCATATTGGCTTAAAATTTCAGAATCCAAAAAGAACTAACACTCATTCAAACCTTTTAGGCCCCTTTGTGCCTCTTTCAAACTTAAAATCTTGTTAAAAGCAATTCATTCACTTTGAAATTGATACCACGAACTACGAGGTTTTGATCCCTCATTTTTATGTTGGTACATAGGCACAAGTCCGAAGGTCTTATCAAACACAAAAATATAATTAATGAATTCTTTTCTCATCCCCCACACACTATTTATTGCAAACATCATTTTATACCAAAAGACATGTACATACAAAAAAGGCTCCCTAGGAGTACCTATGACACTTTGGGTGCTAACACCTTCCCTCTGTGTAACCAACCCCCTTACCTGTAATCTCAGACATTTTATTAGTTTTGATTTTAAAACTTCTTATCTTTGGGTTTTGTTTGTATGAGTACCTAGGAGTACCTATGATGGAAGTCAACCTCAGTAAAGAAAGTTGAAATCCTCCTCGCATAATCTCTGTATGGGATGAGGCCAGGTTGATTCGTCTCCCATTCATCCTTTATCTAATTAACAACAAGGGACGAATCACCATAAACATTAAGATGTTTGATCCTAAGATCAATAAATTCTTCTAAACCCATAATACAGGCCTCATACTCCGTCATATTATTCGTGCATTTGAAAGTTAGCCTTGCTGTAAAAGGAAAATGTGTGCCCTGAGGAGTAATAATCACTGCCCCAATACCATTTCCATATTGATTTACAGCGCCATTAAATACCATGCTCCATCGAGAACTAGGCTTTGGCCCTTCATCGAGTGTAGCCTCATCGCAATCTTTCATCTTCAAATACAGAATCTTCTCATCTAGGAAGTCGTACTGAACAGACTGATAATCCTCGATTGGTTGATGTGCCAAATGGTCAGCCAAGATACTACCTTTAATAGCCTTTTGAGCTCGATACTCAATATCATACTCAGACAACAACATCTGCCAACGGGAAATCCTCCCAGTTAAAGAAGGCTTCTCAAAGATATACTTGATTGGATCCATTTTGGATATCAACCAAGTCGTATGATTCAACATATACTGGCGTAAGCGCTTAGCAGCCCAAGCCAAAGCACAACATGTCTTCTCAAGCATCGAGTATCGGGACTCACAATCAGCGAACTTCTTACTCAGGTAGTAGATGGCATACTCTTTCTTCCCTGATTCATCTTGCTACCCCAATACACAACTCATAGAGTCTTCAAGAACAGTCAAGTACATAATCAAGGGTCTCCCTTCCACAGTCGGAGACAGAATCGGAGGCTCGGACAGATACTCTTTGATACTATTAAAGGCCTCCTAGAAATCCTCGGTCCAATCATGACGCTGATCCTTCTGGAGGAGCTTGAATATTGGCGCACATGTGGCAGTCATGTGGGATATAAATCTGGAAATATAATTCAAGCGGCCAAGAAAACCTCGGACTTGGTTCTCAGTTTTGGGCGCAGACATCTCTTGTATTGCTTTGACCTTGGCAGGATCAACTTCAATGCCTCTTTCACTGACAATAAAGCCCAATAACTTGCCGAAACGGACTCCAAATGTACACTTGTTCGGATTCAGACGAAGTTTGTACTTCCTCAAACGCTGAAAAAGCTTCAAGAAATGCTCTACATGTTCAATTTCCATTCTCGACTTTGCAATCATATCATCAACATATACCTCGGTCTCCTTGTGCATCATGTCATGAAACAAGGTAGTCATAGCTCGTTGATATGTAGCTCCGGCGTTCTTCAAACCGAAGGGCATCACTCGATAACAAAATGTTTTTCAAGGTGTGATGAATGTTGTCTTCTCCATATCCTCGGGTTCCATTTTGATCTGATTATATCCGGAAAATCTGTCCATAATGAGAAGATATTGAATTTAGTTGTATTATCTACCAACATATTAATATGTGGTAGAGGAAAATCATCTTTCGGACTAGTTTTATTCAAGTCTCTATAGTCCACACACATTCAGACTTTTCCATCTTTCTTAGGCACGGGGACAATATTGGCCACCCATTGAGTATATGTAGAAGTCACCAGAAACCCCGCATCAATTTGCTTTTGAACTTCTTCTTTAATCTTCACTGCCATATCAGGATGAGTTCTTCTGAGCTTCTGCTTCACAGACACACACTCAGGCTTCAAAGGCAGGAAATGTTGCACGATATCAGTATCTAGACCAGGCATGCCTTTATACGACCAGGAAAAGACGTCGACATATTCTCGTAGGAACTCAATCAACCCCTTCTTTACAGACTCTTCTAGGAGTGCTCCTAATCTTCACTTCACGAACACAATCTTCAGACCCCAAGTTGACTGTTTCCAGATTCTCAAGATGTGGCTGAATGATCTTCTCCTCGTGCTCAAGTAGACGGGTAATCTCATCAGGAATCTCTTCAACATCATCTTCTTCGGCCTCAAATACAGGGAACTCAAAATTGGGAGATAGTGTTGGATCATTATGTTCAATGGGTTTGATCAACCTGCATAATGATTTTGGATATAAAAGAGATTTTAGAATTCAAGCAAAGAAAATCATTATGCAGATGAAAAGATTGATTTTATTCTCTTTTTAGGGTTTTATGTGATCACCAATTTCATGCAAAAAAAGAAAAAAGTGAAAATAATTTGGAAATAAAACATTTAACATGTAATTTTTGAATGAATATCATTGTATTTATGTGCCAACAATATCATCATTTCTCCTTTTGGCATGGGAGAAGGGTTTTTAAACAAAAAATGAACATTACGTGGACTTATGGACAAATGTTGGAACATCAACAGCGACCCAATTATTGCAGACTCCTCCAGGGATGACAAAGTTTCCAGAATCTTCCTCTGCATCCTCTTCCACTATAGCAGTTGCCTCCTGGTCTTCGACCGCATGGATGAAACCTCCACTATGGAACAGGCCGTGCTTGTTGCAAGTGCCTGAAGAATACCTTATGCCAGCCCGGGATTTATTGTCTTCAAGCTTAATCATTTTTCCTAAACCAGTAGTTGCGCCATGCTCAATGGCCAACTTCGCTTCATTGTAGGACGCAAATGAAGAAGTTCCTTTCTTAGAAGGCTCAACAATAGACAAGGCTTGGAACGGTGTTCCAACCTCATCCTCAGCATCAATATAAGAAAAGGAAGACAAATGGCTTACCAAGAGAGCCTTCTCCCCCCCTACCACCACCAACTTCTTGTTCTTCACGAACTTTAACTTTTGGTGTAAGGTGGATGTCATGGCGCCTGCCTCGTGAATCCATGGCCTGCCTAACAAACAACTATATGATGGGTAGATATCCATGACCTGGAAAGTGATCTGGAAATCACTAGGTCTTACCTTGATTGGGAGCTCAACCTCACCAATCACAGTCTTTCTGGATCCATCAAAAGCCTTGACGACCACTCCACTCTGCCTCATGGGAGGCCCCTGATAATAAAAGTTTAGCCCAAATGGATTTTGGCAACACATTCAGCGATGATCCCGTGTCTACCAACACATTATATAGGGCATCATCCTTGCACTTCATAGAGATGTGTAGTGCCAAATTGTGGTCTTTTCCCTCCTCAGGAAGATCAGCATCGCAAAAGCTCAAGTTGCTACAAGCAGTAATGTTTGCAACAATGCTATCAAACTGTTCTATGGTGACATCGTGATCCACGTGTGCCATGTCCAACATCCTCTACAAAGCTTCGTGGTGTGGCTCGGAGTTCATCAACAAAGACAACACAGAGATCTTTGATGGAGTTTGAAGCAGCTGATCTACAACATTATATTCGCTCCTCTTGAAGAGCTTCAACATCTCATCACAGTCCTCTTTCAACATGCCATTCTGGCTAACATGGACAGGAGCTCTAGCAACAGCGGCAGGTTTGTCAACAACAAGTGTCGGATTCGGAAGAGTAGAAGAAGTCCCCACAAGACGGACGACACTATCAGCTACATCAATTCTTCTGGTGTCAACCTGAGGTTTCGGCGGCGCCGAGAATACACGACCATTACGGGTCAAACCACTAACATCAGAAATACTCGTCACAAAAGTGGAGGGTAAAGGAACCTCCTTCCCATCTTCTAATGCAACCGCATTATATCGATAGGGAACAACCTTGTCTGAAGAGTATGGAATAGGGCCAGCTGGCTTGATGATAAGAGAGGGAGAAGCTTTCTGCTTGCTGCCATCGTATCTGACAATAACAGGCTCAGGTATTCTGAATACAGGAGATATAACATTAACTTTATCCTCATCAGGATTCTGAAGTATCTCGATCACACCCTGATCCAACATTTCTTGGATGTCTTTCCTAACTTGACGACACCCCCTCTCATTGACAGTGCATACACGACAACTGTCATGGTCATGCTCATAATGATTGTATCCATATAATAGTCTGTGCATCTCGACCAAAGACTGTCTGATATGGTTGACATATTTGACCTTGTACTTGCCAGGGCAACCCTGAACCATATTAACAGCAGATTTCCCATGCTCGCGCAATGGGTTCTTCTTCACATTAGGACCTACATCCTTAAAAAACAAAATACCGCTTCTAACAAGGTCTTGAACCTTAGTCTTGAGAGGGTAACAGTTCTCCACATCATGTCCGGGAGCACCGGAATGATAAACACAGTGAAGGTCGGGCTTGTACCACCACTTAGGGTTGGTCGGTACAGCGCGTGGGTCACGTGGAGTAATCAGCTTCCTTTCAATCAGTGAAGGATATAATTCAGCGTAGGTCATTGGAATAGGATAAAAAGTGACCCTCTTCCTATCATAGTTAGTGTTGGTTTGATTGTTGTTTCGAGGCTGGTAGGCCTGCTGTTTCGGACGATGTTGTAGATGTTGATACTGTTGATGTTGTTGTTGCTGGTTCTGTGCTGATAATGTTGATTTTCCCTGAAGGCATGTGCTATATGAGCCACCTGGTGCTGGGTACTGGCCGGGCGCACAGTCTTCCTCTTCACAGAGGGTCTTCTTTGTTTGACATTGGAGGATACAACATGTGCCTCTCCATCTTTCTTCTTGGCAAACGCCCCATAACATTTGGCAGAAGAGCCTTCTTCTCTGGTCAGGCGTCCTTCCCTGACTCCCTCCTCTAATTGCATCCCCATGTTCACCATCTCGGTGAAATCAGAGGGAGTGCTAACAATCATCCGCTCATAGTAGAAAAAGCTTAAAGTCTTGAGAAAGATCTTCGTCATTTCTTTCTCTTCGAGCGGGGGCACAATCTGTGCAGCCAATTCACGCCACCTCTGGGCGTACTCCTTGAATGTTTCCTTCTCCTTCTGGGACATGGCCCTCAGTTGGTCCCTTTCGGGAGCCATATCAACGTTGTACTTGTACTGCTTGATGAAAGCTTCGCCAAGGTCGTTGAAGGAGCAGATGTTCGCACTATCCAGACCCATATACCATCTCAATGCGGCACCAGACAGGATGTCCTAGAAGCAGTGGATCAGGAGTTGATCGTTGTCGGTTTGAGTCGATATCTTGCGTGTGCACCTCACAAGATGGCTGAGCGGGCAAGTGTTTCCTTTGTACTTTTCAAGGTCAGGCACTTTGAATTTGATAGGAATCTTGACATTAGTAATATGGTTAGCGGGTCCTGTCCCGTATGCATCCGATAAAGTTGTCCCGTACCAGTATAATGCAACTATGTTAGAGAATGTTCAAGAGGTTCCATTAACTACAACCAGTTTTATTGTGAGTATTGTTGATGTTATGAAGGTGACCCGTAATGGTCGTGTTTTTGGGCTTGTGTTACCGAAGAAGGTAAAAGATGTATTTGTCGGTAAGAAGGTGGATGTGCCTGTAGTAGATCCGGTTAGTGCTCCAAGATGTCATCTGGTGAATCCAGCGGTTTGAAGCCTAATGATGATGCTGAGGTACTCCAGTTAATCAAGAAGAGTGAATTTAATGTGGTGGAGCAGTTGCTCCAAACTCCCTCCAAGATTTCAGTGATGTCTCTGCGTATGAACTCTGAATAGCACAGAGGAGCATTGCAAATAGTATTGGAGCAAGCATATGTAGAGCACGATGTTACGGTGGATCAGTTTGATGATATTGTGGCTAACATCACTTCTTGCAATAATTTGACCTTTTGTGACGATGAACTTCCTAAGGAAGGCAAAAATCACAACTTGGCATTGCACATATCAATGAACTGCAAGGAGGATGCTCTGTCAAGTGTATTTGTTGACACCGACTCTTCATTGAATGTACTCCCAAAATTAACTCTTTCCAGATTGTCGTGTCAAGAAGCTTCAATGAGATATAGTGGTGTGATCGTCAAAGCTTTTGATGGTTCTCGCAAGATCGTGATTGGTGAGGTGGACTTTCTTGTGAAGATAGGTCCGAGTGATTTCCGAATTACTTTCAAGTAATGGATATCCACCCGTCCTATTGTTGCTTGTTAGGAAGGCCATGGATACATGAGGCAGGAGTTGTCACGTCAACGCTGTAGCGGGAAAATCATGATCATCAAGCTATTGACAAGCTAGAGATCAAATAACAAGAGTCTCCATCGCGCTTTTATTGTTTCCAAGGGAAAAGGGAAAAATTACGAACAAAACCCAAAAAGTAAAAAATTTTCAAATAAAAAATAATAAAAGTCAGAGATCACACGCAAAGGGGTTGGTTACACAGAGGGAAGGTGTTAGCATCCAAAGTGTCCTAAGTACTCCTAGGGAGCCCTTTTTGTGTGCATATGTATTTTGTACAAAGTGATGTTTACAAACAATTAGAATGGGGGGATGAGAAAAGAATTCATTAATTATATTTTTGTGTTTGACAAGACCTTCGGTCTTATGCATGCGTACCAACATAAAATTGAGGGATCAAAACCTCGTAGTTCGTGATACAAATTTCAAAATGTATGTATTGATTTTAAGAAAATTTAAGTTTGAAAGGCACAAAGGCCTAAAATGGTTTGAATGAGTTAGTTCTTTTTGGCTTTTTGAAAGTTTAAGTCAAGTATAGTTAAGTTTATTTACAAGTTTGATTTAAGAAAATAGGTTTGAAAAGGCAATGGCATAAGGCCAAAGTTTCTATCCTTTTGCAAAAAAAATGGTCAAAGTTTAGAACAAAAGTAGTTCACACAAAGATTTTGAAATGGAGGGAGAGATTTTGAAATTAAAGAAATGGGGAGAAGATGAAGACATTTACAAAAATTTAAAAGTTTAGAGTTGAACAGATCTAACCAAATGGGTAGCAATCTAATAGACAAAAATGTCAATAGAAACCCAAAATTCCCATGGACTTTTACAATCAAGCAACACACAAATGCACAATTATATTATCTTGAAGAGCAAGGCATCGAATAAAGATGGCCTCATCCAAGCTTATCCCTTCCACGATCTTCTTCAAAAAAAAGCCCATGTAACAGATGAATTCCATAAGTCACGGATTCAAAATAACAGCTTCACAATGATCATGTTGCAGATGAATCTTAGAGAGATCTTCAAAGATGAAGTTCAAATTGCAAGCACTTGGTTCTTCAGCAAGTTAGCATTGGCCAAGTCCATTAGCATAGGAAGGTTGCCTAGATTCTAAGTCCATTTGTCGAAGATCAAGCCAACAGTCCACACAAACATTTTTTAGGGTTTTTGTTATTATTATGTATATTAATGGTCAAAGACCACACAAACAAACAAAGTACACACAAACAAAATATATCACACAATATGGTCCAAATGGACAAAGTGAAAATTACATTAACATAAACAATTAGAATGATATGAACAATGGCAAATGAAATAAAGTGCTAAAAGTAAATTGCATTAAAGTAAAAGCTTGAAATTAAAAGTTAGTAGTTAGTAGGTTAGAGGTTTGTTTTGTTTTTCTTTGGCTTTTACTTTTCAAGACATTCTTTGGAGAACACTCAACCCACTTATCACAAGCATGGATCCTTGAACCAAAACATCTTCCAAAGGAAGGAAAGAAGGCCAAGTTTCCACACAATACCATGAAAGAGGGGAGACTTACAATCTCACTAACTTGAATGCTTATACCTTTCATGTCACAAATTTAACGCTATGTTAAGCAATCGTAATTGGACTTATGTAGAAGTCACAATTATTTGAGGTCGGGCAATAGAATTTTGGTGTTAATGCATGTTAGAGACATAGTGTACTGGACTATGCTCAAAAAACATACCATACACAAAAAAGAATATGCAAAAGGTGTGGCCTAATCTCATCCATACTCATGTCAATTTTTTAATCAACTAGCATTAGGACCTTGAGATGTCATAGGCCAAATGGAATGAATGAATTAAGGAGAGGAATGAGATGAAGTGGAAAGGGGATGAATGAGATCACAAATTGGTCAAAGGAGGACTTTTACCAAATTAATATCATTCATTCATTTTGGGAGATGGAATGTACATTCCATCAATACCCTAAATCCAATGATATTAACTTGACAAAGTCAAATCAACCTTGACCAAGGCCTAACAACAATAAGCAAACGCATACCAGTCAATGCGAATGTCAACAAAATTTAATTGGAATTTATTCAATTAAAAATAATAAAATAGTGTGTTTAAATCAAATATGTTTTGTCCAATTCCTAAAATCTCATTAAAACACCAAAGAAATGGCCATGAGATTTATCATCGGTCAAACAAGGTCAAAGGACCTTGGAGAAAAAATTTCATAGTTTTTGGATATTTAAAAATATTTTTAAACAAATAAAAACAAATGCAAAATCAATTAATTCATGAAAAATATTAATAATGATCCAAAAAATAATTTTAATTCAGAATATGAAAGAGAAAATATTTGAAATTTTTTGGTGAAAGTCCCATATTTTTTGGATCAATATTGAATGTAATATGAATTATTGAAAATAATGCAATTAAAATAAAAATTCAGATAATCAAAAATACGTGGACCACTTGATCTCCCTCATTAATTGAGGTGGCAGATCAAGTGGCCAAGAGCGCGCTATCTACCATAGACCTTAGTCAGCGGGTGGCAACTTTGGTAATCAAAACCAACGCTCAGGATTAGAACAAAACACATGGATCCTGTGGTTCAGATGCTAGCCAACTCATCGCCGGAGCAAGAGCTCCGGTCATCTTCTCCGGTGGACCTCACCGGACTGGGCCACCATGAACCATCACCAAAATGAAAAACAAGGACATGTTCTTAAAGAAAAAATGACACTGAGCTCGAATCTGACCTCCATTTACTCCAACTCCAAGTATATTGAGAGATACATGGAGTTGAAATTTGAGGTACATGAATTGAGTTGCTTTGATTTGACCTCAAAGAAACTCTAACTTCTTGCCTATATTTGGAGGACTTATGACAACCAAAGAATCAATAGAATTGAGCAAAAATTTGAGAGAATTGAAGAGTTCAAGATTTCTAAAAACTACCTTCAATGGAGGTCTTGATCTTGCTTGTGTTTGATCTCGCTCCACTTGCTTGCAGGAGAAGGGTTGAATGGTTTAAAAGTTATGGATTCCTGGAGAATTGAATTCCAAAACAATGGAGATTCAAGCTCAAATTCAAGAGAATTTTTCAGGCTTATCCTTTGAGAAGTGAGGGTTTGAAATGGGGGATCAAAGCTGGCGCGATTGTGTCCTCATTTCTGAGCAGTTGAAGCTCTATTTATAGCTGAAATGGTTAATAATTGCACACTCTAATTCACTTTCCAATTTTGGCAAATGGTGATGCAATGGTCTATGGGTGCGCATAGGCTCATGAAATAATTGTTTGAGGTCCACAAATGAATATCAGATGCTCTGAACTAAGCTTGGATTGCAAGGCAAATGCACATTGATGTTTGAAGTTTCATTCTTGCTAAGTGATGTAACCCTGTTTAAGCCATGTGCAGCCTATGCGTTTCTTATCCAAAATGAATGAATTTGAGCTCTTTGGAAAGGTGAGGTCAAGAGGAACAACTTTCATTCAAAACTTTTTCATTTGGAGCTTGGAACTTGGAGAAATTTGAGGTGGAAGTTTGGAAATTTTTGACATATCAAATTTTTCTAAGTGTCAAGCCATATGTCTCAATATTCCATCATGCTTCACTTTTTATAGGAGCTTGAAATGAGACATGTGTCTTCAACAAAGTTGTAGCTCTCTCAAAGGCCTTAAAAATGGTCACCAATTTCATGTCATTTGGATTTGAAATGATAGTGTTATGCATTTTTGAAGTTTGCAAAAATCACTTGAGCAATGGCATAGGTCAAAAGTGACCTATAATGTAACCTCATATCACATGCTTAAAAAAGTTTAATTATCTCCCACTCCAAACATCAAAGTTGAATTATACACATTGAATTTGATTGTGCGACTTGGAAATCTTTCATCTCATAAAAATTGAGCAAGTTATGGCCTTGGGAAGTTAACTTTCAAATTAGGGTTTAGACAAAATGACCTATGATATTTCAACATAGAAAATGATTTTCCAAGCAAAATTAGCTATAGGTCTCAACATGAAAGTTGTTTGGAATGTCATTTAGAGAAAGTTTTTTCTTGGAATCATTTTCATATGGTGAAAATTGTAGGAGATAGGGTCTAGGGAAACCCAGTTTTGATTAGATGAATTCATCTGGCAAACCATCATAAACCAACTTGCTAATTTCTAATTCTATTGACTTTATTGGCTCATGGTAGATCATATATGCATAAGATGATGAATTTTTAAGTGTCCCTTGAGAAATTTGATCAATTGGTGAGATAGCTTGTTGGAGAAGTTACTCAAGATACCCAGTCAAACTAGGGTTTCCAAGGCAACTCACCCTCAAACTCTTGAAGAAAACTTGATCAATATAACATGTAGAGAATGTTGGGATTCATATATGATGTTCATAACCATTCTTGAAGAAATTCTTGGTTGTTCTCTTTGTTCATGAGGGTCTCAAACCCTAGATGTGAACTTGATGGATCAATGAGATCATGCCCTTCCTACAAAAGAGTTAGGCAAATGCAAAGACATATTTTTGGTATTTTAGTTAGCAAAATGATAATATATAAGTATGATATTAATCACAAAGTGCTTGGTGATCTCTCCCGTAACAAACCCAATGAGAAAGGGGTAAGGAGGATGCCAAGACATGATCCCAATGCTAATGCTTATGATGTAATTGCATGAGGGATCTTGGGGTCAAAATTAGGGTCTTACAGCTGCCCCTATTTAAGGACATTTTAACTGAGGAGGTGAAGGTTAAAATCATCGGCTCAACTCAGTAGAATGGGCTAAAATAAAACATAGAGAAACAAATTTTGGTCCCTAAGAGACCTCATGAGGCATATGATGTGAATGGAAAAGCTAATGCTCTGTGGGGAAGTATTGCCACAAAGGAAAAAGAAATCAGAGACAGAGACTCTAGGGGATAAAAAAAAGAAGTTATGCGTAGGCCAGGCTACGACTTAAAACTAATGGGGGACTAGAGGGATTCCATAAAAAATGGAAAGACTCAGCCCGGGAAACAACAACATTTGTAGGGAATGCGAGTGAGTCAGGATAAAACTGAAGTACTTGACTCATACAGGGGAACAACGATTTCACTAAGGAAATGTGCACTCAAGTCAACTAGGGAAGAAATAAACTTCAACACAGGAGGAACATAAATCTATTATCTACTACCTGTTACTAGGTAAGGAGATAATAAAGATCTGACAGGGAGACCATCCGTCATCGGTTAGGATGAACATATCAAGGATGACTCGCTGAGGATTCTAGGAGGGGGAATTCATTACCGATTATAGTGGGAAATTCATGATCATCAAGCTATTGATAAGCTAGGGATCAATTAAAAAGAGTCGCCACCGCACTTTTATTGTTTCTAAGGGAAAAGAGAAAAAGTATGAACAAAACCAAAATAGTAAGAAGTTTGCAAATAAAAACTAATAAAAGTCAGAGATCACAGGTTAGGGGGTTGGTTACACAGAGGGAAGGTGTTAACACCCAAAGTGTCCTTGGTACTCCTAGGGAGCCCTTTTTGTGTGCATATGTATTTTGTACAAAGTGATGTTTACAAACAAATAGAATGGGGGGATGAGAAAAGAATTCATTGATTATTTTTTTGTGCTTGAAAAGACCTTCGGTCTTGTGCCTACGTACCAACATAAAAATGAGGGATCAAAACCTCGTAGTTCGTGCTATAAATTTCAAAATGAGTGTGTTGGTTTTTTAACAAAATTAGTTTTGAAAGGCACAAAGGCCAAAAATGTTTTTTAATCGGTTAGTTCTTTTTTGTCTTTTTGAAAGTTTAAGTCAAGTATAGTTAAGTTTATTTACATGTTTGATTTAAGAAAAGAAGTTTGAAAATGCAATGGCATAAGGCCAAAGTTTCTATCTTTTTGAAAATGGTCAAAGTTTAGAACAAAAGGAGTTCACACAAAGAAGGTTTTAAAAATGGAGGGAGAGATTTTGAAATTAAAGAAATGGGGAGAAGATGAAGAGACTACCCTATGTATAAAATTTAAAAGTTTAAAGTTGAAAAGATCTGACCAAATGGGTAGCAATCCAATAGACAAGTATGTCAATAGAAACCCATAATTCCCTTGGACTTTTTAGAATCAAGCAACACAAAAATGCACAATTATATCAATCTTGAAGAAAAAAGGCATCAAATAAAGATGGCCTAATCCAAGCTTATCCACTTCAGTGATCTTCTTCGAAATAGCCCATGCAACAGATGAATTCCACAAGTCACAACTTCAACATAACAGCTTCACAAATGATCAATGTGGCAGATGAATCTTAGAGAACTTGAATGATGTATCAGACGAATTCAAATTGCAAGCACTTGGTTCTTCACAAATTGGCATTGGCCAAGTCCACTAGTAAAGGAATGTTGCCTAAGTTCTATGTCCAATTGAGCCAAATCAAACCAGCAGTCCACTCAAAAGTCTTTTAGGGTTTTTGTTATTATTATGTACATTAATGGTCAAGGACCAAACAAGCAAACAAAGTAACACAAAACAAAATATATCACACAATATGGTCCAAATGGACAAAGTGAAAATTACATTAGCATAAACAATTAGAATGATATGTATAATGGAAAATGATAATAGAATACTAAAAGTAAATTGCATTAAAGTAAAAGCTTGAAATTGAAAGTTAGTAGTTAGTAGGTTAGAGGTTAGTTTTGTTTTTCTTTGGCTTTTACTTTTCAAGACATTTTTTGGAGAACACTCAACCCACTTATCACAAGCAGGGATCCTTGAACCAAAACATCTTCCAGAGAAAGGAAAGAAGGCCAAGTTTCCACATAATACCATGGAAGAGGGGAGACTTATAATCTTACTAACTAGAATGCTTATGCCTTTTATGTCACAAATTTAGCGCTATGTTAAGCAATCGTAATTGGACTTATGTAGAAGTCACAACTATTTGAGGTCGGGCAATAAACTTTTGGTGTTAATGCATGTTGGAGACATATTATTATGAACTATGCTCATTAAACATACCACACACAAAAATATGCAAAAAGGTGTGGCCTAATCTCATCCATACTCATGTTAATCTTTCAATCAACTAGCATTAGGACTTTGAGATGTCATTGGCCAAAAATGGAAATGAAGAAGGGGAATTAGATGAAGGGGAAGGGGATGAATGAGATCACAAATTGGTCAAATTAGGACTTTTACCAAATTAATATCATTCTTTTAATTTGGAAGATGGAATGTACATTCCATCAATCCCCTAAATCCAATGATATTAACTTAACAAAGTCAAATCAACCTTGACTAAGGCTCGACAACAAACAATCAAAGTCAATACAAATGGCCAACACAATTAAAATGGCATTGATTCAATTAAAAATAATAAAACAATGCATTAAATTCAAATATGTTTTGTCCAAATCCTAAAATCTCATCAAAACACGAAAGAAATGGCCATGAGATTTATCATAGGTCAAACAAGGTCAAAGGACCTTGGAGAAAAATTTTCAAAATTTTTGGACACCTAAAAATATTTTTAAACAATTAAAAACAAATTCAAAATCAATTAATCCGTCTACCAAATTTTCCATAGATTTTCCAAAGTTGAAAATGGTAATTTTCATGGAAAAGGTTACATTGAATACAACTGATCCTTAATCCGTCTACCAAATTTTGATATCCACTGTGCTCTTGACCGCTGCTGGGATGTTGAACTGATGTCAACCTTGGTGCTCAAACAAGTCTTCAAAATCACTGAAGATCAGCAGAATGCAGTTACTTGCCATAATCCCTAATTTTTGTATAAGTTTCCCCAGGGTGGGTACTCAACTTATCGGGATTTTTGTTTGTTTTTATGTCTCTAATTTTTTTCCTGGACCGCCCTTTCGGGTTTTCAATCCACCGAGACGCTCATTTTTGCCTAAGCCGCCCTTTCGGGTTTTCAACTTAGCGAGTTGTTCTTTTCTTTTTAGGCGAAGTATTTCTTGATTGCATTTGCGTTCACGGGACGAGTGAACTCTTCACCATCCATAGTCGTAAGAATCAATGCACCACCTAAAAAGGCTTTCTTAACAACATATGAGCCTTCCTAATTAGGAGTCCATTTTCCTCTGGAATCTGGTTTGAACGATAAAATCTTCTTGAGCACAAGGTCTCCTACTCTAAACACTCGAGGTTTGACCTTCTTATCAAAAGCTTTCTTCATTCTTTGTTGATATAACTGGCCATGACACATGACAGTCAATCTCTTCTCTTCAATCAAATTCAACTGGCCAAACATGGTCTGACAGCATTCATCTTCAGTCAACTTGGCTTCCATGAGCACACATAATGAAGGAATCTCAACCTCTATAGGGAGCATTGCTTCCATACAATACACAAGAGAGAAAGGGGTTGCCCCTGTTGAAGTGCGGACAAATGTACGATACCCATGTAAAGAAAATGGGAGCATCTCATGCCAATCCTTATACGTGACAACCATCTTCTGAATAATCTTCTTGATGTTCTTGTTTGCCGCTTCAACAACCCCATTCATCTTGGGTTTGTAGGGAGAAGAATTATGGTGTGCAATCTTGAGGTCTTTGCAAAGAGCTTCCACCATCTTGTTATTCAAGTTCGATCCATTATCAGTAATGATCTTACTTGGCACACCATAACGGCATATGATTTGATTCTTGATAAACCTTATAATAACATGCTTGGTTACATTTGAATACGATGCCGCTTCAACCCATTTTGTGAAGTAATCAATTGCCACCAAAATGAAACGATGTCCATTCTAAGCTTTAGGCTCAATCATCCCAATCATATCAATTCCCCACATGGAGAAGGGCTATGGGGACGAGATAACATTTAATAGTGTCGGAGGAACATGAATCTTATCAGCATAAATTTGACACTCGTGGCACTTCTTCACAAACGTGCAACAATCAGATTCCATTGTCAGCCAATAGTAACCTGCTCGCAACATCTTCTTCGCCATTGCATGTCCATTGGAATGAGTACCAAAGGAACCTTCATGCACTTCGGTCATCAACAAGTCTGCTTCGTGTCTATCCACGCATCTGAGCAAAACAATGTCGAAGTTTCTCTTGTACAGTACATCACCATTCAAGTAGAAATTACCGGCCAATCTTCTCAAAGTCTTTTTATCTTTCAAAGATGCTCCGGGTGGGTAAATCTGACTTTGGAGGAAACATTTGATGTCGTAATACCACGGCTTCTCGTCTTTGATTTCTTTAACAGCAAACACATGAGCTGGCCTATCAAGACGCATCATAGATAAATTACGAACTTCAGTCCAAAACTTCACTACAATCATTGATGCCAACGTTGCAAGAGCATCTGCCATTCGGTTCTCATCTCGAGGGATATGATGAAACTCAACCTTTGTAAAGAAAGTTGAAATCCTCCTCGCATAATCTCTATATGGTATTAAACCGGGTTGATTCCTCTCCCATTCTCCTTTGATTTGATTCAGAACCAAAGCCGAATCACCGAAGACATATGGTATTAAACCGGGTTGATTATGAGATTCATGGTCTCTTCAAGCCCCATAATGCAAGTTTCATATTCTGCCTTGTTGTTTGTACATTTGAAAGTTAATCTAGCTATAAATGGTAGATTCGTGCTTTGAGGAGTAATAATCACTGCCCCAATGCCATTTCCATATTGATTAACAGCTCCATCAAATACCATGCCCCAACGGGAACCAGGTTCTGGCCCTTCTTCAAGCAATGGTTCATCACAATCTTTCATTTTCAAGTACAAAATCTCTTCATCAGGAAAATCAAACTGCACTGACTGATAATCTTCAATTGGTTGGTGAGCCAAATGGTCAGCCAAGATACTACCTTTGATTTCTTTCTAAGATCGGTATTCTATATCATACTTTGATAACAACATCTGCCAACGGGCTATTCTCCCAATTAAAGCATGCTTCTAAAATATATACTTGATTGGATCCATTTTGGATATCAACCAAGTGGTATGATTCAACATATACTAAAGCAGACGCTTAGCAGCCCAAGCCAATGCGCAACAAGTCTTCTCAAGCATTGAATACTGAGTCTCACAGTCGATGAACTTCTTACTGAGGTAGTAAATTGCAAATTCCTTCTTCGCAGTCTCATCTTGCTGACCAAGAACACAACCCATACTATCTTCTAGCACAGTCAAATACATGATCAACAGACTTCCTTTAACAGGTGGAGACAAAATTAGAGGTGCAAGCAAATATTCCTTGATACTATCAAATGCTTTCTGGAAATCTTCGGTCTAATTACAAGACTGATCTTTCCGAAGAAGCTTGAATATAGGCGCACATGTGGCAGTCATGTGGGAAATTAATCTGGAAATATAATTCAAGCGGCCGAGAAAACCTCTAACTTGCTTCTAAGTTTTGGGCGCAGGCATCTCTTGTATTGCTTTGACCTTGGCAGGATCAACTTCAATACCCTTCTCGCTGATAATAAAGCCCAACAACTTACCAGAACGAACACCAAAAGTACACTTATTGGGATTCAAGCGGAGTTTAGCAAATGCTAGAAAAGCTTCAATAAATGCTCAACATGTCCCTCTTCATCAATCGATTTAGAAATCATGTCATCGACATACGCTTCAATCTCTTTGTGCATCATATCATGAAAAAGAGTAGTCATTACTCTCTGGTAAGTCGCACCAGCATTCTTTAGACCGAAAGGCATCACTCTATAACAGAATCTTCCCCAGGGTGTAATGAATATGGTCTTCTCCATATCCTCGGGTGCCATCTTGATTTGATTGTATCCGGAAAACCCATCCATAAATGAAAAGACTTTGAATTTGGCAGTATTGTCTACCAACATACCAATGTGTGGCATAGGGAAATCATCTTTCGGACTGGCTTTATTCAAATCTCTATAGTCGACACACATGCGAACTTTTCCATCTTCCTTCGGTACAGGCACAATATTGGCCACCAATTACGGATACTCAGCAGTCACAAGGAGGCCAACATCAATCTGCTTCTGAACTTCCTCTTTGATCTTCACAGCCATATCAGGATGCGTTCTTCTCAACTTCTGCTTGATTGGCGAGCATTCTGGCTTTAACGGCAATCTATGCTCCACAATCTCAGAATCCAACCCAGGCATGTCTTGATAGGACCAAGCAAACACATCTGAATACTCTCGAAGAAGATCAATCAACCACTTCTTAGCATCTGGACACAGTCGAGACCCAATCTTGATTTGCTTCACATCATCTTCGGAACCCAAGTTGACTAGCTCAATCTGCTCTTCAAACGGCTGAATAATCTTTTCTTCTTGCTCGAGAAGACGAGACAATTCCTCACTCACCTCTATATCACTTTCCTCCCCGGCCTCAAACACAGGAACTCAAAATTTAGAGAAGGAGAAGGATCATTGTATTCAATGGGGTTAGGAACCAACCTGCATAATGATTTGTTATTTTGATTTTAGAGAAGTGAATTTGTAACCAAATATTATGCAGATGGACAATTATATTGTTTATTTATGTTTCTTGTGATTACCACTTTCAGAATAAAAGCAAAAAGTAAAATAAACATCAAAGATGTGGATGAATAGAAGTAATTTTATTGATGATCAATTTAAAAATGCCCAAACAATGTTCACTTCTCCCTTAGCCATAGAAGAAGGATTTTAAAATATAAAAGCAATTACTTAGATCGATGCAAAATAACAGGAATATCAACAGTAATCCAATTGTTGCATGTCTTTCCATGCGTCACAAAGTTGGTGCAGTCTTCCTCTTTGCTATCCTCTAGCACAACAACTGAGTGTTATTCATTGCCATGAATGAACCCTCCGCTACGGAAGTTGAGTTGCATCTCTTCAGATCTAACGGTTGACGAGCCCTTATGGAACCCCAAACTAGTTCTTCCTCTATTGTCGGAGACCTCTACCATGCGCCCCCATGAATCAACAATACCTTCTTCAATGATCTTCTGTGCATCTTTTAGAGAGGACATAGGTGCCCCAACTCTCTTCTCAGCAGCAATAGATAAGGCTTGGAATGGAGTTCCAACCTCATCCTCAGCTTCTACATAGGAGAAAGATGACAGATGGCTAACCAACAATGCTTTCTCTCCTCCAACAATCACTAGCTTTCCATTCTTGACAAATTTGAGCTTCTGATGCAGAATGGAAGTAACAACCCCTGCCTCATGAATCCATGGCCTTCCCAATAAACAACTGTATGCCGGGTGAATATCCATTACCTAGAAAGTAATCTGAAAATCACTCGGACCTATCTTAACTGGAAGGTCCACTTCTCCAATAATGGTTTTGCGAGAGCCATCAAAGGCCTTAACAATTACTCCACTGTACCTCATGGGAGCTCCTTGATAAGATAGCTTTGCGAATGTTGACTTTGGAAGCACATTGAGTGAAGAAATGGTGTCAACAAGCACGTTTGGCAAAGCATATTCCTTGCAATTCATCGAAATATGCAAAGCCAGATAGTGATTTCTTCCCTCCTCTGGGAGTTCTTCATCGCAAAAGCTCAGATTATTGCATGAAGTGATATTAGCCACTATGTGGTCAAATTGATCCATAGTAACATCCTACTCCACATATGCCTATTCAAGAACTCTCTGGAGTGCTTCTCTGTGCGCTTCAGAATTCAGAAGCAGAGACAACAGGTAAATCTTTGAGGGGGTCTAGAGAAACTGCTCAACCATATTAAATTCGCTCCTTTTGATCAGTCGGAGCACCTCACCATCATCATTGGATTTCAAATTGCTGGATTCACCAGACTTATTCTTTGAAAAACCAATCGGATCTACATTAGGTATCTCTGCCTTCTTACCAACAATTGTTTCTTCTTTATTCTACGGGAACACCGGTCCAAAAACTCGACCACTACGGGTCACCTTCGTAACATCTGCAATGCTCACCACTGAATTGGTCGTAGGCAACGGGACCTCTTGACCATTCTCTGTCATCGTAGCATTTTATTGATACGGTACAACCTTATCAGATGCATACGGGACTAGGCCCGCTAACCATATTACCAACAGCGAAACTGATTTATTGCTGAGGTTCTTGTTACTGCTGCTATCTTACTGAACCACCAACCGCTCTGGTTGTTTGAAAATGGGTACTATGACATTAACATCGTCATCTTCATGACGGGATTGACAAATCTGAATCATGCCTTCATCCATCAGACGCTGGATGTCCCTTTTCACCATAACACACCCCCTTGGGTTCACGCTACAAATATCACAACCATTGTGATAATGTTCATAGTCACTCACCATACAAATATCCTTGTGTATCTGCACCAAGGATCCACGGATAAAACACACATCAAAAACTTTGTACTCCCCAGGACAACCGTCCACCATATTAACTAAAGAGTTCCCATAAGCGGGAAAAGGGTTAGCTTTCACATTAGGCGCGCGGTCTTCAAAAGACACCATGCCACTCTTCATAAGCTTTTGCACCTCATACTTCAACGGATAACAATTTTCAATATCATGCCCAGGTGCACACTGATGAAAAGCATAACGAAGCTCGGGTTTATACCACCAAGGAAGTGGTTCTGGGATCTGCGGTGGGTTCCTCGGTTGAATCAAGTTTTTGAGGACCAGTGATGGGTACAGTTCTGCGTATGACATAGGAATAGGGTCAAAAGAGACCTTTTTTCTTTCAAAATTCTGCTGTTGGTGATGATTGTGGTTGGAATTGTTGTTGTGTGTAGGTGTTTGTTCTTTGTTGCGGTTGTTTTTGACGTTGATTTTGATATTGATGTTGTTGTTGTTGAATTGGTATTGTTTGCTGATTAGAGAATACTGGAATGACGGAAGACACTTGATGATGATGATGTTGACGGGGTGGTGTATTTCTTCTTGCTTGAGGCCTCCTTTGCCTCCCACTGGAAATTGAATTCGTTTCAATATCCTTCCTCTTGCTGAAACTACTCCCATACTTCTTACTGGTTGACACCTCCTCTTTTGACAATCGTCCTTCACAGACCGCCTCTTCAAGTCTCATCCCCATGTTTACCATTTCGGTAAAATCACTGGGGGCACTGGCGATCATGCGTTCATAGTAAAATAAACTCAGGGTTTTCAGAAAGATTTTTTTCATTTCTTTCTCCTCCAAAGGAAAAATGATCTGGCCAGCCAACTCTCTCCATCGCTGCGCATACTCCTTGAATGTCTCCTTATCTTTCTGAGACATGGACCTCAGCTGGTCCTTATCTGGCGCCATACCCAAGTTGTACTTGTATTGCTTCATAAAAGCCTCACCTAGATCATTCAAAGTGCGGATGCTTTCACTATCTAGCCCCATATACCAATGGAGTGCAGCACCTGTCAGGCTATCCTGGAAGTAATGAATCAGCAAATGCTCATTATCTATTTGAGTTGACATCTTGCAGGCATACATCAAAAGATAACTAACTGGACAAGAATTCCCTTTATACTTCTCAAAGTCAGGCACTTTGAATTTTACTGGGATTTTCACATTGGGCACTAAGCACAGTTCACCATCACTCTTCCCAAACAGATCTTTGCCTCTCAGCGTTCTCAGTGCCTTGTGCAACTCAAGGAATTGGTCTTTCATCTCGTCCATCTTCTCATAGACGTCCGGGCCCTCAGATGGCTAAGAATAATAGATGGTGTCCTCTACACGAGGCAAAGTATGCGCAACGGGAGGTGGCACAGACATGACCAGGCTAGATGCCGGCATGGAAGCAAAAGTAGGAGTGAAACCCTCTAGAACAAAGTTGGGCAGCATTCCCCACGGGAATCCGGCAGGCAGGTTTCGTGCGAAGTGGGCGGTAGCAGCAGGCACGGTACAGGTAACCACTTCTGAAGTAACGGTCCTCACGGGAGGAGTTGCAGGCGTTGGAGAAGCTTGGCTTTGAGCAGCAAGAACTGACTCCATCATGGCAATCAGTCGGGTGATCTCGTCCTTCAGCTCTTTGTTGTCTTGCTCTAGATGCTCCATAATTCTCAGATGATTGGCTCTGATATTGTACTGGTGAGTCAGCTTGGCTTCAATACAGAAGAAACACCAATCAGACACTGGCAAAAACCTGTTTATGCAAATGATGCATGAAATGCAATGCTTGCTTATTTTTTTTTCAAGGAACTTACTATATCATTTGCAAATATATATATATATATATCTAAATGGCAATTGCAACAATTTGATATGACCAAAAATCTCCTTTTATTTATATAAATTGGAAGGATTACACTGAGTACAATTTCAGAAACCAAAATTAAAAGATACAAGAGAAAAGGAGACTAGTCATCTTAAGGATCCCTGACAACAATGTCGGAAGATCTGGCTGAAGGCGTGTACTTCCTTCGAATGTGACGTATCTCGGTCTCAAAAGAAGCCTTCATCTGAGTCTTCTCGAGGACAAGCTGGTCAACAATCTTCTTCCAAGCAACGGAAGCCCGAGGTATGCTAGAAGATGAAACCTTTGGCTCTCTCTGTTTCTTCGTCACTCGGTCTTCAAGTAGCTCGATAAATGCATCTTTGTCCTTAGACTCCAACTGCAACTCTTCATGCTTCTTGCACAAAGCGTGGAAACGCTCTTTCCACATATCCTTCTCTTGCTTCATCTTGACGAGTGCGTCTTCCAACTCCTCTACATCTTGGTTAGGGAGAGTTAATGGTTCAACCACAACCATAGACATAGGTCTTTCACAAGGATAAGGCATCTTCAAATCCAAAGGTCTCTTCTTTACCCAAAGAGTGTAAGCTTCCAAAGCTACACAATTGCACGGACCAAGCTCGGATCTTCCTTTCCTATGCACATTATGCCAAGCATGCACAATCTTCTGCTTCAAATGTTGGGGATCTTTACCCTCTTGATAGAAAAGACCTTCTAACAACATGTTATTAGGTTTGTCTCTCAAGGGGAACCCAAGTTGACGACGAGCAGAAGCAGGGTTGTAGCTAATTCCTCCTTGTGTACCAATGAGAGGCATATTAGAGAATTCACCACAACTATCAATAATCTCCAAACTGCTCAAAGATGGGTCATACCAAACTATATCATCATTAGTGAGAGACATAAGTCTCTGAGACCATCTTACACATTGTTTGTTCTCCACAAAAGCAGGGGTCTGAGGCATGTGCGAAATAAACCACTTGTACAGAAGAGGAATGCAACAGACAATCGTTCCACCACCTTTAGAATTCCTTAGATGCAAAGAGAAATACATATCACCCAACAAAGTAGGCACAGGATTCCCAACCAAGAAAAGTCTAATGGCGTTAACATCAACAAAATTGTCAATGTTAGGGAACAAAGCTAATCCATAGATGAGCGACACAAATATAGCTTCAAAAGCGTCCACACTACCAGCTTGAGCAAAGTTAGTGGCTTCCTTGATGAGGAAAACTGATGGCAACCCAAATAACCCTTCTTTCTTCACCCAATGGGCCTCTATCTCTTACTTCTTCAAGTGAAGAGCTTCAGCAATAATACTAGATTGGGAAATCTCCTCCAATCCACTAAAAGGCACTCTACTAGAAACAGGTATCCCCAAGAGATGAGAATACTCCTCCAAGGTAGGCACAAGCTGAAAATCTGGGAAAGTGAAACAATGGTAGATAGGATCATAGAAGCTTCCCATGACGTTGTTTGAAGTCCAAGGGATCTAATACAAAAGATGCTAGCTTCCTTAACTCTTTCAATTCGGGACATCTGAAACTGTACTTCTTAGTGTTCCTTCGTCCACATTCCATGGTCTAAAAATATTTGGAAATGATACCTTAGTTCCTTGAAAATTTTGTGTGATGAATGTTATGATGTGCATGAATGCAACAATCACAAATAAGGGATCACACATAAGGAAAACAAAGGTCAAGGGATGAATCAAGTCATTGTCAAGATCAATCATCCATTTTGGTGGATTATGGTTTACACCTTATCAACACCCAAGTTCCATTGATATTGACAAGACTTGATTGGATCAACCAAGAATCAAGGGTTTGTTGCAAGTCACGAGCATGGAGTCTGGGTATGAACCATCCCAAAGGAGTGAACTAAGGATAAAAACCTGTAGATCATGTTCTAGAAAGTTCCCAGAGTCTTAATTCCCTCTATCGGATATTACATGTTAAGATGACTGACTCATCGACCCATAATATTCTCAAGAGAAACTCGTCTGAGTGTAGTATCGGGTAACAACTTCTATCAAGTCTACACTTGAACAGTTTCCGCACTATGTCCGAAATAGGCCAAGATGGGTTAAATGTTCTAAGGTCCTCAGCTTCTCAGACCCAATTAGAGATAGTAATGTCTAACCACAAATACTTGTGTGACAATCCCAAATCCAAAGGAGTCTCCACTGAGCAGATGGATCTCAAGCCAACTTGTTAAGGACTACTCCATACAAGTCGAACATGACTATACCATCCTTCTATCTTAATTACACTCAAGTTCGGGTTAGAACTTATCTCACCACTCAGAGATCACCAAGCACAACAAGTATTTTATATCACACATACATATATACAAACATCACACATATACAAATATATTCACACAAAAAGTAGGCTAAACCCACTGGACACTACTCCCCAGCAGAGTCGCCACTTAATTTCTATAGCGGGAAAATCATGATCATCAAGCAATTGACAAACTAGAGATCAAATAACAAGAGTCGCCACCGCGCTTTTATTGTTTGCAAGGGAAAAGGGAAAAAGTACGAAGAAAACCCAAAAAGTAAGAAGTTTTCAAATAAAAACTAATAAAAGTCAAAGATCACAGGTAAGGGGGTTCGTTACACAAAGGGAAGGTGTTAGCACCCAAAGTGTCCTATGTACTCCTAGGGAGCCTTTTTTGTGTGCATATGTATTTTGTACAAAGTGATGTTTACAAACAATAGAATGGGGGGACGAGAAAAGAATTCATTAATTATATTTTAGTGTTTGACAAGACCTTCGGTCTTGTGCCTACGTACCAACATAAAAATGAGGGATCAAAACCTCGTAGTTCGTGATACAAAATTCAAAATGGATGTATTGATTTTAACAAAATTTAAGTTTGAAAGGCACAAAGGCCTAAAATGGTTCGAATGAGTTAGTTCTTTTTGGCTTTTTGAAAGTTTAAGTCAAGTATAGTTAAGTTTATTTACAAGTTTGATTTAAGAAAATAAGTTTGAAAAGGCAATGGCATAAGGCCAAAGTTTCTATCTTTTTGCAAAAAAAGAGGTCAAAGTTTAGAACAAAAGTAGTTCACACAAAGAAGATTTTGAAATGGAGGGAGAGATTTTGAAATTAAATAAACGGGGAGAAGATGAAGAGATTATCCTATGTACAAAAATTTAAAAGTTTAGAGTTGAACAGATCTGACCAAATGGGTAGCAATCCAATAGACAAAAATGTCAATAGAAACCCAGAATTCCCTTGGACTTTTATAATCAAGCAACACACAAATACACAATTATATTATCTTGAAGAGCAAGGCATCAAATAAAGATGGCCTCAGCCAAGCTTATCCCTTTAATGATCTTCTTCAAAAAAAAGCCCATGTAATAGACGAATTCCACAAGTCACACGTTCAAAATAACAGCTTTGTAATGATCATGTTGCAGATGAATCTTAGAGAGATCTTCAAAGATGAAGTTCAAATTGCAAGCACTTGGTTCTTCAACAAGTTGGCATTGGCCAAGTCCATTAGCATAAGAAGGTTGCCTAGATTCTAAGTCCATTTGTCCAAGATCAAGCAAACAGTCCACACAAATGTTTTTTACGGTTTTTGTTATTATTATGTACATTAATGGTCAAAGACCACACAAACAAACAAAGTACACACATACAAAATATATCACACAATATGGCCCAAATGAACAAAGTGAAAATTACATTAACATAAACAATTAGAATGATATGAACAATGGCAAATGAAATAAAATGCTAAAAGTAAATTGCATTAAAGTAAAAGCATGAAATCAAAAGATAATAGTTAGTAGGTTAGAGGTTAGTTTTGTTTTGCTTTGGCTTTTACTTTTCAAGACATTTTTTGGAGAACCCTCCACCCACTTATCACAAGCATGGATCCTTAAACCAAAACATATTCCAAAGGAAGGAAAGAAGGCCAAGTTTCCACACAATACCATGAAAGAGGGGAGACTTACAATCTCACTAACTAGAATGCTTATGCCTTTTATGTCACAAATTTAGAGCTATGTTAAGCAATCGTAATTGGACTTCTGTAGAAGTCACAACTATTTGAGGCCGAGCAATATAATTTTGGTGTTAATGCGTGTTAGAGACATAGTATAATGGAATATACTCATAAAACATATCACACACAAAAAAGAATATGCAAAAGGTGTGGCCTAATCTCATCCATACTCATGTCAATTTTTTAATCAACTAGCATTAGGACCTTGAGATGTCATAGGCCAAATGGAATAAATGAATTAAGAAGAGGAATGAGATGAAGTGGAAAGGGGATGAATGAGATCACAAAGTGGTCAATTGAGGACTTTTACCAAATTAATATCATTCATTCATTTTGGGAGATGGAACGTGCATTCTATCAATCCCCTAAATCCAATGATATTAACTTGACAAAGTCAAATCAACCTTGACCAAGGCCCAACAATAATAAGCAAACTCATACCAGTCGATGCAAATGGTCAACAAAATTTAATTGGAATTTATTCAATTAAAAATAATAAAATAGTGTATTTGAATCAAATGCAAAATCAAATGGCCATGAGATTTATCAAAGGACCTTGGAGAAAAAATTTCATAATTTTTAGACATTTAAAAATATTTTTAAACAATTAAAAATAAATGCAAAATCAATTAATTCATGAAAAATATTAATAATGATCCAAAAAATAATTTTAATTCAGAATATGAAAGAGAAAAATATTTGAAATTTTTTATTGAAAGTCCCATATTTTTTGGATTAATATTGAATTTAATATGAATTATTGAAAATAATGCAATTAAAATAAAAATTCAGATAATCAAAAATACGTGGACCACGTGATCTCCCTCATTAATTGGGGTGATAGATCAAGTGGCCAAGAGTGCGCTATCCACCATAGACCTTAGTCACCGCGTGGCAACTTTGGTAATCAAAACCAACACTCAGGTTTAGAACAAAACACATGGATCCTGTGGTTCAGATGCTAGCCAACTCATCGTCGGAGCCAAAGCTCCGGTCATCTTCTCCGGTGGACCTCACCGGACTGGTCAACCATGAACCATCACCAAAATGAAAAAAAAGGACATGTTCTTAAAGAAAAAATGACACTGAGCTCGAATCTGACCTCCATTTACTCCAACTCCAAGTATATTGAGAGATACATGGAGTTGAAATTTGAGGTACATGAACTGAGTTGCTTCGCTTTGACCTCAAAGCTTCTCACATTTATTGCCTACATTAGTAGGACTTCATACAACCAAAGAATCAATAAAATTGAGCAAGAATTTGAGAGGATCGAAGAGTTCAAAATTTCTGAAAAATACCGTCAATGGAGGTCTGGATTCATTTGATCTTACTCCACTTGCTTGCAGGAGAAGGACTGAATGGTTTAGAAGCTATAGATTCCTGGAGAATTGAACTCCAAAACAGTGGAGATTCAAGCTCAAATTCAAGAGAATTTTTCAGGCTTATCCTTTGAGAAGTGAGGATTTGAAATGGGGGATCAAAGCTGGCGCGATTGTGTTCTCATTTCTGAGCAAATAAAGCTCTATTTATAGCTGAAATGGTTGATAATTGCACACTCTAATTCACTTTCCAGTTTTGGCAAATGGTGATGCAATGGTGCATGGGCGTGCATAGGCCCATGAAATGATTGTGTGAGGTCCATAAATGAATATCAGATGCTCTGAACTAAGCTTAGATTGTAAGCCAAATGCACATTGATGTTTGAAGTTTGATTCTTGCTAAGTGATGTCACCCTGTTTAAGCCATGCGCAGCCTATGCATTTCTCATACAAAATGAATGAATTTGTGCTATTTGGGAAGGTGATATCAAGAGGAACAAATTTCATGTTCAACACTTTTTCATTTTGAGCTTGGAACTTGGAGAAATTTGAGGCGGAAGTTTGGAAATTTTTGACATATCAAAATGTTTCTATGTGTCAAGCCATATGTCTCATTATTCCACATTGCTCAACTTTTTATAGGAGCTTCAAATGAGAAAAGTGTCTTCATCAAAGTTGTATATCTCTCAAAGACCTTCAAAGTGGGAACCAATGTCATGTCATTTGGATTTGAAATGATAGAGTTATGCATTTTTGAGGTTTGGAAAAATCACTTGATCAATGGCATAGGTCAAAAGTGACCTATAATGTAACCTCATATCACATGCTCAAAAAAGTTGAATTAGCTCCCACTCCAAACATCAAAGTTGAAGTAGACACATTTAATTTGATTGTGAAACTTGGAAATCTTTCATCTCATAAAAATTGAGTAAGTTATGGCCTTGAGAAGTTGACTTTTAAATTAGGGTTTAGACAAAATAACCTATAATGTTTCAACAAAGAAAATGATTTTCCAAGCAAAATTATCTCTAGGTATCAACATGAAAGTTATTTGCAATGTCATTTGGAGAAAGGATTCTCTTGGAATCATTTTCATATGGTGAATATTGTAGGAGATAGGGTCTAGGGAGACCCAGTTTTGATCAGATGAATTCATCTGGCCAACCACCATCAACCAACCTGCTAATTTCCAATTCTCTTGACTTTCTTGGCTCATGGTAGATCATATATGCATAATATGATGAATTTTGAAGTGTCCCTTGATAAATTTGATCAATTGGTGAGATAGCTTGTTGGAGAAGTTACTCAAGATACCTAGTCAAACTAGGGTTTCCAAGGCAACTCACCCTCAAACTCTTGAAGAAAACTTTATCAATATAAGATGTAGAGAACATTGGGACTCATATATGATGTTCATAACCATTTTTGAATCAATTCTTGGTTGTGCTTTTTATTCGTGAGGGTCCCAAACCCTAGATGTGAACTTGATGAATCAATGAGATCATGCCCTTCCTACAAAAGAGTTAAGCAAATGCAAAGATATATTTTTGGTATTTTAATTAGTATAATGATAATATACAAGTATGATATTAATCATAAAGTGCTTGGTGATCTCTCCCAAAACAAACCCAATGAGAGAGGGGTAAGGAGGATGCCTAGACACGATCCCAATGCTAATGCTTATGATGTAATTGCATGAGGGATCTTGGGGTCAAAATTTGGGTCTTACAAACGCTACATCAGAAGTGGAGGTTTGTGAAGAATGGTAAGCTTGTTATCATCGGTGGGGAGAATGCTTTGTTGGTAAGCCACATGTCGTCTTTCTCTTATGTAGAAGCTGAGGATGAGGTTGGAACTCCGTTCTAAGCTCTATCTATTGCAAAAGAAAAGAGAGTTAGGGCAACCATGTCCTCCTTCAAAGACGCGCAGAAAATTGTTGAAGACGGTGATTCTGAACAGTGGGGCAGGATGGTAGAGGTCGCTAAGAACAAGAGCAGAGCCGGTTTGGGTTTCCAACGAGGACCGTCTGTGATTAAGGCTGCAAATGTGCAATTTCCGTAGCGGAGGGTTCATTCAAGGTAATGAACAACACTTAGCTGTAGTGATCGAGGATGATGAAGATGAAGACTGCACCAATTTTGTGACGCGTGGAAGAGCTTGCAACAATTGGACTGCTATTGTTGTTCCTATTATTGTTCATCATTCTAAGTAACTTCTTTTATTGTCTTTTAAAATCCTTCTCCTATAATTCTATTCATCCACATCTATGATGTTTTATTTTTACTTTTTGCTTTTGTGAAAATGGTAATCACAAAAAACATGAATAAATAAATATAATTGTCCATCTGCATAATATTTGGTTACAAATCACTTGTCTAAAGTCGAAATATCAAATTATTATGCAGGTTGGTATCTAAACCCATTGAATACAATGATCCTAATCCTTCTCCAAACTTTGAATTCCCTGTGTTTGAGGCCGAGGAAGGAAGTGATGAAGAGGTGTTTGATGAATTGTGTCGTCTACTTGAGCATGAGGAAAAATCCGTTCAACCGTTCGAAGAGCAGATTGAGTTAGTCAACTTGGGTTCTGAATATGATGTGAAGGAAGTCAAGATTGGGTCTCGATTGTGTCCTGAAGTCAAGAAGGGGTTGATTGATCATCTCCGAGAGTATTCAGATGTGTTTGCTTGGTCCTATCAAGTTATTCCTGGTTTGGATTCTGAGATTGTGGAGCATATATTGTCGTTGACGCCAGAATGCCCGCCAATCAAGCAGAAATTGAGAGGGACTCATCCTGATATGGCAGTAAAGATCAAAGAAGAAGTGTAAAAGTAGATTGATGTCAGTTTCCTTGTTACTGCTGAATATCTGTAGTGGGTGGCCAATATTTTGCCTGTTCCGAAGAAGGATGGAAAAGTTTGTATGTGCATTGGTTATAGAGATTTGAATAAAGCCAGTTCGAAAGAGGATTTCACTCTACCACACATTGATATGTTGGTAGATAATACAACTAAATTTAAAGTATTTTCATTTATGGATGGATTTTCTGGATATAATCAGATCAAGATGGCACCCAGAGATATGGAGAAGACCACATTCATTACACCTTAGGGAACATTCTGTTATAGAGTGATGCCTTTCGGTCTAAAGAATGCTGGTGCAACTTACCAAAGAGCAATGACTACTCTTTTTCATGATATGATGCATAAAGAGATTGAAGTCTATGTTGATGATATGATTGTTAAATCCATTGATGAAGCAGAAATGTTGTGCACTTGTTAAAGCTATTCCAACGTTTGAGAAAGTACAAACTCCACTGAAATCCCAATAAATGTACATTTGGTGTTCGTTCTGGTAAGTTATTGGGCTTTGTTGTCAGTGAGAAGGGTATTGAAGTTGATCCTGCCAAGGTCAAAGCAATACAAGAAATGCATGCGCCCAGAAAGCTTTTGACAGTATCAAAGAGTATACTTATGCCTCTGATTATGTCTCCGCCTGTTGAAGGAAGACCATTGATCATATATTTAACTGTGCTTGAAGAGAGTATGGGTTGTGTTTGTGGAGACATGACTGCTCAGATATTTTGATAACGACAAACCTTGCTTCATAGCTCAAGTCGGATTAACAGAAAGATTGATCAAGGTTTAAAGCTCGCGTATGAAGTTTCGATCAAATGATCAAGTCTCGGTAAATCACATGAAGATTCGGCTTTCACATGGATTAAGGTAACACTTGAACTCTATATAGTTATACAAGTGTTCACAATATGTTGCATTCATATCATAATCATTAAAAATAGTTGTATGCATCATCAAACCACCACACTTCATTTTTAAAGGTATTTTTCAAAACTGTGTTAGAGTAACTGGTTATCAATAAGTGAGTAACCGATTACTCTGTGTATTTTTCAAATCCTTTTTAATCGTTGGAACCATGTAACCGGTTATCCTATTTGAAGTAACCGGTTACCTCAAGCAAAATTCAAATTATTTTGTAACGTTGAATGCATGTAACCGGTTACCCTATTTAAGGTAACCGATTACCACTGATCCACAATGAAAAATACTTGCATCTTTTCATGAAAACTCCTATGGTCTCTTCATCATGAAACATGGCATCTTTTGGATTAATGCATTCATCTGAGGAGGTGTTTTAGACATTATGTAAACATAATTTTTCAGATTTCAAAATTACCTCCTTGCAAAATTTTAAATCATTTTACACACATTTTCTCAAACTTTCCAAGTGTTCATCCAAACTTTCTTAAAAGTGAAACCTTGCATAAACCATCATTTTCTGCATTATAGTTTCATTTCATACCAAGAACACTTGTATAATTATTGTGAGATTTGAGTGTTACACAGGTGAAGATCAATTATTTAATTGATATACTTCAATTCTCATCTATTTCATCTTATACAAATTATTAAGAATTACATTCTTTGATTACAACTTATTCTTAGGATTGTTAACGTTAAGTTTGTGAGGTTTATCCTTGTTATCCGGTGTGTGGATACAAGAGATCCATTTGTGAGAAATTGAGTCTCGTTTGGACTTTAAACAGTGTAAATCCAAGAGGATTGTTCTTGGTGTGTTAGAATAGATAGAAAGACCTTAAGGTGTCTTGTCTAGGAATCTAACATTTTAGTGAAATTCTCTTTCGGGTTGAAAGGGGAGTGGAGTACTCTCAATCTGTGAGGGGAACCACTATAAATCTCTGTGTCATTTACTTTCCGCACTTTACCGCTTTTACATTACTTAAGCAACTCAGAAAGTAAAAGTCATAAACTGTCAAAAATCCGGAAAATACTCTAAGTGCCTCATTCACCCCCCATCCCCCCTCTAAGGCACTCCTTAAACTTACAATTGGCATCAGAGTAGGTTATAGGTAACCTGTTCCTAAAAGATCTGCATGGCTTCCGCAAGCACGAATCCGATATTTAAAGACGGTGGAAGTATTAATAAACCACCACTATTCTCTCGAGAATATTTTGTTTTCGGAAGATCCGTATGAAGGCACATCTAGAAGCCCAAGGAGAAGGCATATGGGAAGCCGTTGAAAATGGTCCACATAATCCTACGAGTGTGATCAATGGCGTTGGTACTCCAAAGATAAAGAGTTCGTACGATGAAGATGATAAGAAAAAAATCTTAAATGAAAAGAAAGCAATAAACATTCTTCAAAGTGCTTTGAGCATGGATGAGTTCTTCCGCATATCTCAATGCAAGTCGGCAAAAGAAATATGGGACACCTTAGTGGAGACACATGAAGGCACGGCTGAAGTAAAGAGATCAAGGTTGAATACATTAAGTCAAGAATATGAGATGTTTAGAATGCTGCCCGGAGAATCCATCGTGGCGCTACAAAAGAGATTTGTTCACTTGACAAACCACTTGATTGCTCTCGGAAAAACATTTACAAATGACGATCTCAATCTGAAAGTACTAAGATCATTGACTCGAGAATGGCAACCAAAAGTGACGGCTATCTCCGAAAAGAAAAGTCTCTCAACAATGACGTCCGCATCTCTCTTTGGCAAACTTCAAGAACATGAGTTAGAACTTGGTAGGCTTGAGAAACATGAAAGCCAAGAAAAGAAATCTAAAGGGATTGCCTTGAAGGTAGAATCAAAAGAAGATAAAGATGATGACGCATTGAAGGAAGATGAGAATTCCATGCTCCTTGTTAAAAGGCATGGTATTTGATGGAGCTGTTAATCAGTATGGTAATGGTATTGGGGCAGTGATTATTACTCCTCAAGGCACGCATTTTCCATTTACAGCTAGATTGACTTTCAACTGTACAAAATTATGGCTGAGTATGAAGCTTGCATTATGGGACTTAAAGAGGCCATTGATCTCATATTCAATTATCTTGACGTCTATGGAGATTCAGCTTTGGTTGTGAATCAGATCAAAGGTGAATGGGAGACGAATCAACCTGGTTTGATACCATATAGAGATTATGTGAGGAGGATTTCGACTTTCTTCACAAAGGTTGAATTTCATCATATCCCTCGAGATGAAAACCGGATGGCAGATGCTCTTACAACTTTGGCTTCAATGATTGTGGTGAAGTATTTGAATGAAGTTCTCAATCTGATTGTGATGCGTTTTGATAGGCCAGCTCATGTGTTTTCTCTTGAAGAGGTCAAAGATGAGTAGTCGTGGTATTTTGATATCAAATGTTTCCTCAAAGTCAGATTTACCCGTCTAGGGCTTCTTTGAAAGATAAGAAGACTTTGAGGAGATTAGCTGACAATTTTTACCTGAATGGTGATGTGTTATACAAGAAAAACTTTGATATTGTTCTTCTCAGATGCGTGGATAGACACGAAGCAGACTTATTGATGATTGAAGTCCATGAAGGTTCCTTTGGTACTCATTCCAATGGACATGCTATGGCGAAGAAAATGTTGCGAGCAAATTACTATTGGCTGACAATGGAATCTGATTGTTGCAAGTTTGTGAAGAAATGCCACAAGTGTCAAATTTATGCAGATAAGATTCATGTTCCTCCGACACTGTTGAACATCATTTCCTCTCCATGATTGAGCCCAAAGCTTTGAACGAACATCGTTTCATTCTGGTGGCTATCGACTACTTCACAAAGTGGTTTGAAGCGGCATCATATGCAAATGTGACCAAGCAAGTTGTTGTATGGTTTATCAAGAATAAGATTATAGGTCGTTATGGTGTGCCAGGTAAGATCATTATTGATAATGGGTCGAACTTGAATAATAATATGGTAGAAGCTTTTTGAAAAGACTTCAAGATTGCATATTATAATTCTTCTCCCTACAAACCTAAGATGAATGGGGATGTTTAAGCTGCAAACAAGAACATCAAGAAGATCATCCAGAAGATGGATGTGACGTACAAAGATTGGCATGAGATGCTCCCATTTGCTTTGCACGGGTATCGTACATGCATCCACACTTCAACAGGGGAAACCCCTTTCTCACTTGTTTATGGCATGGAAGTTGTGCTCCCGGTAGAGGTTGAGATCCCATCATTGTGTGTCTTGATGGAAGCCAATTTGACTGAGGCTGAATGGTGTCAAACCAGGTATGACAGCTAAATTCGATCAAAGAGAAGAGGTTGACTGTCATGTGTCATGGTCAGTTATATCAACAAAGGATGAAAAAAGCATTTGATAAGAAGGTCATGCCTCGTGTATTCAGAGAAGGTGATCTTGTGCTCAAGAAGATTCTGTCTTTCAAGCCAGATTGTAGGGGAAATGGACTCCTAATTATGAAGACCCATATGTTGTTAAGAGAGCATTTTCAAGCGGTGCTTGGATTCTTACAAACTATGGATGGTGAAGTGTTCACTCGTCCTATGAATGCAAATGCAGTCAAGAAATACTTCGCCTAAAAAAGAAAAGAACAGCTCGCTAAGTTGAAAACCCGAAAGGGAGGCTTAGGCAAAAATATGCGTCTAGGTGGATTGAAAACCCGAAGGGCAATCCAAGCAAAAGTTAGAGACATAAAACAGAGAAATAATCCCGATAAATTGAATACCCCATATTGGGGAAATTTATGCAAAAATAAGGAATTATGGCAAGTAGCTGCATCCTGCTGATCTTCAGTTTTGAAGACATTCTCGAGCAAGTCGGTTAATTATGTTATATCATCCCCGTGGGGACGCCAAGAGCACAGCGGATATCAAAAGTTGGTAGAACGATTAGTGATCATTGTATTCAATGTCTCCCTTTTCCATATAAATTACCATTTTTCAATTTTTGTAAAGATCTATGGAGTCTTGTCATTTACAGACTATTATCCTATTAAATAAAGTTGAGTTTTTATCCAATTGTTTATACTCTTATTTATTATTCAGCCAAATAGATTTAAATTATATTATGATCATGTTTGAAATTAAATTTTAAATCAAAATCATGTTTTCTTAAATATATAAAAGCAATTACTTTAAGCATTCAATATCATTTAAAGGAATATCAACAGCGGTTTGAAAAACGGCGAGCCTTCAATGTGGAGCATTGTTGGTTCTCCCCCAATAGTGGGCGTGATCCCTATTTCATCCCCCGAAGCTTTTCAGCAAACGAGTTTTATTTGTTTCCCCAACCGAGTTTGTTGGCCTCCCTTGAGTTGTAGGCGCGTTATTCTGGCAGTTTGCATGGTTTTGGCAGGAGTTTGATTCCCCGCAAGTCATCATCAGATTCATACCTAATCTTTGTTAACCATATTTCAGAGAAGTTATTGTGGTTTTCCCCTGCAGGGTTGTCTCCCATTTGATATGGTGTTGACCTAAAATTCTCTGCAGAGTTGATAGTAGTTTCCTCAGTAAATCCTCTCCTTGTGCTTTCCCCAACCAGGATTGAGCCTTCGAGACACTTGATTCTCTCCAGCAGTTGTTTCCCTCCTGTGGGGATTGGCTAGGAGTTGTATCAATGATTCAAACCCGTGACATTTGTATCCTTTGCGATCGTTTTGTCGGCATAATCATCATATATACATATACATATACACTCATATAATTTCATTATTACGTTATTACACATGGGGATGCATTGTTTATTTTGATCCTCTACTATGGTGGTATAGCTTTCCCCACGCAAATTTGGTCTATCTGTCCTCTTTCAATTGTAGAGTGTTATCCCATTAAGCAGAAAGACTTTAACCTTTCTCTTTCCCCACTGAGTTATCTCCTCGTGGATGATCATTATTTCAGTTTCCTCCCTAGTTGATTATGGGGATGGAACCACTACCCTTGAGTTATGTCCATATTTGGTTGAGTCTTTTATTGACCGTTTCTTTATAAATATTACCTATATAGACACCCTTTGGTCCCCTGAGAGTCTATTACCCAGTAACTGGTAATATTCTTCTTAGTTTGCAAGTATGTCACTTTTGCTCAATACCCGTCAAGAGCAACCTTGTTTCACCAGCGGATTCATTTTTCACGTTTCCCCAGGAAGTATATCCTTGATATGTTAATCCTAATCGATGACATATATTCTCTTCCCTTGCTTTGAGTTTATCCTTGATATGTTCATCTTAATCGATGAAGGATATTCTCTTGGTGGTATTCTACCCAGTAAAAAGGTAGTTGTAATCCCTTTTATTCCCCAGAGAGTTAATCCTTGATATGTTCATCCTAACCGGTGACATGTTTCCTTATCTTTGCGGTCTTCTGCCCAGTAACCGGTAGTTGTAAATCCTGCTTTTTCCCCTTTTGCAGAGTCTATCCTTGATATGTTCATCCTAACCGATGACAAATATTCTCTTGTTGGTATTTTATCCTGTATCTGATAGATGTAATTCCTACTTTTTCAGGATGTTTATCCTTGATACCTTCATACTAGCCGATGATGGATATCCTCCCTAATGTCCCCAGTAAAGTCCATCCTTGATATGTTAATCCTAACCAATGATATATTTTCTTTCCTCTGAATCTATCCTTGATATGTTCACTTTAACTAGCGACATGTATTCTCTCTTTGGTCTTCTGCATAGTAACCAGTAGTTGTAAATCCTATTTTGGATTTTCCCCAGTAGGTCATTCTCGCCCAGTAACCGGTAATGAATACACCTCCTGGTTGTCCTCAACGAGCCATCCTTGGTATGTTTACCCTAACCGGTAACGGATGTCCTATCCGTCAGAATTTGTTATCCCCTTACCCAGTAACCAGTAGCGGATAATACAATTATGTTCCTACTGTGTTGAAGATCATTTCTTCCCCAGTTGAGCTTGTGTGTGTATTTCTTCAATGAAATCACCTTTCCCTGCTTGGTTCGAGTATTTTACCTTTGTTCTGATCTACCCGTTTCCCTTGCAAATGTTCCTTTTATTCCCCGACTGAGTCCTTCCATTGATTTATTTTCATGGAGTTCATCAAGTCCCTCAACAGTTTTAAAAGTCGTAACATGGCCTACGCACGACCCCTTTTATCCCCCTAGAGTGTCTGTCTCCCCAGTGACTTTCCCTATGGAATGCGTTATGCTCCTGCGGACTTTCAGTCTCTCCAGATTCTTTTCCTTTGTGGTAACATTTTCCCCATAAATATTATTTGTAACATTCATATCATATGCATCATGAGGTCTCTTAGTGACCAAAATTTTCTTCTATATGTTGTTATTTAAGTCCATTCTACTGAGCCAATGCGAATATTTTAACCTTCATCTCCTCATCTAGAACGTCCTTAAATAGGGGCAGCTGTAAGACCCCAATTTTGACCCTAAGATCCCTCATGATATCTCATCATATACATTGGCATTGGGATCATATCTTGGCATCCTCCTCACCCTTCATTCATTGGGTTTGCATTAGGAGAGATCACCAACCACATTAGATTGTATCATACTTCATTTTTCTTTGTTTACTAACCAAAAAACAAAATAGATGTCTTTGTATACTCTAACTCTTTTATACGTAGGGCACATGTTCATTTTTGTTCTATCAAGCTCATATCTAGGGTTTAAGACACTCAATGCAAGGAGTTCAATCAAGAATTGGTTTACTATGGCTCTAAGTATTATATATGGATCCACATGATCTTCACATGTTATTTTGATCAAGAAATCATCAAGAGTTTGGAGTTTGTTTGCCTTGGAAACCCTAATTCATTTAGGTATCTTTTGTAACTTCTTCAACAAGCTTCTTCAACCATTGTCAAATATTTCAAGGGATACATCATATTTCATCATCTTATGCATATATGATCCTCCATGATCCCCAAAAGTCAAGAGAATAGCAAGCTAGCAAGTTGGTTCATGGTGGTTGACCAGAGGAATTCAACTAATCAAAACTGGGGTTCCCTAGACCCTATCTCCTACAATTTTTATCATATGAAAATTATTCCCAGAGAAGAGTTACTCTAAATCCAAAATCCTTTGCATGGATGCATGGGTGTCTGATAGTCCAATATAATGATGCATTCAGGTCCCAAAATTAGTGTAAGCAATGCTGAAGTCATATGGAAAGGCCATGCAATCGTGTGTGGAAAGTGGAACTTCCAATCTTCCAAATGGTCCTTCAACTTTAAGCCATGCGCAAGTCATTCATTCTTTTTCCAAATGAGATGAATTTGGCCTTTTGGGAAATGTTAGATCAAGGGGAACAACTTTCATGTTGAACACTTTTTCATTTGAATCTCGGATCATGACTAACTTTGAGGTGGAAGTTTGGAAAATCAAACATATCAAAAAAAATTCTAAGTATCAAGCCATATGTTCACTTCTTCCACCTTGAATAACATTTTCTATGGACTTCAAATGAGAAATGTTCCTTCATCAAAGTTGTAGCTCTCTCAAATTATTTCAAATTGGTCACAAATTTGACCTTATTTGGATTTAGAATAAAGGAGTTATGCATTTTAGAAGTCGAGGAATATCACTTGTTCAATGGTATTGGCCCAAAATGACCTATAATGTTTCCTAATATCACATGCATTTTAAAGTTGAATTTGCACTTCCTCCATACATAAAAGTTGAAGTAGACATATTGAATTTGATTGTACAACTTGAATGGATTTCATCTTATAAAAATTGAGCAAGTTATGGTCTTGAGAAGTTTACGTCCAAATTAGGGTTTAGACAAAATGACGTATAATCTTTCACCATAAAAAATGACTTTCCAAGAAGAACTAGATCTAGACCTAAACATGAAAGTTGTTTGGAGTGTCATTTAGAGTAACTTTTATCTTGGAAGAATTTTCATATGACAAATATTGTAGGCGATAGGGTCTAGGGAACCCGAGTTTTGATCAGTTGACTTTCTCTAGTCAAGCACCATGAACCATCTTCCTAGCTTGATATTCTTTTGACTTTTGGGACTCATGGAGGATCATATATGTATAATATGATGTAATGTGAAGTATCACTTGAAACATTTGATCAAATGTTGAAGAAACTTGTTGAAGAAGTCACACAAGATACCCAGATGAATTAGGGTTTCCAAGGCAAACCAACTCCAAACTCTTGATGATTTCTTGATCAAAATAACATGTGAAGATCATGGGGATTCATATATGATACTTAGAGCCAGAGTAAACCAAATCTTGATTGAGCTCATTGCAATGAGGGTCTTAAACCCTAGATATGAACTTGATAGAGCATAGGTGAGCATGTGCACTACCTACAAAAGAGTTGAACTATACAATGACATATTTTTGGTATTTTGGTTAGTAAATAAAGAAAAATGAAGTATGATGCAATCAAATGATGCTTGGTGATCTCTCCCAATGCAAACCCAATGAAAGAGGGGTATGGAGGATGCCAAGGTGTGATCCTAATGCTAATGTATATGATGAGAAGAGCATGAGGGATTTTAGGGTCAAAATTGGGGTCTTACAGCTGCCCCTATTTAAAGACATTCTAGCTGAGGAGGTGAAGGTTAAAATCTTCGTATCGACTCAGTAGAATCGACTTAAATAACAACATATAGATACAAATTTTGATCCCTTAGAGACCTCATGATGCATATGATATGAATGTTAAAATAATCTTTGTGGGGAGAATATTTCCACAAAGGAAAATAATCCGAAGAAACTAAAAGTCCGCAGGAGTATGGTGTATTCCGTAAGGAAAACTCACTGGGGAGACAGAGACTCTGGGGGGAATAAATAGGTTGTGCGTTGGCCAGGCTACGACTTAAAATTGCTGGGGGACACAAGGGATTCCATGAAAATAAATCAAATGGAAAGACTTAGTCGGGGAATAAAAGGAATATCTGCAGGGGAAACGGGTAGATCAGCATAAAACTGAAATACTCGACCCAAGCAGGGAATGGAGATTTCATTGAGGAAATACGCACTCAAACTCAATTGGGGAAGAAATGATCTTCTCACAGGAGGAACAAAATTATATTATCCGCTACCAGTTACTTGGTAAGGGGATAACACATTTTGATAGAGAGGACATCCGTTACCGATTAGGGTAAACATATCAAGGATGACTCGCTGGGGGCAACATAAGGTGTATTCATTACCAGTTACTGGGTAAGAATAACCTGCCGAGGAAAGCTAAATAAGATTTACACCTATCGGTTACTGGGCAGAAGACCACAAAGAAAGAGAATATATATTACTGGTTAAAGTGAACATATCAAGGATAGACTCAAAGGGGGAGAAAATCTGTCATCGGTTAGGATGAACATATCAAGGATAGGATATCTATCACCGATTAAGATGAAATATCAAGGATAAATTTCCTGAAAAAGTAGGAGTTATATCTATTGGATACTAGATAGAATACCAAAAGAGAATATCCGTCATCGGTTAGGATGAGCATATCAAGGATAAATTTTGCGGGGGAAAGTTATTTGGAATGTCATTTAGAGTAACTTTTCTCTTGGAATCATTTTCATATTACAAAATTTTTAGGAGATAGGGTGTAGGGAACCCCAGTTTTGATCAATTGAATTCCTCTGGTCAACCACCATGAACCAACTTGCTAGCTTGAAATTCTCTTAACTTTTTGAAATTCTGGTATCAGATATGAGATGTCGAAGGTAATGTCATGACACTAATATCTGAACAATATAAACAGGATAAAAGATAAAGAATAGTAATAAAAGTGACACAAGCAATTGTTAACCCAATTCGGTGCAAACTCACCTACGTTTGGGGGCTACTAAGCCAGGAAGGAAATCCACTAAACAGAATTAGTTCAAAGACTTTCAGTAAACAACTTCAAGTTACAGTCCTTTCACCTAATCTCTACCCGTGTGACTTCTATCTAAGAACTCTTAGATATGAGATCCTACTCACTCCCCCTCAATCACAACAGTGATGTAAAAACAAATATTACAATGAAAGAAGACACTCTTCAAGAACACATACTTGATCTTGCTTAAAAGCTTCAACCAAGTAAACACACACTCATGCTTCAAAGCTTAGAGTGGACAAAATACAACTCAAAAGTCAGTCCAATTCAATCATCTATGGATGAATGAATGGCTCACAATACACACGACCACACAAAACTAAAACCCTTATTCTCTCTCAATATTTCATTCTTTAATTCTTGTGTGTTAAAACCAGGTTTTGCATGCCCTTTTTATAGAGGTGTTTGGCTGGGCTTGGACATCATAAAACCCTAAAACTATTTTCCATTTGTATCTTCTTATGACAGTTGATTATATCTTGTTGGAAAATAAGTCAATCTGGTTTTAATTACTGATTGAATGGTGCGTTCAATCATCTCAGCAATCACACATAGATTAGCATAAAAAGCGCAATCACACAATACATAACATTCAGATTGAATGTTCTGTATACAGATGTCTTGACTTCGGGTTTGACATCTTAGCAAAATCCTGCACATCTACATTTTAAACACCCTGCAGGAACCTGTTATCTTATGTCAAGACAACACTTGTGACGACTTGTGAACACTCTAGGTTTTACCAAAATTGATGCCAACACATAGAACCAACAAACTCCCCCTTTGCAAAATTTTGGCTAACACATACATCAGACCATTTGTTCACAAGAGAATAATCACATCATCAGTTTAGTAGCAGAAGTAATAAAATACATATTACTAGCTAAAATAGCAACTAGTAACCACATATTAAACACACATGCGCTTGTGCTCCTCCTCTCCCTCAATCTGCTCAACACAGGCATCACCTTCAACATCCCCTGTAACATACACCTCCCCATCTAACATCTCCTTTAACAACACCTGTACTAAACAGATTATCTCCAACATACATCATCTTCAACATCATCTGTCATCTGTTTATAAAATAGCATAGCTACTTAGCTATTTCTCCCCCTTTTTAGCCAAAAGAGACCAAACAGACAAAATAAATGTCTATTAGTCAAATAGAATGTCACACAGAATGTCAAAGCATATTGTTAAGTGTTACAGATCCCAGAACACACACAGGTATACAAGCTGAGATAAAAATCCAGAAAAACCAAAAAGAACCCAAAAAAAGATACATCAAGTCATCAGAAGATGACTGTCAAAAGAACCACCAGAACATCTATCACAACACACCATCAGAAAAGTGTGGGACAACTTCAACAAAACTAGTCAGAGGAGCTTGCATCTTCATCAGCATCAGAACCAGAACTGCCACTTGTTTCATCTTTAGATTTAGACCTCTCACTAGAGGTATGGGCTTCTGTTTCCTTGGCATGTCCCACAATATCTCTATTAGCTTTCTCCAAGCTTTCAATTAGAGCCTCCAAAGCTTCCTTCCTGGCTTTAGCTACCCTTATCCTTGTATCCAATTCTCTACCAGTTTCTTTCAATTCAGCAATAAGACCACCTTTTGAGGTTGGATTCATCGCAGAAGATGTCATGACAATGTCTTCGACATGACTGCCTTCAAACAACTTGTAATGAATTGATAGAGGAGGTTTTCTTCTACTAGGAAGATCATTTGTGCTCAGAATTCCAGGTTGCTGGCTCAGGATAATCCCACAAATCATTGAGGGAAAAGCTATGGGCAGCTTAACTGCATTTGTAGAAGCATGTTTGACAATTTGTTCAAACATAAATCTACCATAATCAAATTTTAGCCTGGTTCCAACAGCAAATATGAACCTTCCAAGGGCATTGGAAATTGTAGAGATATGATTGGTTGACACCCAATTTGCTGACCCTATCTTGTGCAGAATAGCATATTTCACAGTAAGCTTCCCAGAAGGGAGATGCTCCTTACTAGGCCACTCCTTGACCTGTCTTGTAGTTATTTCCCTACAGACCTCATTGACTGTGGCTTCCAGTTCACATGCACCTTCTGTTCCCATTCCTAGAAACTTATTAATCACAGTTGGAGAAAAAGTGATACACTTCCCTCTTACAAACACTTTACAAAACTCCTTGTTGTTTTTATCAACAATGTCTTCAGGGATGTTGACCACAAATTCTTTCACCAGTCTTTCATAACACTGAGATAACCCAACAACAGTTTTCATTAATCCAGCAGTTTTAATAAGGTCCATGACCTCTTTGACCTCCACAACATCCTTGCCCAATTCTCTCTCCACCGCCACCCTTCTTTGGATTACAAACTTCCATTTTGCTGCTCCATCTTCAAGGTGGAAAGAAATATTGTCCAGGCGTACAACAATAACTTTTGTAGGGGATTTCCTAACAGTTGTCCTCTTGACAGGGGAGATGTCAGGGACATCTTCTTCAACATCTTCATCTGAGTCAGAAATTTCTCTCACTTTCCCCTTATTTACCTCAACTTTGCTCCAAGACTTTGAGGGGCCTACACCAGTAGCCTTCTTAGCAGTTTTGGCTGACATCATTTCAGCCATAGACCTACCCTTTCTAGTCTTTATTCTCTTAACTATACTAGGTTTCAAGTGATGAAGCAAGCTATCATCTTGATCATCCGAACTATCAACTTCTAAGTCAATCACCTTCTTTGCAGAATCATGCTTCTTAGACTGTGAAGCATTGGCAGTAGGTGATGCCACAGATTTCTTACCAGACAAAGTTTGCCCTAAAGAGCACAAACCTTCAGCAGGTATATCTTTTTCAGACCTAGAGGAGTCATCATCCTTCTCATCGTGAGGTCCAACCTCAGGAGAGGGTCCCCTCTTGATAGAGGAGTAGAAACTCCCTTTACAGAGTGTCCTTCATTGAGAATTCTAGTGACTAGGTTTCTTATGACACGATCAGTGTGATGCATGTCGTCCTTAGAACTAGGAGTATAAGTAGAGCTAGAGGGGATATTAGAATTGTTACCTTGAGTAGGCCATGCAGTGGCGGATGAGCCAGGAGCTTCGCCTGGAATGACAGACAGGGGAATCACGTCCAAAATATCTTCATCAAGAAAGTCCATAGAAGGCGTTCTATCTTTGTGAGCAGGTTTGGTAGTTTTAGAACCAGATGGTGAAGGATGTTGTGACATCTTGTTATTCTTGTGGAAAGGTTTATGTTGCCCTATTAGAGAAGGTTGATGAAGTCGAAGGAAGGTGCAAATGTTTGAGTAGAGGTTGCATGTAAAAAGGCAATAGATGGAAGTTCCAATACTAGGTAATGATTTACCATAAATGAGGCACTTTGTTTTAAGTGGGCAAACAATATTTTTATTACCTTTTCCACTCCAAATTAATTGCTTCAAATTCTCATAGATACAAATCCCTAATTTCCCTCTTAGACATTCAAATTGATTAGCATCCAAAGCCTTTGTAAATATATTAGCTAACTGTATTTCAGTAGTAACATGCTCCAGGGCTATGATTTCATCTTCCACTAGTTCTCTAATAAAATGATGACGAATATCAATATGTTTTGTCCTGTTGTGCTGAATAGGATTCTTAGAAATATTTATAGCACTCAGGTTGTCACAGTACAATGTCATGACATCTTGCGTGACATTGTATTCAGTCAGCATTTGTTTCATCCAAACCAGTTGAGAATAACTACTTCCAGCTGCTATATATTCAGCTGGAAGTAGTGGACAGAGACAGACAATTTTATTTCTTACTAAACCATGATATTAAGTTGTTCCCCAAGAAGAAACATCCTCCTGATGTGCTTTTCCTATCATCAGCACTTCCAACCCAGTCAAAATCACAGTATCCAGTCAGCATAGATCCAGATCCATGAGTGTTCAGCATCCTATAGTCACTGGTGCTATTGACATATTTGAGTATCCTTTTCACTTGGTTTATGTGACTGACTTTTGGTTCAGCTTGATATCTAGCACAAACACCTACAACAAAAGCAATGTCAGGTTTGTTTGGTGTGAGATATAGAAGACTCCATATTATGCTTCTGTAGAGACTTTGATCTACACTAACACCATTTTTATCTTTAGAGACTTTCAGATGAGTAGGAGCAGGTGTCCTTTTATGACTTGCATTCTTAATGCTGAACTTCTTAACAACGTGTTTGGCATATTTGTTTTGAGATAGAAAGATAGAATCTTCCATCTGCTTGACTTGTAGCCCAAGAAAATGGGTCAGCTCTCCAACAAGGCTCATTTCAAATTCAGACTGCATTTGTTTAACAAAATGTTCGACCATCTTATCTGACATCCCACCAAACACAATATCATCCACATATATTTGAGCCACCATGAGTTTTCCTCCTTCATTCTTAACAAATAAGGTCTTATCAATGCCTCCCTTCCTGTATCCATTGTCAATGAGAAAAACTGTGAGTCTATCATACCAAGCCCTAGGAGCTTGTTTCAAACCATATAGGGCTTTCCTCAACTTATACATATGCTTTGGAAGATTTGGATCTGTAAACCCTTTAGGTTGTTCAACATACACTTCCTCATTTAAGTAACCATTCAAGAAGGCACTTTTTACATCCATTTGGAACAATTTAAACTTCAGAATACATGCCACTCAAAGCAATAGTCTAATGGACTCAAGGCGAGCTACAGGGGCAAATGTTTCATCAAAGTCAACTCCTTCAACTTGAGTGTATCTTTGTGCTACTAATCTTGCTTTATTTTTAGTAACCACCCCTTGTTCATCAGATTTATTCTTGTAAACCCACTTTGTTCCAATAACATTTATTCCTTCAGGTCTTGGAACCAGTTCCCATACTTCATTTCTCTTGAATTGGCCTAATTTTTCCTACATGGCATTGATTCAGAATTCACCAGTTAAGGCTTCCTTGAAATTCCTAGGCTCAACCTTGGACACAAAATAGCCATCTGAGATCACTTCCCTTGATCTACTTGTGACCCCTTTATTTGGGTCTCCTATAATGAGATCTTTAGGATGATCCTTCTGAATTCTGATAGAGGGTCCCTTATTAATTTTGTCAGCTTCAGGTTCAGCTTGAGTGAGTTCACTCTCATTACTTTTGTCTGGGAAATCAGCTGGGGCATCATTTAGAGATGTCTAAACATCGCCTGTGACATCAGTCTGTTGATCATCAACCACAACATTGATAGATTCCATCATTACTTTTGTTCTGGAATTAAAGACTCTAAATCCTCTATTGTTTGTTGAGTAGCCCAGAAATATTCCTTCATCACTCTTGGGATCCATCTCCCATCTTTGTTCACGATTAGTCAAGATATAACATTTACTACCAAACACATGGAAGTATTTGACAGTAGGTCTTCTTCCTCTCCAGACTTCATATAAAGTAGTAGGAGTCCCTTTCTTCAAGGTTACTCTGTTGTGAACATAGTAGGTTGTGTTTATAGCTTCATCCCAGAAGTGGTAGGGCAATTTCATAGCATGAGTCATAGCTCTGGCAGATTCTTGGAGAGTTCTATTTTTCCTTTCTACCACACCATTTTGTTGAGGGGTAATGGGAGAGGAGAACTCATGACTAATTCCTTCAGATGCACAGAATCCAGCAAATTTGTTGTTCTCAAATTCTTTCCCATGATCACTTCTGATTCTGATAACCTGACTTTCTTTTTCTCTTTGAAGTCTTAGGCAAAGATCTTTGAATACTTCAAATACATCAGATTTTTCCCTTATAAAATTGACCCAGGTGTATCTGAAGAAGTCATCCACCATCACAGAAGCATACTTTTTCCCACCAAGACTTTCCACCTGCATAGGTCTTATCAAGTCCAAGTGGAGAAGTTCCAGCACTCTGGAAGTGGTGTCATGTCTGAGCTTCTGATGTGACATTTTTGTCTGTTTTCCAATCTAACACTCCCCGCAAACTCTTCCTTCATCAATCTTTAAGTTTGGAATTCCTCTGACAACTTCAACAGATATAATCCTCTTCATTCCTTTAAGATGCAGATGGCCCAGTTTTTGATGCCATATCTTCACTTCTTCTTCTTTGGCTAGAGTACCCATTGATGAATAACCAGTTTCTTGAGAACTCCACATATAGAAGTTGTCCTTAGACTTGACTCCTTTCATGATCACTTCATTTTCTTTATTAGTAATCAGACATTCAGTTTTTGTGAAGTTTACATTTAGACCTTGGTCACATAGTTGACTGATGCTGATTAGGTTTGCAGTCAGTCCTTTAACAAGTGGCACATTGTCAAGGTTAGGGACTCCAGGGCAGTTTAGCTTTACAATCCCCTTGATATCACCCTTTGCTCCATCACCAAAGGTTACATAGCTGGTGGCATGAGGATGAAGGTCAATTAGCAGGTTTTTGCTTCCAGCATGTGTTTGGAGCATCCATTGTCAAAATACTAGTCTTCTTTGGCTGAAACTCTGAAGGAAGTGTGAGCTATCAGGTTAGTAGCACCAGTCCTAGGAACCCATTATTTTCTGTTGACAGGGATGTGGTGTTTGGGTCTAGGTTGATGATGAGAAGGACTAGGATAGCCATACAACTTAAAGCAGAATGGTTTTATATGGCCAAACTTTCCACAATAATGACATCTCCATCTTTTGTGTTTTCCTTTATATTGTCTTTCCTTATGATATTGTGACACATGATGTTATATCTTTGGTTTGTTACTAATGTGACCACAATCCGGTTTGGATTCATTGAACCCAAGTCCAGACTTGTCTCCTTCCATTTTGCCAGTCTGGAGAATTTTGTCTAAGGTGTCAGATCCATTGTTTAGCATTCTGACATACTTTGTCATCTCATCCAGTTTGGAGTTCAAGAACACTGCTTCAGTCTTCAACTTAGAGATGGTTTCCAAGTGTTCTGTCTTCTCATCCTCTAGTTGTGTTATCAATTTCTTCTGACTTTCCACTTGTTGACACACTTCTTCACTTATGTGACACAACTTTCTGTAGGTAGTGGCTAAATCATCAAAGGTTACTTCATCATCACTTGAGTCTTCATCAGAACCCCATCTTCCAATCAAGGCAGTTACAAGATTTGCAGACTCTCCTTCTGTTTCACTTTCATCAGATCAAGTAGCAGCAAGACTCTTCTTCTGTTTCTTGAGGTAGGTCCCACATTTAGCTCTAATGTGTCCATACCCATCACATTCATGGCACTGAACTCCTTTTCCATGTTTGGACTTTTCATCAAATCTTGTTCTTCTTCCAGCATCATTGGACCTAATGATATCAGATGAGATGTTCTTGACATTAGACTTAGACCTTACATCCATCTTTTTCAGAAGTTTGTTGAACTGTCTCCCCAGTAATGCTACATCTTTTCCAGATCTTCATTAGTATTTTGACCTCTTTCTTCCTCTTTCTCTTCAATGTTTGACATGAAGGCTGTGCTTTTGACTTTCTTTTCAGATCCATCACACATTCCCAACTCAAATGTTTGGAGGGATCCAATTAGCTCATCCACTCTCATATTACAAATGTCTTGAGATTCTTCTATGGCTATCACTTTCATGGTAAATCTCTTGGGAAGTGACCTGAGTATTTTCCTCACTAGTTTTTCATCTGACATCTTCTCACCCAGGGATCCTGAGGCATTAGCAATTTCAAGGATATTCATATGAAAGTCATGAATATTTTCATCTTCTTTCATCCTCAAATGTTCAAACTTGGTAGTGAGCAGCTGCAATCTAGACATCTTCACTCTAGAGGTGCCTTCATGAGTGGTTTTGAGAATATTCCAAGCATCTTTAGCCACTTCACAGTTGTTCACCAGTCTGAAGATGTACTTATCAACCCCATTGAATATAGCATTCAATGCTTTAGAGTTTCCAAGGGCTAGTTCATCCTCCTCCTTGGTCCATTGTTCCTCAGCCTTCTTATCAGTTGTAACTTCTTCTTCCTTAGTAATAACTGGATGTTCCCAGCCTATTAGAACAACCTTCCAAGCCTTATTATCCAAAGATTTCAGGAAGACTACCATTTGAGGTTTCTAGTAGTCATACTTAGATCCATCCAGAATTGGTGGTCTGTGAACAGATCCTCCGTCTCTATCCATAGTACTAGAAAGTAACGTCCCTAGACCTCACCCAGAACCAGAGCAGGATGCCAGCTCTGATACCAACTGAAATTCTGGTATCAGATATGAGATGTCGAAGGTAATGTCACGACACTAATATCTAAACAATATAAACAGGATAAAAGATAAAGAATAGTAATATAGGTGACACACGCAATTATTAACCCAGTTCGGTGCAAACTCATCTACATCTGGGGGCTACCAAGCCAGGAAGAAAATCCACTAAACATAATTAGTTCAAAGACTCTCAGTAAACAACTTCAAGTTACAGTCTTTTCACCTAATCTTTACCCGTGTGACTTCTATCTAAGAACTCTTTGATATGAGATCCTACTCACTCCCCCTCAATCACAGTAGTGATGTAAAAACAAATATTACAATGAAAGAAGACATTCTTCTAGAACACATACTTGATCTTGCTTAAAAGTTTCAACCAAGTAAACACACACTCATGCTTCAAAGCTTAGAGTGGACAAAATACAACTCAAAAGTCAGTCCAATTCAATCATCTATGGATGAATGAATGGCTCACAATACACACGACCACACAAGACTAAAACCTTTATTCTCTCTCAATATTTCATTCGTTATTTCTTGTGTGTTAAAACCAGGTTTTCCATGCCCTTTTTATAGAAGCGTTTGGTTGGGCTTGGACATCATAAAACCCTAAAACTATTTTCCATTCGTATCTTCTTATGACAGCTGATTATATCTTGTTGGAAAATTAGTCAATCTGGTTTTAATTACTGATTGAATGACGCGTTCAATCATCTCATCAATCACACATAGATTAGCATAAAAAGCGCAATCACACAATACATAACAATCAGACTGAACGTTTTGTATACGGATGTCTTGACATCTGGTCTGACATCTCAGCAAAATCTTGCACATCCACATTTTAAACACCCTGCAGGAACTTGTTATCTTATGTCAAGACAACACTTGTGACTAATTGTGAACATTCTAGGTTTTACCAAAATTGATGTCAACACATAGAACCAACTCTTTTGGGACTCATGGAGGATCATATATGCATAAGATGATGAAATGTGAATGATCCCTTAAAATATTTGATCAATTGGTGAAGAAGCTTGTTGAAGAAGTTACACAAGATACCTATATGAGTTAGGGTTTCCAAGGCAAACCAACTCCAAACTCTTGATGATTTCTTGCTCAAAACGACATGTGAAGATCATGGGGATTCATATATGATACTTAGAGCCATAGTAAACCACTTCTTGATTGAGCTCCTTGCAATGAGGGTCTTAATCCCTAGAAATGAACTTAATAGAGCATAGGTGAGCATGTGCATTACCTACAAAAGAGTTAAACTATACAATGACATATTTTTGGTATTTGGGTTAGTAAAATAAAAATAAATTAAGTATGAGACAATCAAATGTGCTTGGTGATCTCTCCCAATGATAACCTAGTGAATGAGGGGTAAGGAGGATTCCAAGGTATGATCCAATACTAATGCATATGATGAGAATAACATAAGGGATTTTAGGGACAAAATTGGGGTCTTACAAAGAGTAGATTGAGTTAGTCAACTTGGGTTCCAAGGATGATGTAAAGGAAGTTAAGATTGGATCTCGACTGTGTCCAGAGGTTAAGAAGGGGTTGATCGATCTTCTTCGAGAGTATTCAGATGTGTTTGCTTGGTCCTATCAAGACATGCCTAGTTTAGATTTTGAGATTGTGGAGCATAGATTGCCATTGAAGCCAGAATGCCCTCTAGTTAAGTAGAAGTTGAGGAGGACTCGTCTTGATATGGCAGTGAAGATCAAAGAAGAAGTGCAAAAGCAAATTGATGTTGGTTTCCTTGTTGTTGCTGAGTATCCACAGTGGGTGGCCAATATTGTGCCTGTTTCTAAGAAGGATGGAAAAGTCCGTATGTGCGTTGATTATAGAGATTTAAACAAAGCTAGTCCGAAATATGATTTCCCTCTGCCACACATTTATATGTTGGTAGACAATCCAGCTCAATTCAAAGTCTTTTCATTTATGGACGGATTTTCCGGTTATAATCAGATTAAAATGGCACCCGAAGATATGGAGAAGACCACATTCATTACACCCTGGGGAACATTCTGTTATAGAGTGATGCCTTTCGGTTTAAAGAATGTTGGTGCAACTTACCAGAGAGAAATGACCATTCTTTTTCATGATATGATGCATAAAGAGATCAAAGTCTACGTTGCTGATATGATTGCTAAATCCAGCGATGAAGAAGAACATGTTGAGCATTTGTTGAAGCTATTCCAGCGTTTGAGGAAGTACAAAATCCACTTGAATCCCAATAAGTGTACTTTTGGTGTTTGTTCTGGTAAGTTATTGGGTTTTATCGTCAGCGAGAAGGGTATTAAAGTTGATCATGCCAAGGTCAAAGCAATACAAGAGATGCTTGCGCCCAAAACTGAGAAGCAAGTTAGAGGTTTTCTCGTCGGCTTGAATTATATCTCTAGATTCATATCGCATACGACTGCCATGTATGCCCCTATATTCAAGCTTCTTCAAAAAGATCAATCCTGTGATTGGAACGAAGATTTCCAAAAAGCTTTTGATAGTATCAAAGAGTATATGCTTGAACCTTCGATTTTGTCCCCGCCTGTTGAAGGAAGACCATTGATCATGTATTTGATTGTGCTTGAAGAAAGTATAGGTTGTGTTATTGGTCAACAAGATGAAACTAGAAAGAAAGAATATGCTATATACTACCTTAGTAAGAAGTTCACCGATTGTGAGACTCAGTATTCTATGCTTGAGAAGACTTGTTGCGCATTGGCTTGGGCTGCTAAGTGTGTGCGTCAATATATGTTGAGTCATACCACTTGGTTGATATCCAAAATGGATTCAGTCAAGTATATTTTTTAGAAGCCTGCTTTAACTAGGAGGATTGCTTGTTGGTAGATTTTGTTATCCGAGTATGATATTGAATACCGATATCAAAAAGCAATCAAAGCTAGTGTCTTGGTTGACCATTTGGCTCACCAACCAATTGAAGATTACCAGTCCGTGCAGTATGACTTCCCTGATGAAGAGATTTTGTACTTGAAAATGAAAGATTGTGATGAACCATAGCTTGAAGAAGAGCCAGAACCTGGTTCCCGCTGGGGCATGGTATTTAATGGAGCTGTTAATCAGTATGGTAATGGCATTGGGGCAGTGATTATAACTACTCAAGGCACTCATTTCCCGTTTACAGCTAGATTGACTTTCAAGTGTACAAATAATATGGCTGAGTATGAAGCTTGTATTATGGGGCTTTAAGAAGCCATTGATCTCAGAATCAAGTATTTGGATGTCTATGGAGAGTCAGCTTTGGTTGTGAATCAGATGAAAGGTGAATGGGAGATGAATCAACCCAGTTTGATACCATATAGAGACTATGCGAGGAGGATTTCAACTTTCTTTACAAAGGTTGAATTTCATCATATCCCTCGAAATGAAAACCGGATGACAAATGCTCTTGCATCATTAACGTCAATGATTGTGGTGAAGTATTGGAATGAAGTTCTCAATTTAATTGTGATGCATCTTGATAGGTCAACTCATGTATTTGTTGTTGAAGAGATCAAAGATGAGAAGTCGTGGTATTTTGATATCAAGTGTTTCCTCTAAAGTCAGATTTACCCGCCTAGGGCATCTTTGAAAGATAAGAAGACTTTGAGGAGATTAGCCAGCAACTTCTACTTGAATGGTGATGTGCTGTATAATAGAAACTTTAATATGGTTCTGCTCAGATGCGTGGATAGACACGAAGCAGACTTATTGATGACTGAAGTCCACAAAGGTTCCTTTGGTACTCACTCCAATGGACATGAAATGGCCAAGAAGATGTTGAGAGCAAGTTACAATTGGCTGACAATGGAATCTGACTATAGCAAGTTTGTGAAGAAATGGCACAAGTGTCAAATTTATGCAGATAAGATTCATGTTCCTCCGACACTGTTAAACGTCATTTCCTCCCCATGGCCCTTTTCCATGTTGGGAATCGATATGATTGGTATGATTGAGCCCAAAGCGTCAAACGGACATCGTTTCTTTTTGGTGGCTATTGACTACTTCACAAAGTGGGTTGAAGCGGAATCATATGCGGATGTAACCAAGCAAGTTGTTGTAAGGTTTATTAAGAATCAGATTATATGTCGGTATGGTGTGCCAAGTAAGATCATTACTGATAATGGATCAAACTTGAATAACAATGTGATGGAAGCTCTTAGCAAAGACTTCAAGATTGAACATCATAATTCTTCTCCTTACAGACCTAAGATGAATGGGGTTGTTGAAGCTGCGAACAAGAACATCAAGAAGATCATTCAGAAGATGGTTATGATGTACAAGGATTGGCATGAGGTGCTCCCATTTTCTTTGCATGGGTACCGTACATCCATCCTCACTTCAACAGGGGAAACCCCTTTCTATCTTGTTTATGGCATGGAAGTTATGCTCCCAGTGGAGGTTGAGATCCCATCATTACGTGTCTTGATGGAAGCCAAGTTCACAGAGGCTGAATGGTGCCATACTAGATATGACCAACTCAATTTGATTGAAGAGAAGAGGTTGACTGCCATGTATCATGGACAATTATATCAGCAGAGAATGAAGAAAGAATTTGATAAGAAGGTCAAGCCTCATGTGTTCAGAGAAGGTGACCTTGTGCTCAAGAAGCTTCTATCTTTCAAACCAGATTCTAGGGGGAACTGAACTCCATATTATGAAGGCCCATATGTTGCTAAGAGAGCCTTTTCAGGCGGTGCTTTGATTCTTACAACTATGGATGGTGAAGAGTTCACGCATCCTATGGATGCTGATACAGTCGAGAAATACTTCGCCTAAAAATAAAAGAACAACTCGCTAAATTGAAATCCCGAAAGGGAGGCTTAGGCAAAAATGAGCGTCTCGGTGGATTGAAAACCCTGAAAGTGCAATCCAGGAAAAAATTAGGGACATAAAGCAGAAAAAACTATCCTGATAAATTGAGTACCCCACCTTAGGGAAATTTAGGCCAAAATTAAGGATCATGGCAAGTAACAACATCCTGTTAATCTTCAGTCTTGAAGACTTTCTTGAGCACAATGTTTGGTTCTAATTCATCTTCAACCAAAGCCAAGAGCACAATGGATATTGAAGGCGGTAGAAGGATTAGTGATCATTGTATTCAATGTAGCCCTTTTCCATGAAATTACCATTTTTTCAACTTTGGTAAAGATCTATGGAGTCTTGTCATTTACAGACTACCTTCTATTCAATAAAATTGAGCTTTTTATCCAATTGTTTCCACTCTTATTTATTCAGCTAAATAGAATTAAATTTTATTGTGATCATTTTGAAATTAAAGTTTTAAGATAAAAGGCAGGTTTTCTGAAATAACGAATAGATGTTCACTTTAATCAGTGACGAATATTCTCTTCCTTTGCGAACTTCTGCCCTGTAACCGATAGTTGTAAATCCTATTTAGCTATCCCCTGTAGGTTATTCTTACCCAGTAACTAGTAATGAATTCACCTTTTGTTGCCTCCAGCTAGTCATCCTTGATATGTTTACCCTAACCGGTAACGAATGTCCTCTTTGTCAGAATTTGTTATCCCTTTACCAAGTAACCGATAGCGGATAATATAATTTTCTTCATCCTGTGTGGAAATTATTTCTTCCCCAATTGAGTTTTTGTGTGTATTTCCTCAATGAAATCGCCATTTCCTGCTTGGGTCGAGTATTTTAGTTTTATGTTGATCTACCTGTTTCCCCTGTAGATGTTCCTTTTATTCCCCGCCTAAGTCTTTCCATTTTATTTATTTTCATGGAATCCCTTATGTCCCCTAACAGTTTTAAGTCGTAGCCTGGTCTACGCACAACCTATTTATTCCCCCCAGAGTCTCTGTCTCCCTAGTGAGTTTTCCTTACGAAATACAACATACTCCTGCGGACTTTCGGTCTCTTCGGATTTTTTTCCTTTGTGGAAATATTCTCCCCACAAAGATTATTTTAACATTCATATCATTTGCATCATGAGGTCTCTTAGGGATCAAAATTTGTTTCTATATGTTGTTATTTAAGTCCATTATACTGAGTCAATATGAAGATTTTACCCTTCACCTCCTCATCTAGAATGTCCTTAAATAGGGGCAGCTGTAAGAGCCCAATTTTGAACCTAAAATCCCTCATGCTATTCTCATCATATACTTTAGCATTGGGATCACACCTTGGCATCCTCCTAACCCCTCTTTCATTGGGTTTGCATTGGGAAAGATCACCAAGCATCATTTCATTGTATCATATTTCATTTTTCTTTATTTACTAAACAAAATACCAAAAATATGTCATTGTATAGTTCAACTCTTTTGTAGGTAGTGCACATGCTCACCTATGCTCTATCAAGTTCATATCTAAGGTTTAAGACCCTCATTGCAAGGAGCTCTGTCAAGATTTGGTTTACTATGGCTCTAAATATCATATATAAATCCCATGATCTTCACATGTTATTTTGATCAAAAAATCATCAAGATTTTGGAGTTGGTTTGCCTTGGAAACCCTAATTCATCTGGGTATCTTGTGTGACTTCTTCAACAAGTTTCTTCAAAATTTGATCAAATGTTTCAAGGGATACTTCACATTATATCATCTTATACATATATGATCCTCCATGAGTCCCAAAAGTCAAGAGAATATCAAGCTAGAAAGATGGTTCATGGTGGTTGACCAAAGAAAGTCAACTAATCAAAACTGGGGTTCCCTAGACCCTATCGCCTTCAATATTTGTGATTTGGAAATGCTTCCCAGTGAAAAGTTACTCTAAATGACATTCCAAACAACTTTCATGTTTAGCTCTAGATCTAGTTCTGCTTAGAAAGTCATTTTTTATGGTGAAAGATTATAGGTCATTTTGTCTAAACCCTAATTTGGAGGTCAACTTCCCAAGACCATAACTTGCTCAATTTTTATAAGATGAAAGCCATTCAAGTTGCATGGTCAAATTCAATATGTCTACTTCAGCTTTGATGTTGGGAGGAAGTGCAAATTCAACTTTTAAATGCATGTGATATTAGGAAACATTATAGGTCATTTTGGGCCAATACCATTGAACAAGTGATTTTCCTCAACTTCTAAAATGCATAACGCCTTCATTCTAAATCCAAATGAGGTCAATTTTTTGACCAATTTAAAGGCATTTGAGATAGATATAACATTGATGAAGGAGCTTTTCTCATTTGAAGTCCATAGAAAAAGTTATTCAAGGTGGAAGAAGTGAACATATCGCTTGATACTTCAATTTTTTTTTGATATGTTTGATTTTCCAAACTTCCACACATGATCGCATTATAGGTCATTTTGGGCCAATACCATTCCACACATGATTGCATGGCCTTTCGACACGAATTCAACATTGCTTACACTCATTTTTGGACCTGAATGCGTCATTACATGGGCCTATCACACGCTCATGCATCCATGCAAAGGTTATTGTTATTTTTGGAGTTTTGAAAGAAGTGTGCAATTATCAATGATCTTGGCTATAAATAGAACCGTCCATGCTCAAAATTAAGGACCCTTGCATGCCAGCTTTAAAGCTACAACCCTAAACCTCCATATTCAAAGGATAAGCTTGGTGATTTTCATTGAAAATCGAGTTTGAAATCTCCCACTGTTTTGAGATTCAAACTCCAAGAGTCCTCCTTCTTTCTTTATCCATTTCCACACCATGAAGCATCCAAAGCAAGGCCAAGCACAATTGAGAGCAAGATCGTGTCCATCATAACCTGCAGTGAAGGTGAATTTCTAAATTTTTCATCTCTTTGATTCTCACTCAATTCTCCACTATTCTTGTTGATTTTTAGTTGTCTAAAGTCCTACCAATGTAGGAAACAAGATTGAGTTTCTTAGAGGTGAAATCGAAGCAACTCAGATCATGATCCTCAAAATTCAACTCCCTGTATCTTTTTATATACTTGGAGCTAGGTAAAATTGAGGCTAGATTCGAGCTCCTGATCATTTTTACTTTAAATTCATGTTCTCCTTTTTTATTTTGGTGATGGTTTAAGGTGGACCTGTCCGGTGAGATCCACCATAGAAGAAGACCGGAGCTCTATCTCCGGCGATGCGTTGGTGTGTCTCAGACCCCATGATCCTTAAATTTTGTTTTAATCTTGAGCGTCCAAATTGATTACCACGTGTATGGCACATTGGCTGAGGTTCACCATGGAACATGCGCTCTGATCCACTTGGTCTGCCACCTCAATTAATGAGGGAGATCAAGTGGTCCACGTTTTTTAGCATTTTCTGATTTTTATTTTAATTGAGTTATTTTCATTAATTCATATTAATTTTAATATTGATCCAAAAAATATGGGAATTTCACCAAAAAAATTCAAATATTTTTCTCTTTCATTTTCTGAATTAAAATTATTTTTTAGATAAATATTAATATTTTTCATGATTTAATTGATTTTATGCATATTTTTAATTGTTTAAAAATACTTTTAAGTTTCCAAAAATAATGAAATTTTTTCTCCAAGGACCTTTGACCTTGTTTGACCTATGATGAATCTCTGGACCATTTATTTGGTGTTTTAAAGATGTTTTAGGATTTTGATCAACCATAATTTGATTTAATTCAGTTTTAATTGATTTTTAATTTGTTTAATTGAAATAAATTGTGTAGAGCTATTTGTATTGCCTTGTTGAGTTTGACTTTTATTGTTTAGGCCTTGGTCAAGGTTGATTTGACTTTGTTGGATTAAAATCATTGGATTTAGGAGATTGATGAAATATACATTTCATTTCCCAAAATGAATGATTGATTTTAATTTAATAAAAGTCCTCCCCTGACCAATTTGTGTTTGTTCCATTTCGCCTCCCTCTTCATCTTCAATCCCATTCTATCCCATCCATTTCATTGACCTATGATATCTCTATATCCTAAGGCTACTTGATTGCAAAATCAACATAAGTATGGATGAGATTAGGTCCACCCCTTTTGCCATTTTCTTTTAAATGTGGTATATTTTAGGAGTATGGTTCATAATACCATATCTCTAACATGCATTAACACTAAAATTTCTATTGCCCGACCTCAGATAGTTGTGACTTCTACATAAGTCCAATTAGACTTGCTTAACATAGCGCTAAATTTTGACCCAAAAGCATAGTATTCTAGTAAGTGAGATTGTAAGTCTCCCCCCTTTCATTGCATTGTGTGGAAACTTGACCTTTTTTCCTTCCTTTGGAAGATGTCTTGGTTCAAGGATCCATGCTTGTGAATAGAGGGTTGAGTGTTCTCCAAAGAATGACTTAAACAATAAAAAAAGAAAAAGCAATACTAACTTCTAATCAACTAACATTTGACTAACTTTTAATTTCAAGTCATTTACTTTTTGCACTTTAAATTCAAGTCTTTATCTTTTGCCATTATTCATACCATTTAACTTCTTTACTTTAATGTCATTTTCCCTTTGCTCACTTGAGCCATATCTTTTGATTATATTGTGATTGTATATACTTGTTTGTGTATTTTGCTTGTGTTTGTGATCTTTTGACCTTAATGTACATAATAACAACAAAAACCCGAAAAAAGATTTATGTGGACTGTTGGGTTTGATCTGAGACATTAGACTTAGAATTAGGCAACATTCCCTATGCAAAAACGACTTGGCCAATGCCAACTTTTCTGAAGCCAGTCATTATGAATTGAACTTTCATCTGAAGCAAGTATTGAGATCCCTTTTGAGTTCATCTGATACATGGTCTTGATGCAATTGTTACTTTGAACCTCTGTCTAATGCCTTATTTTGAGCCATTCAAGGAGTATGTCATTTGATACATGGGAGATTTTGAAGAAGACTATGGAGTTGCTAAGCTTGGATGTGGCTATCTTTATTTGATGCCTTGCTCTTCACCTTGCTATTTGTATTGCTTGATTCTAAAGTCCAAGGGAAAATTGGGTTTCTATATGACATTCTTGTCTATTGGATTGCATCCCATTGGTCAGATCTTTTCAACTCTTAACTTTTAATTTTTGCTTAGGATTAGTCTCTTCATCTCCTGCCACTTCTTAAATTTCAAATCCCCCCCCCCCCCTTTTCAAAACCTTCTTTGCTTGTGATTTCTAAACTATGACTTGTTTGCAAATTAGAAACTCTGGCATTATGCCATTGCATTTTTAAACTCTTTTTCTTGATCAAACTTGCAAATGAACTTAACCACACTTGACTTAAAAATTCAAAAGACAAAAAGAACTAACACCTTTCAAACTCTTTTAGGCCCTTTTGTGCCTCTTTCAAACTTAAAATTTTGTTAAAGGCAACTCACTCACATTGGAATTGTTACCACGAACTACGAGGTTTTGATCCGTCATTTTATGTTGGTACGTAGGCACAAGTCCGAAGGTCTTGTCAAACAAAAAAATATAATTAATGATTTCTTTTCTCATCCCCACACTCTATTTTATTGCAAACATCTTTTATACCAAAACACATATACACACAAATAAGGGCTCCCTAGGAGTACCTAGGACACTTTGGATGCTAACACCTTCCCTCTGTGTAACCAACCCCTTACCTGTAATCTCTGGAATTTTATTATTTTTTATTTGAAAACTTCTTATCTTTGGGTTTTGTTCGTATTTTTCCCTTTTTCCCTTGGAAACAATAAAAGCGCGGTGGAGACTCTGGTTTAATTGACGTTAAGCTTATCCATAGCTTGATGGTCATGAACTTACCGCTACACACGGCTTCTCGTCTTTGACCTCTTCAACAGAAAACACATGAGCTGGCCTATCAAGACGCATCGCAATCATATTAAGAACTTCATTCAAAAATTGCACTACAATCATAGAAGCCAACGTTGCAAGATCATCTGTCATCCGGTTTTCATCTCGAGGGATATGATGAAACTCAACCTTTGTAAAGAATGTTAAAATCCTCCTCTCATAATATCTATATGGTATCAAACCGGGTTGATTCGTCTCCCATTCACCATTGATCCGATTCACAACCAAAGATGAATCTCCATAGACATCCAGATACTTGATTCTGAGATCAATGACCTCTTCAAGCCCCATAATGCAAGCTTCATACTCAGCCATATTATTTGTACACTTGAAATTTAATCTATCCGTAAACGGAAAATGAGTGCCTTGAGGAGTAATAATCACTGCCCAAATGTCGTTACCATACTGATTAATAGCTCCATCAAATACCATACCCCAATGGGAACCCGGTTATGGCCCTTCTTCAAGCAATGGTTCATCACAATCTTTCATTTTCAAGTACAAAATCTCTTCTTTGGGAAAATCATACTGCACTGACTGATAATCTGCAATCGGTTGGTGAGCCAAATGGTCATCCACTGACTGATAATCTTCAATCGGTTGGTGAGCCAAATGATTAGCCAAGATACTACCTTTAATAGCTTTTTGAGATCGGTATTCAATATCATACTCGGATAACAACATCTGCCAAAGGGAAATCCTCCCAGTTAACGCAGGATTCTCAAAAATATACTTAATTGGATCCATTTTAGATATCAACCAAGTAGTATGATTCAACATATACTGGCACAGACGCTTAGCAGCCCAAGCCAATGTGCAATATGTCTTTTCAAGCATAGAATACCGAGTCTCAGAGTCAGTGAATTTTTTGCTGAGGTAGTAAATAACATATTCTTTATTTTCAGATTCGTCTTGCTGACCAAGGACAAAGCCCATACTATCATCAAGCGCAGTCAAATGCATGATCAAGGGTCTTCCTTCAACAGGCGGAGACAAAATCGGAGGCTCAAGAAAATACTCTTTGATATTGTCAAAAGCTTTCTGGAAATCCTCGGTCCAATCACAAGACTAATCTTTCCGAAGAAGCTTGAATATAAGTGCACACATGGCAATCATATGCGATATGAATCTTGAGATATAATTCAAACGGACGAGAAAACCTATGATTTACTTCTCAGTTTTGGGCGCAGGCATTTCTTGTATTGCTTTGACCTTGGCAGGATCAACTTTAATACCTTTCTCATTGACAATAAATCCTAACAACTTACTAGAACGAACACCAAAAGTACACTTATTGGGATTCAAGTGGAGTTTCTACTTCCTTAAACGCTGGAATAACTTTAACAAATGCTCAACATGCTCTTCTTCATCACTTGATTTAACAATCATATCATCAACATAGACTTCAATATCTTTATGCATCATGTCATGAAAACGAGTGGTCATAGCTCTGTGGTATGTTGCACCAGCATTCTATAAACTGAAAGGCATCACTCTATAACAAAATGTTCCCCAGGGTGTAATGAATGTGGTCTTCTCCATATCTTCAGGTGCCATCTTGATCTGATTATAACCGAAAAATCCATCCATAAATGAAAAGACTTTGAATTTAGTTGTACTGTCTACCAACATGTCAATGTGTGGTAGAGGGAAATCATCTTTCAGACTATATTTATTCAAATATCTATAATCAACACATATACGGACTTTTCCATCTTTCTTTGGAACACGCACAATAATGGCCACCCACTGCGGATACTTAGAGGCAACAAGAAAACCAAGAAAACCAGCATCAATCTACTGCTGCACTTCCTCTTTGATATTTACTGCCATATCATGATGAGTTCTCCTTAACTTATGCTTGACCGGTGGGCATTCTGGCTTCAGCGGTAATCTATGCTCCAGAATCTCAGAATCCAAACTAGGCATGTCTTGATAGGACCAAGCAAACACATCTGAATATTCTCAAAAAAGATAAATCAACCCCTCCTAAGCCTCTAGAGACAGTTGAGACCCAATCTTGACTTCCTTCACATCATCTTCGGAATCCAAGTTGACTAGTTCAATCTGCTCTTCAAACGGATGAATGGTTTTTTCCTCATGCTCAAGTAAACGAGATAATTCATTAGATACTCCTTCATCATTAGTTTCTTCCTCAGACTCAAACATAGGGAAATCAATGTTTGGAGAGGGAGTAGGATCATTGTATTCAATGGGTTTGAGAACCAACCTGCATAATAATTTGATATTTTGAGTTTAGAGACGTGAATTGTGACCAAATATTATGCAGATGGAAGATCATTATTTATTATGTTTGGAGAGGGAATAAAACATCATAGATGTGGATGAATAACATTGTATTTCATTGATGATAATTGAAATGCCTAACAATTTTCTCTTCTCCCTTAGGTATAGGAGAAGGATTTTTATTAAAAAAATGAAAACAAATTACTTAGATTGTTGAACAACAATAGGAACATCAACAGCAACCCAATTGTTGCAAGTCTGGCCATGCGTCACAAAGTTGGCGCAATCTTCGTCTTCATCGTCCTCAACCTCGATCACTACAGCTGTGTGTTGATCATTACCATGAATGAACCCTCCTCTACGGAAACTCGATTGCATATCTTCAACTTTGACGTTGAACGGCCCTAGTTGGAATCCTAATCCGTTCATATTCTTGTTCTCGGTAATTTCTACCATGTGGCCCCATTGATCAGTGATGCTAGTCTCAATAGCTTCTTGAGCATCCTTTAAAGAAGACATGGGTGCCCCAATTTTCTTCATTTCAGCAATAGATAAGGCTTAGAATGGCATTCCAACCTCCTCCTTAGCTTCAACATATGAAAAGGAGGACAGATGGCTCACCGAAAGTGCCTTCTCTCCACCAACAACGACAAGTTTGTCGTTCTTCACAAATTTAAGCTTCTGGTGTATAGTAGATGTTACAGCTCCTGCCTCATGAATCCATGGCCTTCCCAATAAACAGCTACAGGCCGGATGGATATCCATTACTTAAAAAGTAATCTGGAAATCACCCAGACCTATCTTGACTGGAAGGTCCACTTCACCAACGATAGTTTTACGAGAACCGTCGAACGCTTTGACAATCACGCCACTGTACCTCATAGGGGTGCCTTGATAAGAAACTATGGAAAGAGTCAACTTTGGAAGCACACTCAAAGAAGAATCAGTATCGACCAACACATTGGACAGTGCATCCTCCTTGCAGTTCATAGAAATATGGAGTGCTAGATTGTGATGTCTTCCTTCCTCAGGAAGCTCTTCATCACAAAAGCTTAGATTATTGTAGGAAGTGATATTAGAAACAATGTGGTCAAACTGATCCACAATAACATCTTGTTTAACATAGGCTTGCTCTAGCACTTTCTGCAACGCCTCTCTATGTGCTTCAGAATTCATTAACAGAGAAAGTACTGAAATCTTTGACGGAGTTTGGAGGAGTTGCTCCACCACATTAAACTAACTCCTCTTTATCAACCTCAAAACTTCATCATCATCATTAGGCTTCATCTTGATGGATTCACCAGACTAACATACTGGAGCACTAACTGGATTCACCGCAGGGACATCCACCTTCTTACTGATTGAAATATCCTCTACCTCCCTCAGAAAGATCGGACCAAAGACACGACCACTACGGGTCACCTTTGCAGTATCAACTATATTTACAACAGAGTCTACTGTGGGTAACGGAATTTCCTGATCATTCTCCACCATTGTGGCATTTTATTGATAAGGCACAACTTTATTGGATGCGTACGAGACATGGCCGGTTAACCGTATTACTAATGGAGATATCGATCTATTAACGTTGTTGTTGCTGACAATTGAGCCCAACAACTTACCAGAACGAACACCAAAAGTACACTTATTGGGATTCAAGCGGAGTTTATACTTCCTTAAACATTGGAATAGCTTCAACAAATGCTCAACATGTTCCTCTTCATCAATGGATTTAGCAATCAGATCATCAACATAGACTTCGATATCTTTATGCATCATATCATGAAAAAGAGTAGCCATTGCTCTTTGGTAATTTGCACCAGCATTCTATATACTAAAAGGCGTCACTCTATAAAAGAATGTTCCCTAGGGTGTATTGAAAGTGGTCTTCTCTATATCTTTGGGTGCCATCTTGATCTGATTGTATCTGGAAAATCCATCCATAAATGAAAGAGTTTGAATTTAGTTGTATTGTCTACCAACATATCAATGTGTGGCAGAGGGAAATTATTTTTCGGACTAGCTTTATTCAAATCTCTATAATCAACACACATACGGACTTTTCCATCCTTCTTCGACACAGGCACAATATTGGCCACCCATTATGGCTACTTAGCAGTAACAAGGAAACCGACATCGATATGCTTTTGCACTTCTTCTTTGATCTTTACTTCCATATCAGGATGAGTCCTTCTCAACTTCTGCTTGACTGGAAGGCACTCTGGTTTTAACGGCAATCTATGCTCCACAATCTCAGAATCTAACCCAGGCATGTCTTGATAGGACCAAGAAAAACACATTTGAATATTCTCAAAGAAGATCAACCAACCCCTTCTTAACATCTGGACACAGTCTAGACCCAATCTTGACTTCGTTCACATCATCTTCGGAACCCAAGTTGACTAACTATATCTGCTCTTCGAATGGCTGAATGGATTTTTCCTCGTGCTCAAGTAGATGAGACAATTCATCAAATATTTCTTTATCGCTTTCTTCCTCGGCCTCAAACACATGGAATTCAAAGTTTGGCGAAGGAGTAGGATCATTGTATTCAATGGGTTTAGAAGCCAACCTGCATAATAATTTGATATTTTGATTTTAGAGAAGTAAATTGTGACCAAATATTATGCAGATGGACAAATTATATTTTATTTATGTTTTTTGTCATTACCATTTTCAGAAAAAAGCAAAAAATAAAACATCATAGATGTGGATGAATAGAATTGAATTTTATTAATGATCAAATTTGAAAATGCCAACAATGTTCACTTCTCCCTTAGGCATAGGAGAAGGATTTTCAAAAACAATAAAACCAATTACTTAGAACGATGCATAATAACAGGAACATCAATAGCAGTCCAATTGTTGCAAGCTTTTCGATGCGTCACAAAATTGGTGCAGTCTTCGTCTTCATCCCCCTCGATCATGGCAGCTAAGTGTTGTTCATTACTATGAATGAACCCTTCGCTACGGAAACTAGGTTGCACATATTTATCTCTATTCTCAGATGAACCTCGTTGGAATCCCAAACCGGCTATGCACTTGTTCTCGCTGACCTCAACCATATGGCCCCACTGATCAGAAATACCATCTTCAACAACCTTTTGAGCGTCCTTGAAGGAGAACATGGGTGCCCTAACTCTCTTTTCCTCAACAATAGATAGAGCTTGAAACGGAGTTCCAACCTCATCCTCAGCTTCTACATAAGAGAAATATGACAGGTGGCTTACCAGCAAAGCCTTCTCCCCACCGACGATAACAAGTTTTCCATTTTTAACAAACTTCAACTTTTGATGTAGTGTTGACGTAACGGCCCCTGCCTCATGTATCCATCAAATTCCTTGACGATCATGCCACTATATCTCATCGGAGCTCTGTCGCAACCTGAAAAATACAGTGCGCGAAAAAAACAACCGGCGAAAGAAAAAGACAGAAGAGTCGCCACCGTGCGTTATTCATCCCAAAGGAGGGAAAGGAAACGCTCAAAGTAAACCTGAAAAAGGAAAGGACAAGACGGGGTCTCGCAACCAAATCTTGGGTTCGGGAGTCGGTTATGCGAAGGGAAGGTATTAGCACCCCTACGCATCCGTAGTACTCTACAGGATCCACTTTTGTAGTTTTCGTCTAAAGGGTGTGAGTTTATCTTGTGTTGTTTACCAAAAAAAAAAGGGTTAAATGAAAATGACTCGCGCGGATGTCGCATCCACTGCATACGTATCTCATCTGAATATGAGAATCAGAGTCTTCGTAGCTCGGCTGACCTATGGGTTGGGGGATGTGTGCTCGCTAAGACATCGCGTCTTATGCCTACGTATCTCATCTGGAATGAGAATCAGAGCAAGCCGTAGTTCGGCTAACTACGGGGTTGTGGATTGGGTTTTGGACGAACGACGTCACTACGCAATCTACCGGATGCTCGACCTTTGGAGACTTACTCGCCTGTAGTAGAAGGAGTAAACGTGTGTTATGGAGAAGAAAAATCAATGAAGGGTTTGTTTGCATTGTAGGAACGCGCATGCAAAAGGGTAATGAGGATAAGACGTCATAGCTCTTAACCCTGGACAAAGGAACCTGCATAAAGTAAACACAAAAACATTGCCTCCTATCGAGGTCTTCCAGCTAGGAAAGCAGTAAAATGCGGGAAAAATGTAAAAGTACCACGCGGATAAAGATCCGAAGTAACAACAATTAGAGGAATGGGAAACCCTGAGATCCTTCCAAGCTAACATCATCAAAGAAAGTGGGTCAGTACAGGTAATCGGAATGAACCTCCAGGGGTTATCCCACAAATAAAGTGGGAAACCACGCAAGTTATCCCTGCAAAAGTCATGTGAGCCCTCACAAAAACTCAACAAAAGGGTTAGTGAAACACCATAAGCATTTTTTTCATGGATAACAGCATGGTTTCAGAAACCTCAAACCCTGTGGCATACACTTCAGAAATCATGTTATTAAACATTCAAGGCATAGGTTTCACCCATTCATAATACATCACACATTTAGAACATTCAAATTGAAGGCGTAAAATAATGGGATTATGGCAAACCTGATTGGAGAGCTTGATTGAAATTGAGTTGCACCCGTGAGGCCCTTCAGGGTTTGGAGGCTGCTCTGAGTTCTCTGTCAGGTTTCTCTTCAGGTTTTGTCCAGGGTTTTGTTCCAAGGAAACCTCAGAGTATTTTGCTTCTCTTCCTTTTTCTCAAGTGAAGCCTTGGTGTTTATAGACTGAATATCATGGGTTTGTGGGCTCAAATGAGAGAGACCCAAGTCCAAAATTTTTTATTATATTTTATTTATTTTTTTATTATTTTTTTTATTTATTTAATTTTTTTGTAAAAAATTATTTATTTTTTTTTCGTTTTTTTTTTTTTTTTTCGGATCTAATTCTGATTGACATGATGAAATGCAATATGAAATGCTAAATGAATGCATGAATGAGGAGGGCAAATTTTGGGGTGTTACAGCTGCCCCTATTCAATCATCAGCTAAACCGAGTAGGATGAAAACGAACAGCTTATCAGACAAACGAGGTGAGCTGTGATTGAATACCAAAGACAGACCGAAAATTTGCACTCCGAGAACACCACAAAAACGCGGAAATACACCGTGCTGTTTATTTTTCTTCCGATCCTCTGGCTTAATCTGGAGTTTCGATCCTCTGGCTGAACCTATACTCAATTTAGTCCTCTGGTTGGATATTAATTTTGATCCTCGGGCTGGATACGATTTTGATCTTCTGGCTAGATCATCTTCGATCTTCTGGCTAGATCTCCTCCGTTTCGATTCTTTGGCTGAATCTATTTCCTTTGATTCTCTGGCTGAATCTACTTCGATCTTCTGGCTAGATATGAATTGTTGCGATTTTCGATCTTCTGGCTAGATTTTCTTTGTTTCGATTCTCTGGCTGAATCTACTTCGATCTTCTGGCTAGATCTGGATTGTTTTGATGATAAATTCCCGTCATTAGGATCCCGCATCTGAGGCATGCGCTGGTTGACCCTCTTTTGAAATCTACACCCAACCTTCATATTAGATATGCAGCTTCGAGAATATTCCACTTTTGGGCTTCATACATATTCTTCGGGCTAGAACATGTTGTAACAACTCCTCAATTAGACTTGGGCTTGCTGGGGAAATAAAGCTTGTAGGCGACTTCACTGGGGAATCTTCAAATTGAGCCTTAGGATGGCTTACTGGAACACGATTCTCAGGCTGAATCTTCGAAATGACCCTCAGGCTGGATCATTGGAACACGATTCTCAGGCTGAATCTTCGAAATGGACCCTCAGGCTGGATCACTGGAACACGATTCTCAGGCTGAATCTTCAAAATGACCCTCAGGCTGGATCACTGGAAAACGATTCTCAGGCTGAATCTTCAAAATGACCCTCAGGCTGGATCACTGGAAAACGATTCTTAGGCTGAATCTTCAAAACGATCCTCAGGCTGGATCACTCACGCTTGATCCTCTGGCTGGATCTCATGACCTTGGTTGTAAAGTAATTCTTCAGTTTGCTTGGAAGAACCAGTTTATCAGCTTATGTGTATGCTTGATATGATATGCATGCAAATGCAAATGTTATGCATGGTGTAACAAGAAATCTGCTTGGGGAAGCAAACTCCGGTAGGGAACAGATCGCTGTATCAATCCTTGAATGCTCTGTGGGGAATGATCCGTCTGCCGGGACCAATGAGCCACCAAAAATAAATTGGCTGCTTGAAAAGTTGACCTTGCGGGGGGAGTATCAACTATGGAAACTTTGTTCGGCGAGGCTCTGTGAGGAGAGTCTGTGGGGAAAACACTTCTTGGGGAAATGTCGTAGGAAACGGCCTTTGTTGGGGATATGAACTTGTTAATCGCCCTCAAGCTGGGGATTAACAAATCTGTTAGAAATAATCTGCTGGGGAATGAGATGAACACTGGGAACGCCACCCTCTCATCTGTTGGTTATGCAACCACTCCGTTGTTGCTAGGAAGATACAGTCTGACACTGTCAACTCCACTGGGGATATATAGTCTGGATACTGTCAACTCTACTGGGGATAGACAGTCTAGATACTGTCAACTCTGTTGGGGAACATGCTCTGCTGAGGAGAGACTTTGTCAACCGCTTGGGGATGAGGATTCATGACTTGGCATCCGGTTCCTATGACCTGCAACCAAAAATACACGTATGCCTCGGGGGAATTACTCGGTTTGAATTCACCGTTCGGGATTAAGCACATTCAAAGAAATTTTAAATGTTTTCCTGTGCAAATCATCTGCAAAAGCCACCATTATGTTCATATGCAATATGTTTTATCAAAAATTTGGACATTTTTGCAAACAAACTGATAAATGAAAAATAAAGAGGCTCTTTAACTGAATTATTCGACTCTTAATGGGGAGAAAATTTGTGCCAGGAATAGGCGAGGGTATCAGGAAGCTGATCCCTGAAAAGAGGTGATCGCTATAAAAAGGGAACTATCCTAATGGCAATGGGGATACGGGGTCCCATTGAGTTTCGACTCTGCTATGACTCGTATGTCCTCAAGACGCTCTGCTCATCTTGCTTTCTGAAGTGGATGATTAGTCGATCTTTAACCTTCGAAGATTGCCAGATTGAATGAAACGGTGATATAACACTATTGAACTCAGATCACAGTCATTCGCTTATTCCCTAACTTTTGCCTGGATCGCCCCCTTTTCGGGTTTTCAATCCACCGGGATACCCATTTTTGCCTGAGCCGCCCTTTTGGGTTTTCGACTCACCGGGTGTACTCTTTTTTTATATCCCTAATTTTTGCCCAAACCTCTTTATTCTCTCTTTTTTTTGGTTCGTCGGGATGCCCTTTTTTTGCCTGGACTATTCTTTTTATCGTCCAGCGGGTCTATTTTATGCAAAGTAATTTTTTTTTAACTACGTTTGAGTTAATAGGGGACGGGAATCCTTCGCCATCCATGGTTGTTAGCATCAAAGCTCCGTCATAGAAAATCCTTTTAACCACGTACGGACCCTCATAGTTTGGTGTCCATTTGCCCCTGTGATCTGTGTTGGGAGGAAGAAATATTTTGAGTACCAATTCACCGACTTGATACCCCCGAGGGCGCACTTTCTGACCAAATGCTTTCTTCATTCGTCTCTGACTGAGATACGTTAATTCTGGGTACGTAGTTCCAGCATAGCACCTTAATCATCGAAGACAAGGTAAACAAAGCATCAGCAAATTGGTTTTCTTCAAAAGAAAATTAACAATCTTCTCGTGTAGTCTCTGTAAGGAACCAGATGAGGCTGAGGTGTATACCATTTCCCGTTGGTTTGATTGATGACCAAAGCTGAATCCCCGTATACATCCAGGGTTTTAATCTGTATATTGACGGCTTCCTCAAGTCTTAGGATACAAGCTTCGTATTCGGCTTCATTATTGGTGCAGGGAAAAGTTATTCTGGCACCAAATGACATATGAACCCCCTTCCGGTGTGATCAACACTACACCAACTCCGCGACCATTGACGTGGACCGCCCTATCAAACATCATAACCCATTTGGATTCAGGGTCAGGCCCCTCCTCCGGGAGTGGTTCCTCTCAATCTTTCTATTTGAGAAACATGATGTCCTCATCAGGAAAGTCAAACCTCATAGGTTGGTAATCATCAATCGGTTGCTCTGCAAGATAGTCTGACAAGACACTTCCCTTGATGGCTTTTTGTGAAGTGTATTGGATGTCATACTCTGTCAGTATCATTTGTCACCTAGTAACCTTTCCGGTAAGTGCTGGCTTTTCAAAAATATACTTGACTGGATCCATTTTTGATATCAATAGAGTCGTGTGAGTCAACATAACCTGTCTTAGTCGGCGAGCAGCCCATGCCAAAGCGCGGCAAGTTTTCTCGAGCAATGAGTATCTTTGTTCACAGTCGGTAAACTTTTGCTAAGGTAGTATATTGCATGCTCTTTTCGACCTGACTCGTCATGCTGACCGAGCACACAACCCATTGACCTTTCTAACACAGTCAAGTACATGATCAACGGTCTTTCCTCTCGGCCTGTAGACTGGCCCCGATCTTGATCTCTTTCTTGTCGTCTTCGGTACCAACGTTGATGGTCTCAACCACCTCCTGATAAGGTGTAATAGCTCGGTCCTCCTGTTCCAACAATCTAGCTAACCCTTCAGGCAATTCACAATCTTCCTCAACCCCTTCTTCGGCTTAATAGATAGGATTGTCGAAGTCATACTTGGCCATAACAGTGTCGTTAGTAGTGAGATCCGAGTGGTCGGCTCTGCATGATGGAGGATCATGCTTTACCTTAGAATGAGAGATTTTTTTTGAAAGAAAGGAAAAACGAAAAAAGAAACATTGCCATTTTTTTTGTAAAAAGTAAAAAAACTGAAAGAAAGAGAACACAAAATTGTTTGCAAAAGCCGTCCTTTATTGATGATAAAAATAATTGCGAAACGTAACTAAATGGATGGCCCTACAAATGAGCCGTTACACCTTGGGCAAAGTGTAAGACTTTATTATGCATGTAATAAAGGAAAACAATAAAAATCACTCTTTCAGCAGAGTAACCCGGACGGTTTTTTCAGACGACCAATTGTCGAGCTTTTCTCCCGGGACACACGGGCGAATCCAGCTATCTAAGTCACAGTCGCTGTCAGCCTTGTCTTCATCTGCAGCATTGACGATGTGGGGGGAAACCAAACCCCCGCTGGAGAGAGTACCGGTTTCATTCTTCTGAGATCCCGGAGCATTGCCCCAGCCTTGGGCATTACCAGCTTTAACCACTTTGACAGCTTGCTTGTATGAAGAGATAAAAGTCCTGACCTTCTCAAACTCAGGTGATAAGACAGCTTCGGGCGCGACCTCATTGATGTTTGTAGTTTCGAAGCCCTGACACAGCATCTCATGCATCTCGCCATCCATCTCTACATACTTAAATGTAGACAGGTGGCTAACAAAAATATCCTCTTCACCACATACAGTGACGATCTGACCTTCTAGTTCATATTTGAGCTTCTGGTGGAGGGTAGAAGTAACAGCACCGACAACATGAATCCAAGGCCGACCTAGCAGACAGTTGTAGGCAGGCTGGATATCCATCACATAAAAGGTGCTCTTGAACACCTGCAGTCCAATCTTAACTGGCAACTCAACTTCGCCAAAAACAGCTCTCTTAGAAGAGCCTGTATCAACCAAAACATGGGAAAGCACCACCCCTTTGCACTCCATTGTGATATGCAAGGCTTTGTTGTGATTCCTGCCCTCAGGTGTCAGGTCATTATCGGTGAAACCTAGCCCCCGGCTAGCGTTTACATTGGAAACTACCGACTCCAGCTGGTTAACAGTTATCTCCGGTGGAACATAGGCCATATTCAGTACTTTCAACAAGGCTGCTCTGTGCGCCTCAGAGCAAAGCAATAGTGAGAGAATGGAGATCTTTGAGGGTGTCTGATTTAGCTGGTCGACTACCTTGTAGTCACTTTTCTTGATAATCCTCATAAACTCATCCACTTCCTTCTCGAATGCGGTCTTAGGAGGATCTTCCTCAGTAGTAACCTCTTCGGTGGATACCTGTTTCCCTTTAGCCTTGGCAGTTGCCTCGGCTTCAGTATTCGCGCGTAATGTTGATGGTGCAAATAGGCGTCCACTGCGAGTGAAGCCACCAACCCCTCCAACATTGTCTACAGCGGAGCTACCAATGTCAATGTCTTCTTCGTTAACTTTCTGCCCCTGGCAGTAGATATCAGCTCCATAGTGCCACGGGATAGCACTGTCTTTCTCATACGGAACAGGTCCTGGTACCGTGATGGTGATTGGACCAACCAAAGTCGGTTGAGGGCTGTCAGAGTAAATTGCGACTGGTGCTGAACTTTCGATGTTCACTGCTGCTGGTTCTGTACTTTCTGGGAAATATATTGTTGTCGGAGCGAGTCTCTCGGGAACATATATTTCTTCAGGAGTGAAATAAAACGTCACCGTCGATACATCATTCTTCACCGGACGGGCCTGATCGAACTGAAGACAACCTTCATCTATCAGCTGTTGAATACCCCTTCTCAAACTGCCACATCCGTTTTCGGCAGCTTGACAATTTCTGCATTCTTCCCCACAGCCCGGGAAAATCTGTCCTTTCAGAAGTCGGTCTTTAACCACCGATAGCGAAGTCTTCACCTTAGTCACATCAGAAACCAAATTCAAAGTTTCCCCACTATCAACAACATTAATCCTCTGCCCGCCGTGAGCCGGCATCGGGTTCTGGATAACATTAGGCACCGGAGCAAAATTGATAGCCTGGGCATCTCTCAAATCTTGTACCTTTAACTGGAGAGCCTTGCAATTATCTGTAGTATGGCCAGGTGCGTTGGAGTGAAAAGCGCATCTGGCGTTGACATCATAACCTCTAGGCAAATTATTGGGATCGATTGGTGGGGCCAGAGTTCTCAATGTAACCAGATTCATGTCAATCAGCTTGGGAAGTAATACTGAATAAGGCATTGGGATTGGCTCGATGACCCGGTCCGTCTACCTTGGACGTTGTTGATAGTGTCTCTGCTGACTCGGATTACCTCCTTGTTGTTGATTGTTGTACCTGGGTTGTTGTTGCGGATGATATTGCGGTTGAGGAACAGGTGTTGGAATAGTGACTGCGGCCACTTGATCTTGATAATAATTAGGGCGTCCTTTACTCCTGCCTCTGTCGGCATACACAACGCTTGCCTCGCCTTCTTTTCTTCGCTGACCGTTACCAGCAAACGGTCTCTTGGGACCTGATGGGTTGGAAACATTATTGTCTTGAATTCGGCCCGTCTTCAACAGACTCTCGATTCTTTCTCCAGCAATTACTATCTCTGCAAAGCTGATTGACGGGCAAGCAGCCAATCTCTCAATATAATTGCCTTGAAGAGTGTTCATGAACATGTCCGCCATCTCCCTTTCAGACATAGGGGGTTGGACGGACGCAGCAATCTGTCTCCAACGCTGAGCATATTCTCTAAAGGTCTCCTTGGCAGTCTGGGACATACCTTGCAACAAGGTCCGATTTGGAGCCATGTCCAACTTGTATTGATATTGCTTGACAAAAGCCTCTGCCAAGTCTTTCCAGCTCTTGATGGTAGTACGAGACAAATGAGAATACCATTCACGAGAAGCTCCAGTTAGACTGTCTTCAAAAAATTACATCCACAGCTTTTCATCTTCCGTGTGAGCTCCCAACCTTCCCAAATAAGATTGGATATGAGTGCGTGGGCAAGAAGCCCCGTTGTATTTCTCAAAAGTAGGGGGTTTGAACTTGTGAGGAATCCTTACTCCCTGAACCAGACCAAGATTTGTGACATCAAAGCCTAAGGAATTTTGAGACTCCAAAGATTTGAGCTTCTCAGCAAGCTCATCCATACGGCGAGTGGTCTCGAGGGCCTCGTCGTGCAAAGAAAATTGATCATACTGATAATCTTCAGTAACGGGGTGCCCGTTAATCCGAATTCCTTGATTCACATTGTACCTTCCGCCAATACCATTTCCAACATTCCCTGTGTTGCCAACATTACCCGGGTTTCCATCAGCATTTGGGTTACCCGTGTTACCGGTGTTCACAGGGTTATCAGCATTCCCAGGGTTACCAGGGTTTCCCTCAGCATTTAGTATCTCCACCTCAGGCCTCGGTTGCCCAACCAATTCCTTCAGTTTTTCTTGACCTGCTGCCATACCAGTCATCAATGTCATGAACTGATCCATCCTTCACGCATATCAGCCAGCTCTTTCTGTACTTGGTCCATCGCTAGTCGTGGACGGTTTTCCTTTGTCGGGTATCTGTGAACTCGCTTGGGACCAATAACTGCCTGATACAAGGAACAAACATTAGACACTGCGGTGACACCTGCAAAATAGACAAGGGTTAATATGCATGGTATGCGATGCACTGCTTGTTCAGTTTTAAGGCACCCCCGTTTTGAAAGGGAATACCCTGCAAATGAATAAGCATGAGATGTTGGATGCAAATATGCAGATGATGTTATGCAATGCAAAGGCATGTCAATCAGAATTGATGGATCCGCTTAAACATCTGTCAGGTTGCACTTCCTGGAGAGAAATTCACTGAGGAATATAATACAAGACCAAAACTCTGCTCCAGAAAACCGGGTTGGTTGGAGGTTAAGGTTTCCTGAATTTCGCCCACCCCTCACTGGTAGGTTCTAAGAACAGAAGTTCGTCAGCTTCAGCCCTTCAGTCGCGAATAATACGTTTACCACTGAAGGTTTGGCATTATTACGGGATAAAAGACCTCCACTGACTCCCCTCAACAGGACATCCTAATAGCAAGTTCCCAGTCTCGGGGTCCTCGGATTGATCAGCGAGAATGCGCCCACCAGAGCTAACATAATCATGTCTCGGAGGAGAGGCCTCGACTGAGTTCTCGAGAAATGGTCACCAGAGTCGACGATTTCTAAAGGAACACCATGTCGTTACGGAACATCCGTAGGGCATAATATATCCAAAAGAAACCTCGTCTGGGATTAGTTCTTCACGAACGAATTAACGTAGCAACATGCCACGCAAGCCTCATGATCATCCACTCTAAAACCTGTGTGTACACTCAAGCCTGGGTAATGGGCTTATCTCTCATAGAACATCCCATCCCAACAAACAAACAAACAAATCCAATAGATACAACAGATGCATGCAAGCAGGTAAGCAAATAAATGTACAAAAGCATGAACACCCAATAAACAAGAAATCACACAAGCTAGGAGGGACTCGCTTAGGGAAGATGGACCAGCAAGAGGTCAACTTCTTAGTCCCCAGCAGAGTCGCCAGCTGTCGCGACCTGAAAAATACAGTGCACGAAAAAAACAACCGGCGAAAGAAAAAGACAGAAGAGTCGCCACCGTGCGTTATTCATCCCAAAGGAGGGAAAGGAAACGCTCGAAGTAAACCTGAAAAAGGAAAGGACAAGACGGGGTCTCGCAACCAAATCTTGGGTTCGGGAGTCGGTTATGCGAAGGGAAGGTATTAGCACCCCTACGCATCCGTAGTACTCTACGGGATCCACTTTTGTAGTTTTCGTCTAAAGGGTGTGAGTTTATCTTGTGCTGTTTACCAAAAAAAAAGGGTTAAATGAAAATGACTCGCGCGGATGTCGCATCCACTACATACGTATCTCATCTGAATATGAGAATCAGAGTCTTCGTAGCTCGGCTGACATATGGGTTGGGGGATGTGTGCTCGCTAAGACATCGCGTCTTATGCCTACGTATCTCATCTGGAATGAGAATCAGAGCAAGTCGTAGTTCGGCTAACTACGGGGTTGTGGATTGGGTTTTGGACGAACGACGTCACTACGCAATCTACCGGATGCTCGACCTTTGGAGACTTACTCGCCTGTAGTAGAAGGAGTAAACGTGTGTTATGGAGAAGAAAAATCAATGAAGGGTTTGTTTGCATTGTAGGAACGCGCATGCAAAAGGGTAATGAGGATAAGACCTCATAGCTCTTAACCCTAGACAAAGGAACCTGCATAAAGTAAACACAAAAACATTGCCTCCTATCGAGGTCTTCCAGCTAGGAAAGCAGTAAAATGCGGGAAAAATGTAAAATTACCACGCGGATAAAGATTCGAAGTAACAGCAATTAGAGGAATGGGAAACCCTGAGATCCTTCCAAGCTAACATCATCAAAGAAAGTGGGTCAGTACAGGTAATCGGAATGATCCTCCAGGGGTTATCCCACAAATAAAGTGGGAAACCACGCAAGTTATCCCTGCAAAAGTCATGTGAGCCCTCACAAAAACTCAACAAAAGGGTTAGTGAAACACCATAAGCATTTTTTTCATGGATAACAGTATGGTTTCAGAAACCTCAAACCCTGTGGCATACACTTCAGAAATCATGTGATTAAACATTCAAGGCATAGGTTTCACCCATTCATAATACATCACACATTTAGAACATTCAAATTGAAGGCGTAAAATAATGGGAATAGGGCAAACCTGATTGGAGAGCTTGAAATTGAGTTGCACCCGTGAGGCCCTTCAGGGTTTGGAGGCTGCTCTGAGTTCTCTGTCAGGTTTCTCTTCAGGTTTTGTCCAGGGTTTTGTTCCAAGGAAACCTCAGAGTATTTTGCTTCTCTTCCTTTTTCTCAAGTGAAGCCTTGGTATTTATAGACTGAATTTCATGGTTTTGTGGGCTCAAATGAGAGAGACCCAAGTCCGAAAATTTTTATTATATTTTATTTATTTTTTTATTATTATTTTTATTTATTTATTTATTTTGTAAACTTTTTTTTTTTCGGATCTAATTCTGATTGCCATGATGAAATGCAATATGAAATGCTAAATGAATGCATGAATGAGGAGGGCAAATTTTGGGGGGTTACAAGCTCCTTGATACGATAATATGGAAAGAGTTGATTTGGGAAGTACGTTCAATGAAGAACCAGTATCAACCAATACGTTCGACAGAGCATCCTCCTTACAGTTCATTGAAATGTGCAATGCCAGATTGTGATTTCTACCTTCCTCAGGAAGTTCCTGATCACAGAAGCTCAAGTTGTTACAGGAGCTGATGTTAGCCACAATATGATCAAACTGATCTACCATAACATCATACTCTACATAAGCTTGCTCCAATACCTTTTTCGATGCTTCTCTGTGTGCCTCAAAGTTCATAAGCAGAGATAACAATGAAATCTTGGAGGGAGTTTGGAGCTGCTGCTCCACCACATTTAATTCACTCCTCTTGATCAACCGGAGTACCTCATCATCATCATTAGGCTTCAAACCGCTGGATTCACCAGACTGACACTTTGGAGCGTTAACTGGATCAACTACAAGTACTTCAACTTTCTTATTGGCAGATACATCTTCTACATTCTTTGGGAACACCGGCCCAAAAACTCGACCTCTACGGGTCACCTTCGTAACATCAACAATGCTCACAACAGAACTGGTCATGGGCAGAGGAACCTCTTGACCATTCGCTAACATAGTCGGATTATACTGGTACATAACAGCTTTATCGGATGCATATGGGACGGGACCTGCTAACCATATAACCAATGGCGATACCGTTCTATTACTGACATTGTTATTGCTGCTGCTGTCAAATTGAATCACCACTCTCTCTGGTGTCTTGCACACAGAAACAATCACATTCACATCGTCACCCAAGTGATGGGACTGAAGAATCTGGATCATACCCTCATCCATCAACCTCTGGATGTCTCTCTTCACAACCACACAACCTCGGGGGTTAACATTGCAAATTGCACAACCATCATGGTCATGCTCACAATCACTCACCGTACAAATATCTTTGTGCATCATCACTAAGGACCTTCTAATGAAATGGACATCATATACATTGAACTCCTCAAGACAACCATCTACAATATTGACAGAGGGATTACCATGAGCAGGTAGTGGGTTAGCTTTGACATTCGGCGCACGGTCCTCAAACGATACCATCCCACTTTTGACCAACTTCTGGACTTCGTACTTCAAAGGGTAACAATTTTCAATATCATGGCCAGGAGCCCCTTGTTAAAAGGCACAGTGAAGCTCTGGTTTGTACCACCATGGAAGTGGTTCAGGAATCTGTGGAGGATTTCTTGGTTGCAGAACATTCTTGAGAACCAATGATGGGTACAATTAAGCATAAGTCATAGGAATCAATTCAAAAGATACCTTCTTCCTCTCGAAATTCTGTTGTTGATGATTATTAGTGTTGTTGTTATTGTAGTTGTTTGTTCTTTGTTGTGGCCGTTGTTGACGTTGTTGTTGATATGGTGTTGATTGATTATTAGAGAATACTAGAATAACAGATGATACTTGATAATGATGTTGACGGGGTTGTGGACTTCTTCAAACATGAGGCCTCCCCTTCCTCTTAATCGATACTGCATTAGTCTCGCCTTCTTTCTTTCTGGCAAACCCACTACCATACTTCTTGCTAGACAAAACCACCTCTTTAGACAATCGTCCCTCTCAGACACCTTCTTCTAGTCTCATCCCCATGTTTACCATTTCGGTAAAATCACTAGGGGCATTGGAAATGATGCGCTTATAATAAAATGAGCTCAGGGTCTTGAGAAAAATCTTGGTCATCTCCTTTTCTTCCAAAGGAGGATTGATTTGAGCAGCTAGCTCTCTCCATCATTGGGCATACTCTTTAAACGTCTCCTTATCCTTCTGAGATAATGACCTCAACTGGTCCCTACCCGGCGCCATATCCATATTATACTTGTACTGCTTCACGAAAGCCTCACCCAAATCATTGAATGTGTGAACACTTGCACTCTCCAAACCCATGTACCACCTCAGAGCGACACCAGTCAGACTGTCTAGGAAAAATGAATCAGTAACTGATCATTATCAGTTTGTGTTAGCATTTTTCTATCATACATGACAACATGACTGAGTGGACTAGTATTCCCTTTATACTTTTCAAAGTCAGGGACTTTGAACTTCATCGGGATCTTAACATTGGGAACCAAGCAAAGTTCCACAACACTCTTACCAAACAATTCCTTTCCCCTCAAGGTCTTCAACTTCTTTCGCAACTTAATAAATTGATCTTTCATTTCATCCATCTTTTCATAAACATCCGGACCCTCAGATTGTTTGGAGTGATAGATGGGGTACTTAACACGAGGCATCGTGTGTACAATGGGTGGTGGAACTGACATGATCGGGCTAGATGCCGGCATGGAAACAAAAGTAGGTGTGAAACCCTCAGGCACAAAGTTGGGCGGCATTCCCCACAGGAAACCGGCAGGCATGGTAGGTGTAAAATGAGCAACAGGCACGGTTGAAGAAACAACCTCTGATATAACAGTCCTCTGAGGAGGAGGAGTTGTAGGCGTTGGACAAGATTGAATTTTAGCAGCCAACATTGACTCCATCATGGCAGTCAGGCGAGCGATCTTGTCCTTCAATTCTCTGTTCTCTTGCTCTAGATGTTCCATGATCCATGGACGATTGGCGCGAGTATTATATCGATGAGTCAGCTTGGCTTCACAGAAGAAATACCAATAAGACATCTGGCGAAAGAGACATTTGTATGCAAATGATGCATGGAATGCAATGCTTGATTCTTTTTATTTTCAAGGAACATACCGTTTTATTTGTAAATATATACAATAATAACAATTGTAACAATTTGATTGACCATAAAATATCTTTTATTTATATAATTGGAAGGATTACACTTAGTACAAATTTCAGAAACCAAAAATATAAAAATACAAGAGAAAAGGAGACTAATCATCCTAAGGATCCCTAACAACAATGTCAGAAGATCTAGTTACAGGTGTGTACTTCCTTCGGATGCGTCGAATCTAAGACTCAAAAGAAGTTTTCACCTGAGTCTTCTCGAGAACAACCTGATCAACAATCTTCTTCCAAGCAACGGAAGGCTGAGGCATACTAAAGGAATATGAAACCTCTGGCTCTCTCTGTCTCTTTATTACTCAGTCTTCAAGAAGCTCAATAAGTTCATCTTTGTCCTTAGACTCAAGTTGCAACTCCTCATGCTTTCTGCTCAAAGCATGGAAACATTCTTCCCACATATCTTTCTCTTGCTTCATCTTGGCGAGTCGTATTCCAACTCCTCTACATCTTGGTTAGGAAGAGTTGATGGCTCAACCATAACCATAGACATAGGTCTCTCACAAGCATAATGTATCTTCAATTCCAAAGCTCTCTTCTTCACCCAAAGAGTGTAAGCTTCCAAAGCTACACAGTTGCCCGGACCAAGCTCGAATCTTCCTTTCCTATGCACATTATGCCAAGCATGCACAATCTTCTGCTTCAAATGTTGGGGATATTTACCCTCTTGATAGAAAATACCTTCTAACTGAGTGTTATTAGGTTTGTCTCTCAAGGGGAACCCAAGTTGACGACGAGCCAAAGCAAGGTTGTAGTTAATTCCTCCTTGTGCACAAATGAGGGGCACATTAGAAAATTCACCACAACTATCAATAATATCCAAGCTACTCAATGCAGAATCATACCAAATTATATCATCATCAGTGAGAGACATAAGTCTCTGAGACCACCGTAGACATTGTTTGTTCTCCATAAAAGCATGCGTTTGAGGTAAGTGCGAAATAAACCACTTGTACAGAAGAGGAACACAACACACAATAGTTCCACCACCTTTAGAATTCCTTAGATGCAAAGAGAAATACATATCACCCAACATAGTCGGCATATGATTCCCAATCAAGAAAATTCTAATGGCTTTAACATCAAAAAAACCATTAATGTTAGGGAACAAAGCTAAACCATAAATGAGCTACACAAAGATAGCTTCAAAAGCATCCACACTACCGGCTTGAGCAAAGGCAATAGCTTCCTTGACGAGGAACTCAGAAGTCAACCCAAACTGTTCTCTTTTCTTCACCCAATGAGCCTTTATCTCAGACTTCTTCAGATGAAGAGCTTCAGCTATAATATGAGATCTGGGAATCTCTTCCAATCCACTAAACGACACTTTGTTAAAAATAGGTATTCCCAAGAGATGGGCATACTCCTCCAACGTAGGCACAAGCTGATAATCGGGAAAAGTGAAGCAACGGTGGAGAGGATCATAGAACTGAACCAACACACTCAAGAGTCCTTCAACCACATCAATAGATAACACAGATAGAAGTTTTCCATGACGTTGTTTAAAGTCCAAGGAATCTAATACAAAAGATGATAGCTTCCTTAACTCTTTCAAATCCGGGCATCTGAAATTGTACTTCTTAGTGTTCCTTCGTCCACAATCCATGGTCTAAAAATATTTTCAAATAAAACCTCAGTTCCTTGAAGTCATTTTTTCATGTGATGAATGTTATGATGCGCATGAATGCATGAATGCAACAATCACAAATAAGGGATCACACACAGGGCAAACAAACAAAGGTCAAGGGATGAATCAAGTTGTTGTCAAGATCAATCATCCATTTTGGTGGATTATGGTTTTCACCTTATCAACACCCAAGTTCCATTGGTAAGAAGTTTTCAAATAAAAACTAATAAAATGCCAGAGGTTTCTGGTAAGGGGGTTGGTTACATAGAGGAAAAAATTTAAAGATTTCTGGTGTAAGTCCCATATTTTTTGGATTAAAAATGAAATTATTATGAATTAAACAAAATAAATGGAATAAACATAAATTCAGAAACTAAAAAGAAAATCAATAAAACAAGAGCCATCAGATCTCCCTCATTAATTGAGGTGGTAGATCTAATGGCCACACGCGCGAGTTCTACCATGGACTCTAGCCAACTTGTTATACGCGTGGTATTCAAAGGCAATGGCTGAGATTATAATGTGAGATCATGATCCAATGGTTTTGGACACGCCAACACATCACCAGAGCCCTAACTCCGGTCTTCTTCTTCGGTGGACCTCACCGGACTGGTCCACCACTAACCACCATGAAAATAAAAAACAAGGACACGGATTTAAAGAAAAAATGCTCAGCGGCTCGAATCTGGTCTCAATTTTCTCAAATTCGAAGTATATAAAAAGATACAGGGATTTGGAATTTGAGGATCATGAACTGAGTTGCTTCGATTTGACCTCAAAGCAACTCAATCTTTTTTCCTATATTGGTAGGACTTCATCCAACCAAAAATCACAAATATTGGTGAAGAATTGAGAGTGAATCGAAGAGATGAAATTTCTAAAAAATCACCTTCGAGTTGCTTTATATTAACTTGGTCTTGATCTGGATTTGCTTGCTTTCTCTTTCTCTTGCTTGCACTAATCAATTGAAATGAAAAGGGAAATAAATTCTTGGAGTTTGAATTTCCAAAACAGAAGATGAAATTCAACTCGATTTCAATTTAAATCTTCAAGAATTCTATGAAATGGAGGGTTTGAATTGTTCTGGAAAAGCTTGGGCAAGGTGTTTATTAAGCTCTGAGCTCATTGCACTTGTATTTATAGGGTTATCACATGCTTTCCACACACTTCCATTTGAAATCCAAAATTAGCAACTTTGCATCATGAGCTTGCATGGGCGTGTACAAAGCCCAAAGAATCATTTGAAAAGGTCTAAAATCGTGGATAGGTTATGCTGAAAGCAATACATTAAGCCATGCAATGTTGAAATGAGTTTGATCATGAGATCCTTCCAAATGCTACCATGCATTACACCCATGTGCAAGTCCTTCATTATTTGGCCAAATGAGATGATCTTGGACTTTTTGGAAAGGTGAGGTCAAGGGGAACAACTTTCATGTTGAACACTTCTCCATTTGAATCTTGGATCATGATTAATTTTGTGGTGGAAGTTTGGAAAATCAAACATAAATGAAAATTTTCTAAGTACCAAGTCAAATATTCACTTCTTCCACGTTGAATAACTTTTTCTATGGACTTCAAATGGAAAACATTTATTTATCAAAGTTGTATCTATTTCAAACCTCTTCACTTTGGTCACAGATTTGACCTCATTTGGATTTGGAATGAAGGAGTTATGCATTTTAGAAGTTGAGGAAAATCACTTGTTCAATGGTAGTGGCCCAAAATGACCTATAATGTTTCCTCTTGGAACATGTGTTTTCAATTTGAATTTGAACTTCCTACCAAAATAAAAGTTTAATAGGACATATTTAATTTGATCATGCAATTTGAATGGCTTTCATATCATAAAAATTGAGCAAGTTATGGTCTTGGGAAATTGACCTTCAAACTATGGTTCAGACAAAATGACCTATAATCCTTCACCATAAAAAATGACTTTCCAAGCAAAAGTAGATCTAGACTTTAACACTAAAGTTGTTTATAATGTCCCTTTGAGTAAATTTTCTCTTAGAAGCATTTTTCATATGGCAAACATTGTAGGTGATAAGGTCTAGGGAACCCCAGTTTTGACCAGTTGACTTTCTCTGGTCAACCACCATGAACCATCTTGCTAGCTTGACATTCTCTTTACTTTTGGGACTCATGGAGAATCATATATGTAAAATATGATGTAATATGAAGTATCCCTTGAAATATTTTATCAATTGATAAAGAAACTTGTTGAAGAAGTCACACAAGATACCCAGATGAATTAGGGTTTCCAAGGCAAACAAACTTCAAACTCTTGATGAATTCTTGATCAAAATGATAGGTGAAGACCATATGGATCCATATATCATGTATAAAACCAATGACATATGGGCTTGATGGAGAATAGGTGAGCATACGCACTACCTACAAAAGCAACAAACTATACATTGACATATGTTTGGTATTTTGGTTAGTAAATAATAAAAAACAAAGTATGATACAATCAAATGTACTTAGTGATCTCTCCCAATGCAAACCCAATGAATGAGGGGTGAGGAGGATGCCAAGGTGTGATCCCAAGGCCAATGCATATGATGAGATAACATGAGGGATCTTAGGGTCAAAATTAGGGTCTTACTTGTTGGTGAAGATTGATTCTGTGCAGCAATGACAGATTCCATCAGCGTTGTTAACCTAGAAATCTCATCCTTCAGCTCTCGGTTCTCTTGCTCTAGATGCTCCATGATCCTTATTTGATTCGCACGAGTATTGTAATGGTGAGTCAGCTTGACTGATGCTCAGAAGAAGAACTGATAAGACATATGGCAGAAGAAAGCCTGCTATGTAAATGATGCATGAAATGCAACGTTTTTTATTGTTTAATTTCAAGAAATATATGAAGTTTCATTTGCAAATATATAATATATTTAACTAATAACAATCTCAATTCGATTGACCATAAAATCTCTTTTTATTCCTAAAATTTTGGAAGGATTACACTGAGTACAATTTCAGAAACCAAAGCACAAATACAAGAGAAAAGGAAACTAATCATCCTAAGGATCCCTTAGCAACTGTATCAGATGATTTGGCTGAGGCGCGTACTTCCTTAGGATGCGTCGAATCTCGGACTCAAAGGATGTCTTCATCTGAGCCTTCTCAAGAACTAGTTGATCAACAATCTTCTTCCAAGCACCGGAAGGCTGAGGCATACTAGAGGAAGATGGACCCTCTGGCTCTCTCTATCTATTCACTGCTCGGTCTTCAAGAATCTCAATGAGAACATCCTTGTCTTTTGACTCAAGTTGCAACTCTTCCTGCTTTCGGCTCAAAGCATGGAACCGCTCCTCCCACATGTATCTTTCTTTCTTCATCTTGATGAGTGTGTCCTCTAACTCCTCTACATCTTGGTTAGGGAGAGTCAATGGGTCATCCACAACCAAAGACATATGTCTTTCACAAGCATACGACATCTTCATCTCCGAAGCTCTCTTCTTCACCCAAATAGTGTAAGCTTCCAAAGCTACACAGTTGCATGGACCAAGCTCGGATCTTCCTTTCCTATGCACATTATGCCAAGCATGTACCATCCTCTTCTTCAAATGTTTGGGATTTTTACCCTCTTGATAGAAAAGACCTTTGTAAGACCCCAACTTTGACCCTAAGATCCCTTATGCTATTCTCATCATATGCATTGGCATTGGGATCACACCTTGCAATCCTCCTTACCCCTCATTCATTGGGTTTGCATTGGGAGATATCACCTAGCACATTTGAGTGTATCATACTTCATTTATATTTATTTTACTAACCCAAATACCAAAAATATGTCATTGTATAGTTTAACTCTTTTGTAGGTAGTGCACATGCTCACCTATGCTCTATCAAGTTCATATCTAGGGTTTAAGACCCTCATTGCAAGGAGCTCAATTAATAAGTGGTTTACTATGGCTCTAAGTATCATATATGAATCCCCATGATCTTCACATGTTATTTTAATCAAGAAATCATCAAGAGTTTAGAGTTGGTTTTCCTTGGAAACATTAATTCATCTGGGTGTCTTGTGTAACTTCTTCAACAAGATTCTTCACCAATTGACCAAATATTTCAAGGGATGCTTCAAATTTCATCATCTTGTGCATATATGATCCTCCATGAGTCCCAAAAGTAAAGATAATGTCAAGCTAGCAAGTTGGTTCATGGTGGTTGACTAGAGGATTTCAACTTATCAAAACTGGGGTTCCCTAGACCCTATCTCCTACATTTTTTGTCATATGAAAATGAATCCAAAAGAAACGTTACTCTAAATGACATTACAAATAACTTTCATGTTGAGGTCTAGAGCTAGTCTTTCTTGTAAAGTCATTTTTATGGTGAAAGATTATAGGTCATTTTGTCTAAACCCTAATTTGGAGGTCAACTTCCCAAGATCATAACTTGCTCAATTTTTATGAGATGAAAGCTATTCAAATTGCACAATCAAATTCAAGATGTCTACTTCAACTTTGATGTTTGGAGGAAGAGGAAATTCAAATTTTAAATGCATATGATATGAGGAAACATTATAGGTCATTTTGGACCAATACCATTGAAAAAGTGATTTTCCTCAACTTCTAAAATGCATAGCTGCTTCATGCTGAAGGAACTTTGATAGAGATACAACTTTTATGAAGGAACTTTTCTTATTTGAACCTCATAGAAAAAGTTACTCAAGGTGGAAGAAGTGAACATATGGCTTGGTACTTAGAATTGTTTTTGATATGTTTGATTTTTCAAACTTCCACTTCAAAATTCAACATGATACAAGCTTCAAATGGAAACGTGTCCAATATGAAACTTTCCAAAATGTCTAAATTCATCCCATTTGGACAAAGTATGAGTGACTTGCGCATGGCTTAAAGTTGGATGACCATTTGGCATATTTGAACTTCCACTTTCCATACACGAATGCATGGCTTGTTAACATGACTTCAGCATTGCTTACACATGATTTTGGACCTGAATGCATCATTACATGGGCCTATCACACGCCCATGCATCCATGCAAGGCATTTTGATACTTTTGAAAGTTTGAAAGAAGTGTGCAAATATCAAAGGCTTTGGCTATAAATAGAAGGGTCTATGATCAGAATTAAGGTCCCTTACGCCCCAGCTTTGAATCTCCAACCCTAAACCCTCTTATTTAAAGGATAACCTTGAGGATTCTCATTAAAAATCGAGTTTGAATATCCCACTATTTTGAGATTCAAAACTCCAAGAGTCATGCTTCTTTCTTGATCCATTTCCACTCCATCAACCATCTAGAGCAAGGCCAAGCACAATTAAGAGCAAGATCGTGTCCATCTGAACCTGCAGTATAGGTGACTTTCTGAATTTTTCATCTCTTTGATTCTCACTCAGTTCTCCATAATTCTTGTTGTTTTTTGGTTATCTAAATTCCTACCAATGTAGGCAACAGGATTGAGTTACTTGAAGGTCAAATCGAAGAAACTCAGATCATGATCCTCAAAATACAACTCCTTGTATCTTTCAATATACTTGAAGTTAGGTAAAATTGAGGCCAGATTCTAGCTCTTGAGGATATTTACTTTAAATTCATGTCCTTCTTTTTCATTTTGGTGATAGTTAAGGGTGGACCAGTCTGATGAGGTCCACTGGAGAAGAAGACCGGAGCTCTGACTCCGGCGATGCGTTGGCGTGTCTCTGAACCACATGATCCTTCTATTTTGTTTTAATCTTGAGCGTCCAAATTGATTACCATGCATGTGGCACATTGACTAGGGAATTTGATGGAACGCGCGCTCTAATCCACTTGATATGCCACCTCAATTAATGAGGGAGATCAAGTGGTCCACGTAGTTTTGCATTTTCTGATTTTCATTTTAATTGACTTATTTTCATTAATTCATATTAATTTCAATATTGATCCAAAAAATATGGGACTTTCACCAAAAATTCTCAAATATTTTTCTCTTTCATTTTATGAATTAAAATTACTTTTTGGATTAATATTTATATTTTCCATGATTTAATTGTTTTTATGTACATTTTTAATTGTTTAAAAATACTTTTAAGTTTCGAAAAATAATGAATTTTTTTCTCCAAGGTCCTTTGACCTTGTTTCACCTATGATAAATCTCATGGCCATTTATTTGGTGTCTTGATGAGGTTTTAGGATTTTGACCAACCATAAATTTAATTTAATGCATTTTTTAATTGATTTTTAATTGATTAATTGCAAATAAATTATGTTGAGCTATTTTTATTGACTTACTGAGTTTGACTTTTGTTGTTGGGCCTTAGTGAAGGTTGATTTGACTTTGTTGGATTAAAATCATTGAATTTAGGGGACTGATGAAGTATACATTTCATCTCCCAAAAAGAATGAATGATTTTAATTTGATAAAACTCCTCCATTGACCAATTTTTGTTGATTTTATTTCCCCTCCCTCTTCATCTTAATCCTATTCTATCCCTATCTATTTCATTGATCTATGATACCTCTATATCCTAAGGATAGTTGATTGCAAAATCAACATAAGTATGGATGGGATTAGGTCCACACTTTTGCCATTTTCTTTTAAGTGTGGTATGTTTTAGGAGTATGATTCATAATACCATATCTCTAATATGCATTAACACTAAAATTTCTATTACCCGACCTCAAATATTTGTGACTTCTACATAAGTCGAATTACGATTGTTTATCATAGCGCTAAATTTTGACCCAAAAGACATATCATTCTAGTAAGTGAGATTGTAAGTCTCCCCCCTTTCATGGTATTGTATGGAAACTTGGCCTTTTTTCCTTCTCTGGAAGATGTCTTGGTTCAAGGATCCATGCTTGTAAATAGAGGGTTGAGTGTTCTCCAAAGAATGACTTAAACAATTGAAAAGCAAAAGCAATACTAACTTCTAATTAACTAACATTTGACTAACTTTTAATTTCAAGTCATTTACCTTTTCCACTTTAAATTCAAGTCTTTATTCATTTGTAATTATTCATACCATTTAACTTGTTTGTGTATTTTGTTTGTGTTTGTGGTCTTTTGACCTTAATGTACATAATAACAACAAAAACTCTAAAAAAGGATTTGTGTGGACTGTTGGATTTGATCTTAGACATTGGACTTAGAATTAGGCAACACTCCCTATGCAAAAGGACTTGGCCAATACCAACTTTTCTGAATCCAGTCATTGTGAATTGAACTTCCATCTGATGCAAGTATTGAGACCCCTTTTTGAGTTCATCTGCTACATGGTCTTGATGAAGTTGTTACTTTGAACCTACGTCTAATGCCTACCTCTGACCCATTCAAGGAGTATGTCATCTGATACATGGGAGATTATGAGGAAGATCATGGAGTTGCAAAGCTTGGACGTGGCTATATTTATTTGATGCATTGTTCTTCTCCTTGCTATTATGTGTATTGATATTGCTTGATTCTAAAGTCCAAGGGAAATTAGGTTTCTATATGACATTCTTGTCTATTGGATTGCATCCCATTGGTCAGATCTTTTCAACTCTTAACTTTTAAATTTTTGCTTAGGATTAGTCTCTTCATCTCCTCCCACTTCTTTAATTTCAAATCTCTTCCTCCTTTTAAAATCTTGTTTGCTTGTGTTTTCTAAACTTAGACTTTATTGCAAATTAGAAACTTTGGCCTTATGCTATTGTATTTTCAAACTCTTTTCTTAATCCAATTTGTAAATGAATTTAAATATACGTGACTTAAAACTTCGAAAGAAAAAAAGAACTAACACTCATTCAAACATTTTTAGGCCTTTAGTGCCTTTGTTAAACTTAAACTTTTTCTAAAAGCAACTCACTCACTTTGAAATTGTTACCACAAACTACGAGGTTTTGATCCCTCATTTTATGTTGGTACGTAGGCATAAGTCTGAAGGTCTTGTCAAACACCAAAATATAATTAATGAATTATTTTCTCATCCCATATTCTATTTATTTCAAACATCATTTTATACTAAAACACATGTACACATAAAAAAGGGCTCCGTAGGAGTACCTAGGACACTTTGGATGCTAACACCTTTCCTTTGTGTAACCAACCCCCTTACTTGTAATCTCTGGCATTTTGTTAGTTTTGATTTGAAAACTTCTTATCTTTGGGTTTTTTTCGTACATTTCCTTTTTCCCTTGGAAACAATAAAAACGTGGTGGTGAATCATGTTTAATTGACATTAAGTTTATCCATAGCTTAATGGTCATGAATTTACCGCTACATAAATTAAGTGGCGACTCTGTTGGGGAGTAATCCCTAGTGGGTTTAGCCTACTTTTTTGTGTGTATATAATTGTGTAGTTGATGTTTGTATATTTGTTTGTGTTATATAATATGCTTGTTGTGCTTGGTGATCTCTGAGTGGTGAGATAAGTTCTATCCCGAATTTGAGTGCAATTAAGATTGGAGGATGGTATAGTCATGTTTGACTTGTGTGGAGTAGTCCTTAACAAGTTGGCTTGAGACCCATCTACTCAGTGGAGACCCTTTTGGAGATATTAATGCCACACAAGTTATTTATGGTTAGGCATTACTTTCTCTGATTTGGGGTCCGAGAAGCTGAGGACCGTAGAACATTTAACCCATCTTGGCCTATATAGGACATAATGTGGAGACTGTTCAGGTGTAGACTTGATAACAGTTGTTATGCGATACTACACTCAGATGTGGTTGAAGGACTCTTGAGTGTGTTGGTTAAGTTTTATGACCCTCTCTACCGTTGCTTCACTTTCCCTAATTATCAACTTGTGCCTACGTTGGAGGAGTATGCCCATCTCTTGGGAATACCCGTTTCTAGCAAAGTGCCTTTTAGTGGACTGGAAGAGATTCCCAAATCTCATATTATAGCTGAAGCTCTTCACTTTAAGAAGTTTGAGATTGAGGCTCATTGGGTGAAGAAAGGAGGAATGTTTGGGTTAACTTCTGAGTTCCTCATCAAGGAAGCTACTGCCTTTGCACAAGCCGGTAGTGTGGATGTTTTTGAAACTATCTTTGTGTTGTTAATCTATGGGTTGGCTTTGTTCCCTAACATTGATGGTTTTGTTGATGTTAACGCCATTAGAATCTTCTTGATTGGAAATCATGTGCCCACTTTGTTGGGTGATATATATTTCTCGTTGCATCTAAGGAATTTTAAAGGTGGTGGAACTATTGTATGATGTGTTCCTCTTTTGTACAAGTGGTTTATTTCTCACTTGCCTCAGACGCCTGCTTTTATGGAGAACATACAATGTCTAAGGTGGTCTCAGAGACTTATGTATCTCACTAATGATGATATAGCTTTGTATGATTCGTTATTGACTAGCTTGGAGATTATTGATAGTTGTGGTGAATTCTCTAATGTGCCTCTCATTGGTACACAAGGAGGAATCAACTACAACCCTGCTTTGGCTCGTCGACAACTTGGGTTCCCCTTGAGAGATAAACCTAATAACACTCAGTTAGAAGGTCTTTTCTATCAAGAGGGTAAAGATCCCCAACTTTTGAAGAAAAAGATGATTCACGCTTGGCATAACGTACATAGGAAAGGTAGATCCGAGCTTGGTCCGTGCAACTGTGTAGCTTTGGAAGCTTACACTCTTTGGGTGAAGAAGAGAGTTTTGGAGTTGAAGATGCCTTATGCTTGTGAGAGACCTATGTCTATGCTTGTGGTTGAGCCATTAAGTCTCCCTAATGAAGATGTAGAGGAGTTGAAAGACGCACTCGCCAAGATAAAGCAAGAGAAGGATATGTGGGAAGAGCGATTCCATGCTTTGAGCAGAAAGCATGAGGATTTGCAGTTTGAGTCTAAGGATAAGGATTCACTTATTGAGCTTCTAGAAGATCGAGCAGTGAAGAGACAGAGAGAGCCAGAGGTTTCATCTTACTCTAGTATGCCTCAATCTTCCGGTTCTTGGAAGAAGATTGTTGATCAGCTTGTCCTCGAGAAGGCTCAGATGAAGACTTATTTTGAGTCCGAGATTCGACGCATCCGAAGGAAGTACACGCCTGCGGCTAGATCGTCTGACACCGTTGTTAGGGGATCCTTAGGATGACCAGTTTCCCTTTTATCTTGTATTTGTACTTTTGGTTTCTGAAATTGTACTCAGTGTAATCCTTCCAATTATATAAATAAAAGAGATTGCTATGGTCAATCAAATTGTTATTATTTTATTTGCAAATAAAATAGTATTTTCCTTGAAAATAAAAACAATCAAAGCATTGCATTTCATGCATCATTTGCATAACAGGTTTTCTTCCGCCAGATGTCTTATTGGTTATTCTTCTATGCTTCAGCCAAGCTGACTCATCGATACAATACCCATGCCAATCATCTAATAATCATGGAGCACTTAGAGCAAGAGAATATAGAATTAAAGGATGAGATTTCCCGCATGACTGCCATGATGGAGTCAGTTCTAGCTGCTCAGAGTCAATCTTCTCCAACGCCTACAACTCCTCTTCCTCAGAGGACTGTTATATCAGAGTTGGCTACTTCAACCATGCTTGCCACTCAGTTCACTCATGCCATGCCTTCCAGATTCCCGTAGGGAATGCCGCCCAACTTTGTGCCTGAGGGTTTTCGCCTACTTTTGCTTCCATGCCGACATCTAGCCCCGTCATGTCTGTTCCTCCTCCGATTGTTCACACGCTGCCTCGCGTTGAAGACACCGTCTACCATTCCGAGCCGTCTGAGGGCCCGGATGTTTATGAGAAGATGGACGAAACGAAAGACCAATTCCTTGAGTTGCGAAAGGAGTTGAAAACCTTGAGGGGGAATGATTTGTTTGGTAAGAGTGTTGCGGAACTTTGCTTGGTTCCCAATGTTAAGATCCCGATGAAGTTCAATGTCCCTGACTTTGAAAAGCATAAGGGGAATACCTGTCCGCTCAGTTATCTCATCATGTATGCTAGAAAGATGTCGACGCAAACTGATAATGATCAGTTACTGATTCATTATTTCCAAGACAGACTGACTGGTGCCGCTCTGAGGTGGTACATGGGCTTGCATAGTGTGAGTCTCCGCATGTTCAATGATTTAGGTGAGGCTTTCTTGAAAAAAATACAAGTATAATGTGGATATGGCACCAGATAGGGACCAACTTCGGTCGATGTCTCAGAAGGACAAAGAGACATTCAAAGAATATGCCCAGAGATGGAGAGAGCTAGCCGCTTAGATTACCCCACCTTTGGAAGAAAAGGAGATGACCAAGATCTTTCTTAAGACCCTGAGCTTGTTTTACTATGAGGTTAGAAGAAGGTGTCTGTGAGGGAAGGTTATCTAAAGAAGAGGTATCTTCAAGCAAGAGGTATGGTAACAGTTTCGCTAAGAAGATGGAAGTTGAAACCAATGCAGTATCAGCTGGGAGGCAGAAGGGGCCTCGTGTCAGAAGAAGTCCGCAACCCCGTCAACACCATCATCAAGTATCATCTGTTATTCCAATATTGTCCAACAATCAATCTATGTCAGTTCAACAACAACGTCAACAACAGCCACAACAAAGAACAAACAACTACAACAACAACAACATCAACAATAATCAACAACAAAAGAACTTTGAGAGGAAGAAGGTCTCTTTCGACCCTATTTCTATGACTTATGCTGAATTGTACCCATCTCTGGTTCTCAAGAACCTTCTCCAATCGAGAAATTCGCCACAAATTCCAGAACCACTTCCATGGTGGTATAAGCCAGAGCTTCACTGTGTCTTTCATCAAGGGGCTCCTGGCCATGATATTGAGAATTGCTACCCGCTGAAGTATGAAGTCCAGAAGTTGGTAAAGAGTGGGATGGTGTCATTTGGGGACCGTGCGCCTAATGTGAAAGCAAACCCATTGCTTGCTCATGGTAATTCCTCTGTCAACATGGTAGATGGCTATCCAGGGAGTTTTCGGGTGTTTGATGTACGATGTATTCGTCGATCTTTGGTTGAGATGCATAAGACACTGTCTACTATTAGTGATTCTGAGCATGATCATGCCAGTTGTGCAATCTGTAATGTGAACCCCCGTGGGTGTTTAGTTGTCAAGAGAGATATCCAGAAGTTGATGGATGAGAATGTAATCCATATTCAACAGTCTAGGGATATAGATGATGTCAATGTTATAGTTCCAGTGTTCAAGATACCAGAGAGGGTGGTAATTTAGTTTGATAGCAGCAGTAGTAGAAGTGTCAGCAATAGATCGGTATCACCGTTGCTAATACGGTTAGCGGGTCTAGTCCTGTACGCATCTGATAGAGCTGTTCCATATCAGTATAATGCTACTATGTTAGAGAATGGTCAAGAGGTTCCATTGCCTACGACCAGTTCTGTTGTGAGCATTGTTGATATGATGAAGGTGACCCGTAGTGGTCGTGTTTTGGGGGCTATGTTCCCGAAGAGTGTAGAAGATGTATTTATTAGTAAGAAGGTTGATGTGCTTGTAGTAGATCCGATTAACACTCCAAGATGTCAGTCTGGTGAATCCAGCAGTTTGAAGCCCAATGATGATGATGAGGTACTCTGTTTAATCAAGAAGAGCGAATTTAATGTGGTGGAGCAGCTGCTCCAAACTCCTTCCAAGATTTCAGTGTTGTCTCTGCTCATGAACTCTGAAGCGCACAGAGAAGCATTGCAAAGAGTATTGGAACAAGCTTATATAGAGCATGATGTGACAGTAGACCAGTTCGATCATATTGTGGCTATCATTACTTCCTGCAGCAACTTGAGCTTTTGTGATGAAGAACTTCCTGAGGAAGGTAGAAATCTCAACTTAGCATTGCATATATCAATGAAGTGTAAGGAGGACGCATTGTCCAATGTATTGGTTCATACCGGTTCTTTTCTGAATGTACTCCCAAAGTCAAATCTTTCCAAATTGTCGTATTAAGGAGCTCTGATGAGATACAGTGGCGTGATCGTCAAAGCTTTTAATGGTTCTCGCAAAACTGTTATAGGAGAAGTGGACCTTCCGGTTAAGATAGGTCCGAGTGATTTCCAAATTACTTTCCAAGTAATGGATATCCACCCGGCCTATAGCTGCTTGTTGGGAAGGCCATGGATACACGAAGCTGGAGCTGTTACGTCAACTCTACATCAGAAGTTGAAATTCGTGAAGAATGATAAGCTTGTTATCATCGGTGGAGAGAAGGCTTTGTTGGTGAGTCACCTGTCGTCTTTCTCATATGTTGAAGTTGAGGATGAGGTTGGAACTTCGTTCCAAGCTCTATCTATTGCTGAAGAAAAGAGAGTTGGGGCACCTATGTCCTCTTTCAAATACGCGTAGAAAGTTGTTGAAGACCGTAATTCTGATAAGTGGGGCCGGATGGTAGAGGTCGTCGAGAACAAGAGAAGAGCTGGTTTGGGATTCCAACAAGGGACGTCTACAATTAAGGATGAAGATGTGCAACCCAGTTTCCGTAGCAGAGGGTTCATTCATAATAATAAATAACACTTAGTTGTCCTGATCGAGGGGGATGAAAAAGATGAAGACTACACAAATTTTGTGACGCATGGAAAAGCTTGCAACAATTGGACCACTGTCGATGTTCCTATTATTATGCATTGCTCTAAGTAATTAGTTTTATTGTTTTTGAAAATCCTTCTCCCATGCCTAAGGGAGAAGTGAACATTGTTTGGCATCTTTCAATTTGATCATTAATAAAATGCAATTCTATTCATCCACATCTATGATGTTTTATTTTTTCTTTTGTCTTTTCTGAAAATCGTAATCACAAAAAACATAAGTAAATAATAATAATTTTCCATCTGCATAATATTTGGTCACAATTCACTTCTCTAAAATCAAAATATCAAATCATTATGCAGGTTGGTTTCTAAACCCATTGAATACAATGATCCTACTCCTTCTCCAAACTTTGAATTCCTTGTGTTTGAGGCAGAGGAAGAAAGTGATTAAGAAGTGTCTGATGAATTGTCTCGTCTACTTGGGCACAAGGAAAAAGCCATCCAGCCATTCAAAGAGCAGATTGAGTTAGTCAACTTGGGTTCCGAAGATGATGTGAAGGAAGTCAAGATTGGGTCTCAACAATGTCCAGAGGTTAAGAAGGGGTTGGTTGATCTTCTTTGAGAGTATTTAGATGTGTTTGCTTGGTCCTATCAAGACATGCCTAGTTTGGATTCTAAGATTGTGGAGCATAGATTATCGTTGAAGTCGGATAGCCCGCCAGTCAAGCAGAAGTTGAGGAGAACTCATCCTGACATGGTAGTGAAGATTAAAGAATAAGTGCAAGAGCAGATTGATGTTAGTTTCCTTATTACTGCTGAAGAAGGATGGAAAAGTTTGTATGTGCGTTGATTATAGAGATTTGAACAAAGCTAGTCCGAAAGATGATTTCCCTCTACCACACATTGATATGTTGGTAGACAATACAGCTAAAGTCAAAGTCTTTTCGTTTATGGACAGATTTTCCGGATATAATCAGATCAAGATAGCACCCGAAGATATGGAGAAGACCATATTCATTACACCCTGGGGAACATTCTGTTATAGAGTTATGCCTTTCAGTTTAAAGAATGTTGGTGAAACTTACCAGAGAGCAATGACCACTCTTTTTCATGATATGATGCACCAAGAGATCGAAGTCTATGTTGATGATATAATTTCCAAATCCACTGATAAAGAAGGACATGTTGAGCATTTATTGAAGTTATTCCAGCGTTAGAGGATGTAAAACCTTCGCTTGAATCCCAAAAAGTGTACTTTTGGTGTTTGTTCTTGTAAACTGTTGGGCTTTATTGTCAGCGAGAAGGTTATTGAAGTTGATCCTGCAAAGGTCAAAGCAATACAAGAGATGCCTGCACCCAAAACTGAGAAGCAAGTCAGAGGTTTTCTCGGCCGCTTGAATTATATCTCAAGATTCATTTCCCATATGACTGCCACACGTGCGCCTATATTCAAGCTTCTTTGGAAAGATCAGTCTTGTGATTGGACCGAAGATTTCCATGAAGCTTTTAACAGTATCAAAGAGTATCTGCTTGAGCCTCTGATTCTGTCTTCACCTGTTGAAGGAAGACCTTTGATCATGTATTTGACTGTGCTTGAAGAGATTATGGGTTGTGTTCTAGGTCAGTCAGACGAAACTGGAAAGAAAGGATATGTTATTTACTACCTTAGTAAGAAATTCACCGACTGTGAGACTCGGTATTCTATGCTTGAGAAGACATGTTGCGCATTGGCTTGGGCTGCTAAGCATCTGCGTCAATATATGTTGAATCATACCATTTGGTTGATATCCAAAATGGATCCAATCAAGTATATTTTTTAGAAGCCTACTTTAATTGGGAGGATTGCCCGTTGGAAATTTGAGTACGATATTGAATACCGATCTCAGAAAGTGATCAAAGGTAGTGTCTTGGCTGATCATTTGGCTCACCAAGCAATTGAAGATTACCATCCAGTACAATATGATTTTCCTGATGAAGAGATTTTGTACTTGAAAATGAAAGATTGTGACAAATCATTACTTGAAGAAGGGCCAGAACCTGGTTCCCGTTGGGGAATGGTATTTGATGGAGCTGTTAATCAATATGGTAATGGCATTGGGGCAGTGATTTTTACTCCTCAAGGCACGCATTTTCCATTTACAGCTAGATTGACTTTCAAGTGTACAAACAACATGGTTGATTATGAAGCTTGCATTATGAGGTCATTGATCTCAGAATCAAGTATTTGGACGTCTATGGAGACTCAGCTTTGGTTGTGAATCAGATCAAAGGTGAATGGGAGACGAATCAACCCGGTTTGATACCATATAGAGATTATGCGAGGAGGATTTCAACTTTCTTTACAAAGGTTGAGTTTCATCATATCCCTCGAGATGAAAATTGGATGGCAGATGCTCTTGCACCGTTGGCTTCAATGATTATGGTGAAGTATTGGAATGAAGTTCCCATATTGACTGTTATGCATCTTGATAGGGCAGCTCATGTGTTTGATGTTGAAGAAGTCAAAGAAGAGAAGCCATGGTATTTTGATATCAAGAGTTTTCTCCAAAGTCATATTTACCCGTCTGGGGCATCTTTGAAAGATAAGAAGACTTTGAGAAGATTAGTCGCCAATTTCTACTTAAATGGTGATGTGCTTTACAAGAGAAACTTTGATATGATTTTTCTCAGATGCATGGATACACACGAAGTAGACTTATTGATGACTGAAGTCCATGAAGGTTCCTTTGGTACTCATTCCAATGGACATGCTATGGCAAAGAAGATGTTGCGAGCAGGTTAGTATTGGCTGACAGTGGAATCTGACTGTTGCAAGTTTGTAAAGAAATACCACAAGTGTCAAATATATGCAGATAAGATTCATTTTCCTCCGACATTGTTGAATGTCATTTCCTCTCCGTGGCCCTTCTCCATGTGGGGAATTGATATGATAGGCATGATTGAGCCCAAAGCTTCGAACGGACATTGTTTCATTCTAGTGGCTATTGACTACTTCACAAAGTGAGTTGAAGTGGCATCGTATGCGAATGTAACCAAGCAAGTTGTTTTGAGGTTTATCAAGAATCAGATTATATGTCGTTATGGTGTGCCATGTAAGATCATTACTGTTAATGGAACAAAATTGAATAATAATATGGTGGAAGCTCTTTGCAAAGACTTCAAGATTTCACATCATAATTCTTCTCCCTACAGACCTAAGATGAATTGGGATGTTGAAGCTGCAAACAAGAACATCAAGAAGATCATTCAGAAGATGGTTGTAACGTACAAGGATTGGCATGAGATGATCCCATTCACTTTGCATGGGTATCGTCCATCCATCCGCACTTCAATAGGGGTAACCCCTTTCTCACTCGTTTATGGCATGGAAGTCGTGCTCCCCGTAGAGGTTGAGATCCCATCATTGTGTGTGTTGATGGAAGCCAAGTCGACTGAGGCTGAATGGTGTCAGACCATGTATGATCAGCTAAATTTGATTGAAGAGAAGAGGTTAACTGCCATGTGTCATGGTCAGTTATATCAGCAAAGGATGAAGAAAGCTTTTGAGAAGAAGGTCATACCTCGTGTATTCATAGAAGGTGACCTTGTGCTCAAGAATATTCTATCTTTTAAACCAGATTCTAGGAGAAAATGAACTCCTAATTATTAAGGCCCATATGTTGTTAAGAGAGCCTTTTTAGGCGGTGCTTTGATTCTTACAACTATGGATGGTGAAGAGTTCAGTCGTCCTGTGAATGCTGATGCAGTCAAGAAATGCTTCGCCTAAAAAGAAAAGAACAACTCGCTAAGTTGAAAACCCGAAAGGGAGGCTTAGGAAAAAATGAGCATCTCGGTGGATTGAAACCCGAAAGGGCGATCCAGGCAAAAGTTAGACACATAAAACAGAAAAATTATCCTGATAAATTGATTACCCCACCTTGGGGAAATTTATGCAAAAATTAGGGATTATGGCAAGTAACTGCATCCTGTTGAGCTTCAGTCTTGAAGACGTTCTTGAGCATAATGTTTGGTTCGGATTCATTTTTTTCAACCAAAGCTAATAGCACAATGGATATTGAAGGCGGTAGAAGGATTAATGATCATTGTATTCAATGTAGCCCTTTTCCATGTAAATTACCATTTTTCATCTTTTGTAAAGATCTATGGAGTCTTGCCATTTACAGACTACCAGTCTATTAAATAAAATTGAGCCTTTTATCCAATTTTTTCCACTCTTATTTATTCAGCCAATTAGAATTAAATTTTATTGTGATCATTGTGAAGTTAAAGTTTTAAAATAAAATAAAAACATGTTTTCTTAAATAGTAAAAGCATTAACTTTTTTTAAAAAGTAATTAAAAGAATATCAACAGCGGTTTGAAAAGCGGTAAGCCCTAAATGCGAAGCATTGTTGGTTTTTTCCCAAACGGTTGGTGTGATCCTTATTTCATCTCCGGCAGTATTCCCGCAGCATTTCAACAGCTTAGTTTGGTTAGTTTCCCTAGCTAAGTTTGTATTTGCCTCCCGTGAGTTGTAGGCGCGTCCTAGCAGTAGTTCGCACAATTCAGCAGAATTTTGCTTCCCCACAAGTCGCCATTAGAGTTGTCCCTAACCTATGTTAGCCCTGATTCTGAGTAGTGTTGTAGTTGTCCTCTGCAGGGTTGTCTCCCATTTGATATGGTGTTGACCTAAAATTCCTGCAGAGTTGATGTGGCAGTTTCCTCAGCAGATCCCCTCCTCTTTTCCCCAGCCTGGGTTGAGCCTATGAGGTAGATGATTCTTGTGCATTCCTTTGCACCTTGTTCTCTCCAGCAGTTATTTCCTCCCTTTATGGATTGGCAGAGAATTGTATCGATGATTCAGACCAGTGACACTTGTATCCTTTGTGATTGTTTTATCAGCATAATCATCATAGATACATATACACATACATATACATTCATTTCATTATTGCATTACTAATACACTTTGTCATTCATTATTTCTCTGATCCTCTGCTACGGTGGTATACTTTTCCCCCCATGCATATTTGGTTTGTCTGTCCTCTTTCAATTGTAGAGTGTCATCCCCCTAAGTAGAAAGAATTTAACCTTTCTCATTCCCCACTGAGTTACTTCCTCGTGGCTGATTGTTATTTTAGTTTCCTCCCCAGTTGATTATCTGGATGGAACCACTCCTCTTGAGCTATATCCTCATTGGGTTATGTCTTTGATTGATCGTTTCTTTCTAGATCTTACCTAGATAGATGCTTTTGGTCCTCTTGAGAGTCTATTACCCAATAACTAGTAATATTCTTCCCAATTGTTGCAGATTTTTACTTTTTGCCCGATACCCAGCAAAAGTAACCCTTTTCTCCCCAGCGGATTCGTTTTTCACGATTCCCCAAGAAGTTTATCCTTGATATGTTCATCCTAACCGATGACGGATATTCTTGTTTTGGTAATCTACCTAGTAAAAAGGTAGTTGTAATCCCTATTTTGTTCCCCAGAAATTTAATCCTTGATATGTTCATCCTAACCGATGACTGGTTTCCTTTCTTTGCGGTCTTCTTTCCAATAACTAGTAGTTGTAAATCCTGCTTTCCCTTTGCAGAGTTTATCCTTGATATGTTCATCCTAACTGGTGACAGATATCCTCTTTTCGGTATTCTATCCAGTAATTGATAGATGTAATTCCTATTTCTCCCCTCGAAGTATATCCTTGATATGTTCATCCTAACCGATGACGCATATCCTCTTTTTAGTGTTCTGTCCAATATCTGATATATGTAATTCCTACATTTTCAGGCAGTTTATCCTTGATATGTTCATCTTAACCGATGACGGGTATCCTTCCAAATGTCCCCAAGTAAGTTTATCCTTGATATGTTCATCTTAACCGATGATGGATATTCTTCCCCTTTGAGTCTATCCTTGATATGTTCACTTTAATCAATGATAGATATTCTCTTTCTTTGTGGTCTTTTACCCAGTAACCGATAACTGTAAATCCTATTTGGCCTTTCTCCAGCAGTTCGTTCTTACCCAGTAGCTGGTAACAAATGCATCTCATGGTTGCGCTCAGCGAGTCATCCATGATATGTTTACCCTAACCGGTAACGGATGCCCTCCCTATAAGAATTTGTTATACCCTTACCCAGTAATCGGTAATGGATAATATACTTATGTTCCTCTTGTGTTGAAGGTCATTTCTTCCCCAGTTGAGTTTGAGTGTGTATTTCCTTGGTGAAGTCACCTTTTCCTGCTTAGGTCGAGTATTTCAACTCTGTTCTGATCTACCTGTTTCCCTCGCTGATGTTTTTCTTTCCCCAACTGAGTCCTTCCATTGATTTATTTTCATGGAATCCCTCGAGTCCCCCAGCAGTTTTAAGTCGTAGCCTGGCCTACGCACACCCCTTTTATCCCCCAGAGTCTCCGTCTCCCAAGTGAGTTTTCCTTACGGAATGCATTGTACTCCTGCGGACTTTCGGTCTCTCCGGATTCTTTTCCTTTGTGGCAACTTTCCCCCACAAAGATTATTTTTGCATTCACATCATATACATCATGAGGTCTCTTAGGGACCAAAATTTGTTTCTATATGTTGTTATTTAAATCCATTCTACTTAGTCGATACGAAGATTTTAAACTTCATCTCCTTAGCTAGAATGTCCTTAAATAGGGGCAACTGTAACACCCCAATTTTTCCCTAAGATCCCTCATGCTATTCTCATCATATGCATTGGCATTGGGATCACACCTTGGCATCCTCCTTACCCCTCATTCATTGGGTTTGCATTGGAAGAGATCGCCAAGCACATTTGAGTGTATCATACTTAATTTATCTTTATTTTACTAACCCATATACCGAAAATATGTCAATTGTATAGTTTAACTCTTTTGTAGGTAGAGCACATGCTCACCTATGCTCTATCAAGTTCATATCTAGTATTTAAGACCCTCATTGCAAGGAGCTCAATCAAAAAGTGGTTTACTATGGCTCTAAGTATCATATATGAATCCCCATGATCTTCACATGTTATTTTGATCAAGAAATCATCAAGAGCTTGGAGTTGGTTTGCCTTAGAAACCCTAATTCATCTAAGTATCTTGTGTAACTTCTTCAACAAGCTTCTTCACCAATTGACCAAATATTTCAAGGTATGCTTCACATTTCATCATCTTATGCATATATGATCATCCATGAGTCCCAAAAGTCAGAAGAATGTCAAGCTAGCAAGTTGGTTCATGGTGGTCGACTAGAGGATTTCAACTATTCAAAACTGGGGTTCCTTAGACCCTATCTCATTCAAATTTTGTAATATAAAAAATGGTTCCAAAAAAAAAAGTTACTCTAAATGACATTCCAAACAACTTTCATGTTGAGGTCTAGAGCTAGTTTTGCTTGTAAAGTCAATTTTTATGGTGAAAGATTATAGGTCATTTTGTCTAAACCCTAATTTGGAAGTCAACTTCCCAAGACCATCATTTGCTCATTTTTGATGAGATGAAAGCTATTAAAATTTCAAAATTAAACTCAAGATTTCAAATCAACTTTTATGTTTGGAGGAAGATAAAATTCAACTTTTAAATGCATGTAATATGAGGAAACATTATAGGTCATTTTGGGCCAATACTATTGAACAAGTGATTTTCCTCAACTTCTAAAATGTATACCTCCTTCATGCTGAATCCAAATGAGGTCAAATTTGGGACCATATTGAAGGACTTTGAGAGAGCTACAACTTTGATGAAGGAACGTTTCTCATTTGAACCCCATAGAAAAAGTTACTCAAGGTGGAAGAAGTGAACATTTGGCTTGGTACTTAGAATTTTTTTTGATATGTTTGATTTTTCAAACTTCCACCTCAAAATTCTTCATGATCCATGTTTCAAATGGAAAAGTGTCCAACATGAAAGTTGTTCCTCATGATCTAACCTTTTCAAAAAGTCCAAATTCATACCATTTGGACAAAGTATGAGCGACTTGTTCATGGATCAAAGTTGGATGACCATTTGGCATATTTGAACTCCAGCTTTCCATACACGAATGCATGGCTTGTTAACATGATTTCAGCATTGCTTACACATGATTTTGGACCTGAATGCATCATTACATGGGCCTACCACACGCCCATGCATCCATGCAAGGCATTTTTCTATTTTTGAAAGTTTGAAAGAAGTGTGCAAATATCAAAGGCTTTGGCTATAAATAGAAGTGTCTATGATCAGAATTAAGGACCCTTGCACGCCAGCTTTGAATCTCCAACCCTAAACCCTCATATTCAAAGGATAACGTTGAGGATTTTTATTGAAAATTGAGTTTGAATCTCCCACTGTTTTGAGATTCAAAACTCTAAGAGTCCTGCTTCTTTCTTGATCCATTTCCATTCCATCAAGCATCCAGAGCAAGGTCAAACACAATTGAGAGCAAGATCGTGTCCATCTGAACCTGCAGTGAAGGTGAATTTCTGAATTTTTCATCTCTTCGATTCTCACTTAATTCTCCATAATTCTTGTTGTTTTTTGGTTGTCTGAAGTCCTACCAACGTAGGCAACAAGATTGAGTTGCTTAGAGGTCAAATCAAAGAGCCTCAGATCATGATCCTCAAAATTCAACTCCCTGTATCTTTCAATATACTTGGAGTTAGGTAAAATTGAGGCCACATTCGAGCTCCTGGGCATTTTTACTTTAAATTCATGTCTTCCTTTTTTATTTTGGTGATGGTTGAGGGTAGACTAGTCTGGTGAGGTCCACCGGAGAAGAAGACCAGAGGTCTGGCTCCAGCGATGTGTTGGCGTGTCTCCAGACCATAGGATCCTTCTATTTTGTTTTAATCTTGAGTCTCCAAATTGATTACCACACATGTGGCACATTGACTAAGGAACATCATGGAATGCACGCTCGGATCCACTTGATCTGCCACCTCAATTAATGAGGGAGATCAAGTGGTCCACGTACTTTTTCATTTTCTGGTTTTCATTTTAATTGACTTATTTTCATTAATTTATATTAATTTCAATATTGATCCAAAAAATATGAGACTTTCACCAAAAATTCTCAAATATTTTTCTATTTCATTTTCTGAATTAAAATTATTTGTTGGACCAATATTAATATTTTTCATGATTTAATTGTTTCTGTGTATATTTTTAATTGTTTAAAAATACTTTTAAGCTTCCAAAAATAATGAAATTTTTTCTCCAAGGTCCTTTGACCTTGTTTGACCTATGATAAATCTCATGGCCATTTATTTGGTGTCATGATGAGGTTTTAGGATTTTGACCAACCATAATTTAATTTAATGTATTTTTTAATTGATTTTTAATTGATTAATTGCAAAAAAAATGTGTTGAGCTATTTTTATTGACTTGCTGAGTTTGACTTTTGTTGTTGGGTCTTGGTCACGGTTGATTTGACCTTATTCGGATTAAAATCATTGGATTTAGGGGATTGATGAAATATACAGTTCATCTCCCAAAATGAATGAATGATTCTAATTTGATAAAAGTCTTCCATTGACCAATTTTTGTTAATTTCATTTCCCCTCCCTCGTCATCTTAATCCCATTCTATCCCTATCCATTTTATTGACCTATGATATCTCGATATCCTAAGGCTACTTGATTAAAAAATCAACATAGGTATGGATGAGATTAGGTCCAACCTTTTGCCATTTTCTTTTAAGTGTGGTATGTTTTAGGAGTATGATTCATAATACCATATCTCTAACATGCATTAACACTAAAATTTCTATTGCCCGGCCTAAAATAGTTGTGACTTCTACATAAGTCCAATTACGATTGCTTAACATAGCGCTAAATTTTGACCCAAAAGGCATAGCATTCTAGTAAGTGAGATTGTAAGTCTCCCCCCTTTCATGGTATTGTGTGGAAACTTGGCCTTTTTTCCTTCCTTTGGAAGATATCTTGGTTCAAGGATCCATGCTTGTGAATAGAGGGTTGAGTGTTCTCCAAAGAATGACTTAAACAATTGAAAAGCAAAAGCAATACTAACTTCTAATCAACTAACATTTGACTAACTTTTAATTTCAAGTAATTTACCTTTTGCACTTTAAATTCAAGTCTTTATTCATTTGCCATTATTCATACCATTTAACTTGTTTACTTTAATGTCATTTTCACTTTGCTCACTTGAGCCATATCTTTGATTATATTGTGATTGTATATACTTATTTGTGTATTTTGTTGTGTTTGTGGTCTTTTGACCTTAATGTACATAATAACAAAAAACACTCTAAAAAGGGATTTGTGTGGACTGTTGGATTTGATCTGAGACATTGGACTTAGAATTAGGCAACACTCCCTATGCAAAAGGACTTGGCCAGTGTCAACTTTTCTAAAGCCAGTCATTGTGAATTGAACTTTCATCTGATGCAAGTATTGAGACCCCTTTTTGAGTTCATCTGCTACATGGTCTTGATGAAGTTGTTACTTTGAACATGTGTCTAATGCCTATCTCTATGCCATTCAAGGAGTATGTCATCTGATACATGGGAGATTATGAGGAAGATCATGGATTTTCTAAGCTTGGATGTGGCTATCTTTATTTTATGCATTGTTCTTCTCCTTGCTATTGTGTGTATTGATATTGCTTGATTCTAAAATACAAGGGAAATTGGGTTTCTATATGACATTCTTATCTATTGGATTGCATCCCATTGGTAAGATCTTTTCAACTCTTAAATTTAAGATTTTTGCTTAGGATTAGTCTCTTCGTCTCCTCCCACTTCTTTAATTTCAAATCTCTCCCTCCTTTTAAAATCTTCTTTGCTTGTGTTTTCTAAACTTAGACTTTATTGCAAATTAGACACTTTGACCTTATGCCATTGTATTTTCAAACTCTTTTCTTAATCCAATTTGTAAATTAATTTAACTGTACTTGACTTAAAATTTCAAAAGAAAAAAAGAGCTAACACTCATTCAAACCTTTTTAGGCCTTTAGTGCCTTTGCTAAATTAAAATTTTGCTAAAAGCAACTCACTCACCTTGAAATTTTTACCACGAACTACGAGGTTTTGATCCCTCATTTTATGTTGGTACGTAGGCATACGTCCGAAGGTCTTGTCAAACAGAAAAATATAATTACTGAATTCTTTTCTCATCCTCACATTCTATTTATTGCAAACATAATTTTATACCAAAACACATGTACACACAAAAAAGGGCTCCCTAGGAGCACCTAGGACACTTTGGGTGCTAACACCTTCCCTTTGTGTAACCAACCCCCTTACCTGTAATCTCTGGCATTTTATTAGTTTTGATTTGAAAACTTCTTATTTTTGGGTTTTGTTCGTACTTTTCCCTTGGAAACAATAAAAGCACGGTGGCGACTCTGGTTTAGTTGACGTTAAGTTTATCCATAGCTTAATGGTCATGAATTTACCACTACAAGCTTTTCACAGAGTGTTATTAGGTTTATCTCTCAAGGGGAACCCAAGTTGACGACGAGCCAAATCAGGGTTGTAGTTGATTCCTCCCTGTGTACCAATGAGATGCACATTAGAGAATTCACCACAACTATCAATAATAACCACACTACTCAAAACAGAATCATACCAAATAATATCATCATTAATGAGAGACATAAGTCTCTGAGACCACCGTAGACATTGTTTGTTCTCCAGGAAAGCAGGCGTCTGAGGCAAGTGCGAAATAAACCACTTGTGCAGAAGAGGAACACATCACACAATAGTCCCACCACCTTTAGAATTCCTCAAATGCAAAGAGAAATACATATCGCCCAATAGAGTAGGAACATGATTCCCAATCAAGAAGATTCTAATGGCATTAACATGAACAAAACCGTTAATCTTAGGGAACAAAGCTAGACTAAAGATGAGGAGAACAAAAGTAGCTTCAAAAGCATCCATACTACCGGCTTGAGAAAAGACAGTAGCTTTACCAATGAGGAACTCAGAAGTCAACCCAAGAAAACCTCCTTTCTTCACAAAATGAGCATCAATCTCAGATTTCTTCATATGAAGAGCTTCAGCTATGATATGAGATCTGGGAATCTCCTCCATTCCACTAAAAGGTACCTTGTCAGATACGGGTATTCCCAAGAGATGGGCATACTCTTCTAACGTATGCATAAGCTGATAATTAGGAAAAGTGAAGCATCGGTAGAGAGGATCATAGAACTGAACCAAAACACTCAGGAGTCCTTCAACCACACCAGTAGATAATACAGACAAAAGCTTCCCATGACGTTGCTTGAAATCCAAGGGATCTAGTACAAAGGATGAAAACTTCCTTAGCTCTCTCAAATCTGGACATCTGAAACCATACTTCTTAATGTTCCTTCGTCCATAATCCATGGTCTGAAAATATTTGCAAATAAGACCTCAGTTCCTTGAAATTTATTTTTCTGTGATGAATGTTATGATGCGTATGTATGCATGAATGCAACAATCACAAACAAGGGATCACACACAAGGCAAACACAAACAAAGGTCTAGGGATGGATTAAGTCATCATTAAGATCAATCATCCATTTTGGTGGATTATGGTTTTCACCTTATCAACACCCAAGTTCCATTGATATTGACAAGACTTGATCGGATCAACCAAGAATCAAAGGGTTTGTTATGAGTCACGAGCATGGAGTCAGGTTAAGAACCATCCCAAAGGAGTGTACTAAGGATAAAACCTGTAGATCATGTTCTATAAAAGTTCCCAGAGTCTTAATCCCATCTATCAAATATTATAGGTTAGGATGACTGAGTCATCAACCCTTAATATTCTCAAGAGAAACTCATATGAGTGTAGTATCTTGTAACAACTGTTATCAGGTCTACACCTGAACAGTCTCCACACTACGTCCTAAATAGTCCAAGTTCGGTTAAATGTTCTATGGTCCTCAGCTTCTCAGACCCCAAATCAGAGAAAGTAATGCCTAACCACAAATAACTTGTGTGACATTAGTTACTCAAAAAGGGTCTCCACTGAGTAGATGGGTCTCAAGCCAACTAGTTAAGGACTACTCCACACAAGTTGAACATGACTATACCATCCTCTTATCTTAATTGCACTCAAGTTAGGGTTAGAACTTATCTCACCACTCAGAGATCACCATGCACAACAGACATATTATATCATACAAACGAATATACAAACATCAAATATACAAATATATACATATAAAAAAGTAGGCTAAACCCACTGAGGACTACTCCCCGACAGAGTCGCCACTTAATTTGTGTAGCGGTAAATTCATGACCATCATGCAATGGATAAGCTTAACGTCAAATAAGCCAAAGTCGCCACCGCGCTTTTATTGTTTCCAAATGAAAAGGGAAAAGTACGAATAAAACTCAAAGATAAGAAATTTTTAAATCAAAACTAATAAAATGTTAGAGATTACATGTAAAGGTGTTGGTTACACAGAGGGAAGGTGTTAGGACCCAAAGTGTCATAGGTACCCCTAGGGGGCCCTTTTTTTATGTGTCTATGTGTTTTTGGTATAAATGATGTTTGAGAAAAATAGACTGTGGGGATGAGAAAAGAATTCATTGATTATATTTTTGTGTTTGACAAGACCTTCGGACTTGTGCCTATGTACCAACATAAAAATGAGGGATCAAAACCTCGTAGTTCGTGGTAAAAATTTCAAAGTTGGTGAATTGCTTTTAACAAAAGTTTAATTGAAAAGGCACAAAGGGCCAAAAGTTTGAATGAAGTTGTTAGTCCTTTTTGTCTTTTGAAATTGAAGTCAATATGGTTAAGTTTATTTACAAGTTTGATTTAAGAAAAAGAGTTTTAAAATTCAATGGCATAAGGCCAAAGTTTCTAATCATTTAAACAATGTCTAAGTTTGAAATCACAAGGAAAGAAGGTTTTTGAAAAGGGGGAGAGATTTTGAAATTTAAGAAGTGGGAGGAGATGAAGAGACTATCCTAAGCATAAATTTAAAAGTTAAGAGTTGAAAAGATATGACCAATGGGATGCAATCCAACAGACAAGAATGTCATATAGAAACCCATTTTCCCTTTGGACTTTAATCAAACAACCATCAATAAGCAATGGACAACATCCAGACATTATGAAGACCAAGGCATCAAATAAAGATAGCCACATCCAAGCAAGTAATTCCCATAGCTAGCAGTCTTCTTTGTCTTCTCATGTATCAGATGAAATTTTCCTTGATCAACTCAAAGCAAAACATCAGACACAAGGTCAAAATGATAATTAGCACAAAGACATAGTAGTAGACGAATTCAAAAAGATCCAAGGGTTGCATCAGATAAAGGCTCAGTTCACAAAATCTTGGTCTCAAAATGTTGGCATTCGCCAAGTCCTTTTTGCACAGGGAATGTTACCTAGTTCTAAGTCCAAGAGTTCAGATCAAGATCAACAGTCCACCAGACATTTTTTAGGGTTTTTGTTGTTATTAAGTATTTTAAGGTACTAAGACCACGAACAAAATCAAAATGCACAAACAATATATACAATCACAAGATATGGCTCAAATGAGCAAACTGAAAATGACATAAACATAAACAAGTTATATGGAATGTAAATGGCAACGAATGATAAATGACTAAAATTTGAATTGCCTAAAGTAGATGACTTGAAAGTAAAGCAATATTAATAAGAGTTAGTCAAATGTAAGTCAAAGGATAGTCAAAGGTTAGTGGTGTTTTTAAATTGATTAAGTCATTCTTTGGAGAATACTTAACCATCCATTCATAAGTATGAATCCTTAAACCAAGACATCTTCCATGAGAAGGGCTCCAACTTGGATAATTAACAAGTATGCCACTAGCTCTCATGAAAGGAAAAAAAGGCAAGTTTCCATACAATGCCATGAAGAATGGGAGGCTTATAATCTCACTTACTAGAATGCTATTCCTTTAGGGTCAAATTTAGCTCTATGTTAAGCAATCGTAATTGGAGTTACGCGGAAGTCACAACTATCTGAGGTCGGACAATAAAGATTTAGGTGTTAATGCATGTTAGAGATTTGATATGAAGAACCAAACTCCTAAAATATACCACACACTAAAAGAAAAGATCAAGAGGGATGGACCTATCTCAGTCATACTTATATTGGTTCATCTGACATAAGGTCATTGATGAACCAATTAGCCTTAAGACATTAGAGATTTCATTGGTCAAATAAGGTAATGGGAAAGAATATGGATGAAAATAAAAAGGGAGGGGAAGATAGAAACACAAATTGATCAAGGGAGGATTTTATCAAATTAAAACTATTCATTCATTTTGGGAGATGAAATGTACATTTCATCAATCCCCTAAATCAAATGGTTTTGATCCAACAAAATTCAAATCAACCTTGACCAAAGCCCAAACAGAAAGTCAAACATCACAAGACCATAAAAGTGGCTCAACATAATTTTTACACATTTAATCAATTAAAAATGAATTAAAATTCATTTTAATTTGGTCAAAACCTAAAATCTCTTCAAAATACCAAATAAATGGCCAAGAGATTTATCCTAGATCAAACAAGGTCAAAGGACCTTAGACAAAAAATTTCATGATTTTTGAAAAGTCATAAGTATTTTTAAACAATTAAAAATATGCACAAAAATATATATTTCATGAAAAATATCAAAATTAATCCAAAAAATAATTTTAATTCAGAATATGAAAGAGAAAAATATTTAAAGATTTTTGGTGAAAGTCCCATATTTTTTGGATTAAAAATGAAATTAATATGAATTAAACAAAATTAAAGGATTAAACATAAAATCAGAAATTAAAATAAAATAAGAAAAAACAAGGGCCATCAGATCTCCCTCATTAATTAAGGTGGTAAATCTGATGGCCACACGCGCGCGTTTTATGGTGGACTTGAGTCATCATGTTGTATGCGTGGTAATTCAAACCAAAGGTCTAGATTAGAACATTCAAACATGATCAAATGACTAGGAAGTGTGACAACACAGCACTGGAGCTAGGGCTCCGGTCATCTTCTCTAGTGACCTCCACCGGACTGGTCCAACTTCATCTCAATGGAAAATGAAAAACAAGGACACTATTTCAAAGAGAAAATGCTCAGCATCACGAATTTGGCCTCAATTTTCTCCAATTTCAAGTATATAAAAAGATACAAGGATTTGAATTTTGAGGATCATGAACTGAGTTGCTTCGATTTGACCTCAAAGCAACTCAATCTTGTTGCCTACATTGGTAGAACTTCAGATAACCAAAAATCAAAGAGAATGGTGAAGAATTGAGAGAGAATCAAAGAGATGAAAATTCTGGAAAATCACCTTCGAGAGAGCTTGAAACTTTTTTAATCTTGCTTTCCATTGGCCTTGGCTTAACTTCAGAAGCTTGTAGAAGATGAATTGGATCAAGGAGAGGCTTGGATTCTTGGAGTGTAAATCTCATAACAGAAGGAGATTTGAAACTCGATTTTCAAATGAAAACCTTCAAGATTGTCCTCTAATTCTGATCATGAAGGGTCTCATTTATACGCAATGCAATTGCTTTCCACACATTCATTCAAAATTCCAAAAATAGAAATTCACCCTTGCACGGATCCATGGGCATGTGATAGGCCCATGAAATGATGTAATCAAGTCCAAATTTCATCATGTGCAGTGCTTAAAGTGTGTCATGTGATCATGCAATGGTAATTGGAAAGTGAACATGAAATCCATCCAAATGAACCCTTGTGAAGAACACATGCAAAAGTCCTCCAATTCTTGGCCAAATGCGATGATCTTGGATTTTTTAGAAATTTGGGATCAAGGGGAACAACTTTCATGTTGAACACGTTTCCATTTGAAGCTTGGATCATGATGAATTTTGAGGTGGAAGTTTAGGAAATCAGACATATTTGAAAATTTTCTAAGTACCAAGTCAATTGTTCACTTTTTCCACCTTGAATAACGTTTGCTATGGGCTTCAAATGGAAAACGTTCCTTCATAAAAGTTGAATATATTTGAAACATCTTCAATTTAGTCACAAATTTGACCTCATTTGGATTTGGCATGAAGGAGTTATGCATTTTAGAAGTTGAGGAAAATACCCTGTTCAATGGTAATGGTCGAAAATGACCTATAATGTTTCCTCTTGGCATATGCATTTGCAAGTTGAATTTGAATTTCTTCCAAGAATCAAATTTGGAAGGACACCTTGAAATGGATTATGAAACTTAAATGGCCTTCATATCATAAAAATTGAGCAAGTTATGGTCTTGGAAGTTGACCTCCTAACTAGTGTTCAGACAAAATGACTTTACAAGCTAAACTAGCTCTTGACTTCAACATTAAAGTTGTTTGGAATATCATAGGGAGTAACGTTTCTCATGGAATCATTTTCAAATGACAAAAATTGTAGGAGATAGGGTATAGGGAACCCCGGTTTTGACCAGTTTACTTGCTCTGGTCAACCACCATGAACCATCTTGCAAACCTGAAATTCTCTTGATCTCTTGGACTCATGGAGGACCATATATGTATAATATGATGTAATACGAAGTATCCCTTGAAATATTTGATCAAATGATGAAGAAACGTGTTGAGGAAGTCACACAAGATACCCAGATGAATTAGGGCTTCCAAGGCAAACAAGCGTCAAACTCTTGATGAATTCTTGATCAAAATGATATGTGAAGATTATGGGGACCCATATATAATGTCTAGAGAAAATTTGAACCATCTCTTGATTAGTATCCTTGCACTGAGGGTCTCAAACCCTGGATATAAGCTTGATGAAGCATAGGTGAACACACACTACCTACAAAAGAAATAAAGCTATACATAGGCATATTTTTGGTATTTTGGTTAGTAAATAAAGAAAAAATAAAGTATGATACAATCAAATGTTCTTGGTGACCTTTCCCAATGCAAACCCAATGAATGAGGGGTAAGGAGGATGCCAAAGTGTGATCCTAAATCCAATGCATATGATGAGATAGCATGAGGGATCTTAGGGTCAAAATTGAGGTCTTACACACATTTATGATGTTTTATTTTCAATTTTTCCTTTTTCTGAAAATGATAATCGCAAAAAAACATAAATAAATTATAATCTTCCATCTGCATAATATTTGTTTGCACTCCGTTTCTTCAAAATCAAAATATCAAATCATTATGCAGGTTGGTTCTCAAACCCATTTAATACAATGATCTTACTCCCTTTCCAATCTTTGATTTCCCTGTGTTTGAAGCTGAGGAAGAGAATGATGATGAAGAAGTATCTGATGAATTATCTCTTTTACTTGAGCACGAGGAAAAAGCATTTCATGCATTTGAAGAGCATATTGAACTTGTCAACTTGGGTTCCGAGGATGATGTGAAGGAAGTCAAGATTTGGTCTCAACTGTGTCCAGAAGCTAAGAAGGGCTTGATTGATCTTCTTCGAGAGTATTCTGATGTGTTTGCTTGGTCCTATCAAGACATGCCTGGGTTAGATTTTGAGATTGTGGAGCATAGGTTGTCGTTGGAGCCAAAATGCCCGCCGGTCAAGCAGAAGTTGAGAAGAACTCATCCTGATATTGCAGTAAAGATCAAAGAGGAAGTGCAGAAGCAGGTTGATGCTGGTTTTTTTGATACCTCCAAATATCCATAGTGGGTGGCCAATATTGTGCATGTTCCTTAGAAGGATGGAAAAGTCTGCATGTGTGTTGATTATAGAGATTTAAATAAAGCTAGTCCAAAATATGATTTTCCTCTACCACACATTCATATTTTGGTAGACAATACAGCTAAATTCAAATTCTTTTCATTTATGGATGGATTTTCCGGTTATAATCAAATCAAGATTGCACTTGAAGATATGGAGAAGACCACATTCATTACACCCTGGGGAACATTCTGTTATAAAGTGATGCCTTTCGGTTTAAAGAATGCTGGTGCAACATACCAGAGATCTAGGACCACTCTTTTTCATAATATCATGCATAAAGAGATTGAAGTTTATGTTGATGATATGATTTCCAAATCAAGTGATGAAGAAGAGCATGTTTGAAATTCTAGTTATCAGACTTTAGATGTCACACGGGTTGTTATGACATCCAATTCTGCACAGACAAGAATTATGCAGAACTTAACAGTAAGTGCAGTAAATAACACAAGTAATTGTTTACCCAGTTCAGTCCAACATGACCTACATCTGGGGGCTACCAAGCCAGGGAGGAAATCCACTATCAGTAGTATTAATTCAAAGCTAAACTCACCCGTTTACAACTTGTCACTTAATCCCTACCTAATGCAATTTCAATCTTACTCCAAGATCAGAGTTCCTACTCACTCCCCCTCAATCACCTCAGTGATTACTACCTTTAATCAATATTAAAGACAACTTTGAAGTCACACTTCAAACAACTCTTGATTGTGCTTAACAGCTTTAATCAAGATACACAGCACTCACGCTTAAAAGCTTTGAGCGACACAACACTTACAACTCAATGAACACCCTATGCCACATCAATCATCTACTTGATAATGGCTTGGCTTACAAGATATGTCTAATACAAGACTCACAAAAATACAGCAGTGAAGTATGATGGACACACTAAATCTTCACGCCTCAAAAACCCTAGTTCTGAATGAAGGAACGACTTCCTTTTATATTGCAGTACTTGGGCCTTTGCACTTGTATTCTCCTGAATTTATGGTCACGCGAGTTCCCCTAAATTCCACATCTAGGTTACTAACAAATAGGCTATTTGTTAGGTTCATTAAATGTAGCTTGGTTGTTGATTTCCTGGATTTTCTCTCAGCTGTTGAATCCCTGAAGAATAGCCTGAGAAAAAGCTGAAACAGAAAACTGAACAACCTACAATATAGCATATGCTGTCAGGAATGAATGTCACGACATTCAGCTTGACATCAAGGATCATATGCTAAGTCTGTTTTTCCAGAAAACAGACTGTACAATTTTGCCGACCTGTACACGACCAAAATGACCATTCTACAGTAACAACTTACATTAATAAATGTCAAAGTATCCAATTTGACATTTACACATTTGGCCTTAAGTTAGTTCTGTTATCCTCTTGAAGAACAAACTAAGAAACATACTGAAGTGTAGCAGAACACCACTCTGTCTATTATTCAGTATATACTATCCATGATGAATGTCATAACATCCAGTTTGACATTCATACAGTAGGCCTTATGCCAGGTCTGGTATTTCCTTGATAACCAGACTGCAAATGAATACTGAGCTCTAACAGAACACCAACTGTTCTATTCCTCATTATCTGATGACAGGGATGAATGTCACAACATCCAGTTTGACATTCAATAAATCCTGTATTAGCTAATCCTGCAGTAACTACTCAAGTGTGTCATGACATCAGTCAACACATCAGAGTACAGTTAGATATTCTAACCTACAATGCAGTCACCCATACACACCATGTCATGACATCAGTCAAGACATTAGAATCCATCTAGTGTTTTACCATATAATGCAGCCAATTAAACACCTACAAACTCCCCCTTTGGCAAATTTTTGGCTAAAACACTTTGATCCCCATAACAGAGTTCATAGCAGCGGAATCACACATCTAGTAGGAAATAGACCTAGCTAATACACTCAGAGTGGCAACACACTCACACACATGGAAGTTAAATAAAAACTTCACAAAACAGCACACAGACAGAAGTTAAATAAAAACTTCTAATTGCATCACACAGACAAAAGTTAATTACAAACTTCATCACACATCAGCTGCAGGGGAAGGAAGTTAAATAAAAACTCCACACATAAACAGCATACAAACAGAAGTTAAGTAAAAACTTCATCACACATCAGCTGCAGGAGGAAAAGTAGAGTCTGTCATGGATATCTGTTTAAGAAACACGAAACTCTGTTGTCCTGGGGAATCACCTGTTACTCCCCCTTTTTGTCAAAAATGTTGCCAAAGCAACACTTTAATTTACAAGCCAACACCATAAACAGAAAAAAATGACAGAATTACAGACAATGATTTATTCCTCAGCCTCATCCTCAGCCTCCTCTTCAGACCTGGCCTCCTCCTCATCCTCAGAGCTTTGCCCAGCAGCTTCATCCGTATCCTCAGCAGACGTCTCCAATTGAAAGATCAGCTTTTCCAAGGCATGCTTCCTAGCCTCCAGTTCTTTGCACGTCTCTCTGAGCACTGCAATGACAGCAGCTTTACCTGGTTGGTGGCCAGCTTTGGATGCTTCTTCCGATGTCATGACAATGTCAGGAACATGCTTGCCCTGGAACAGTTTGTAGCTGAAGGCCAATGGACTCTCTCTTCTTTTCACAAAGTCATTGTCTGTCAGGATGTGTGGGAATTGATTCAGCACAATACCACATATGAGAGACGGAAAGGCTATAGGTCCCTTCACACTGAAACTCCCAGCATGTTTCATGGTCTGATCAAAGATGTAGGTGCCATAGTCCACCTTTGCCTTGGTTCCAATAGCATAGATGAACTTTCCCAACATCACAGACACAGTTGACTTGTCATTTGTGGGTACCCAATTGGCTGCTCCAACTTTGTGTAACATGGCATACTTCACACTGAGTTGGCTGGCCACCAGCTTCCCTTTGAGAGGCCATTTCCGGAATTGGTTTGCTGTGATGACTTGACATATTCTGTTGTCAGTCACTTCAAGCTCTGGTTGCTCTTCATCTGCTCTTCCCAAGTACAAATTGATTACTGGGGGGGGGGAAAGGTCACACACTTGCCACGCACAAAGACCTTTGTAAATTCTCTGGACTTTCCATCAGCACACTCCTTAGACAGATTGACAATGAACTCCTTCACCAAGGTCTCATAGCACTTGGGGAGTTGAGTCACAGTTCTCATCAGCCCTGCCTCTTTAATGAGGTCCACAATCTCCTTGCACTCCAAGGCGTTCTGAGCCAGTTCCCTCTCCAAGGCCAACCTCTTGTGGTAGACATACTTCCACCTGTTCACACTAGAGGCAAAGTGGAAGGACACATTGTCTATAGGTACCTCTGGAACACTAGCAGCCAACTTGCTAGAGGTTGGCTTCTTCCTGGACATGGATGTTGTGACATCACAGGGAACATCCGAGTCAGACTCCACCACAACAGCCTTGGTCTTCAGTTTCTTGGGCACCTCTTTGCTCCAAGATTTTGCAGGTCCATGCCCTTTTCTTTTGCATGCACTCTCTGTCACTGCTTGCTTGGGAGAGGTTGTCTCATCAACCTCCTTGGTTGGGGACTTCTGCACCACAGTCTTTTTCTCCCTCCTAGTCCTAACCCTCTTGGCTATGCTAAGGACAACTGAAGCCAAAAGTTCATTATCAGAGACCTCTTCCAGGTTAACTGGTTCAGCTATAGGGTTGTCATCAACACCTTGAGTGACATTGACCTTCTCACCTCTCACTTTGCCTGAGGGTTTGTCAATCTTTGATCCCTCATGAGCCTCAGGTTGCTCAACATTGTCAGAGACATTCTTTCTTACCACTACAGCGTTATCTTGACATGCAACAATATCAGGTATGATAGTGTTCAAGGGAACAGAAACCCCAGGAACATTCCGATTTCCATATAGTATCTGAGTGATAATAGTTGCAATGGAGTTACGCACATACCTCGAGCCTTCCCTTGTTTGTTCATCAAGAGCGATTTCAGATGAAAATCCGGAGACCGTTTCCTTAGGTCTTATTGCATGGGACGAAGTTGCAGCGTCAGCAACAGGATCCTCCCGGGTAGGGTTGCAAGACTCAGTGCTGAGGGAATCAGACATGGTCATGTAGGTGGTTGAGTCGGATTTGTGTGACATGATTAACGTCTCGGAGGAGAGTTGAATCGTTTCTTTGGAAGAAGGTTTGCACGAATGAGAGTTGAAGCGACGGAATGTGAAACGCTTGACGCAAGAGTGAGGTCTATTAGTTTTTGACCACTCAGAGCACACTTTTTGTTGTTTAATAATTTGACTTACTAAACAGTAGCTAACTAACTTCAGTAGTTGCTATAAATTATCAGACGTACACATTCCCTCTTTGCCCTTACTAATGTCGTACGATGTCATGACATTCTGGGTGACATTGTACTCCGTCTGCGTCAGGTTCCTCCATACTCTGGTTGACCACCTACTACTAGAAGTTAGGTATTTAGTTTCTGCAGACGACAATAATACACCCATCTAATTATCCCTTGCTGTCATATCAATTGTATGATGACCAATAGGTGCCAAAGACTCATGACTTTCAATCAGACATTTTCCACAGTCTGTCCTTTTATTTGAGGACATATATGGGCCTTCTCTCATAGTTCCCTTGGAAATGTTCTTCTTCATTCCTTTTACATGAAGTTGATCAAGTCTTTCATGTCCCAGCTTCCCTTCCTGATCTCCCTTGGCTAAGGTGCACTTGGGGAAGTAGAGTGAGTCTTTAGATTTCCATAGATAGCAGTTATCTTTGGATCTGTCTCCTCTCATCACTTCCTGATTGCAACCATTCAACACCACACATCCTTCCTTAGTAAATTCCACCTTACATCCCTGGTCACATAGCTGGCTTATGCTTATGAGGTTTACAGTCAGTCCTTTTACTAACAATACATCCCTCAGTTTTGGAGCTTCAGGACAGTCCAGCTTACCAACACCCTTGACTTCTCCTTTAGTTCCATCACCAAATGTCACAAACTTGGTGGTAGGAGGTTGTAGATTCACCACTAGGTTGCTCATCCCAGTCATATGCCTTGAGCAGCCACTATCAAGGTACCAGTCTTGTTTGATAGGTGCCCTTGGAGATGTGTGAGCAAGGTTAGCAACACATAGTTGATTCTCAGGAGAGGGATGAAGCTTAGATGCCTGCTGCTTAGGATTGACCTGAGGTGTCTGCTTAGCCGCCCAAGTTTGTTTCTTAATGGGGACATTATGCTTAGACACCTTATTCTTAGGCCTACCTTGCGAGGTCTGGTTTGGGTAACCATGCAGCCTATAGCAGAAGGGTTTTATGTGACCGAATCTACCACAGTAATGACATCTCCATCTCTGAAATTTCTTCTTCTGATGTTTTCTCATTCTGGTTCTCTGATGTTGAGACATTGGATGTGACTTCCGCTTGAATTTTTGAACTCCAGCCTTAGACTTTTTGAGTTCAGATGAAGAGTTCTTAGTGAAACCTAAATCAGATATGGTTCCTGACTTCTGTCCCACTTTTAGAGTCTCTTCCAAGGTGTCAGATCCTTTACTCAACATTCTGATGGATTTGGTCATTTGATTCAGCTTGGAGGTCAGCAGGGTTATCTCACCATTTAAACCCTCTATGACTTTCAGCTGCTCCTGTTTCTCAGATTCTAGCTCTTTGATGAGTTTCTTCTGCTTTTCTCCTTGGATACATACTTCTGCACTTTTAACACATAGTTCTTTATATGAGGCAGCAAGTTCATCCAAGTTGAGCTCATCTCCGCCTGAGTCATCCTCTGAACCACAGACACTGGTCAGAGCTGTGACATGTTTAGCCGATTCTCCTTCAGATTCACTCTCCGTGTCTTCCTCTGACCAGGTGGCAGATAGCCCTTTCCTTTGCATCTTGAGAAAGGTAGGGCATTCAGCCTGAATATGACCATATCCTTCACATTCATGGCACTGGATTCCCTTGCCTTGTTTGAACTTTTCTTCAGAAGTTGATCTTTTCCTTATGCCAGACGGGATGTTCTTGACATTAGGTCTACCCTGTTGGTCAACCTTCTTTATGAACTTGTTGAACTGTCTTCCAAGCAAGGCTATGGCTTCAGAGATGCTTCCATTTCCTCCACTGTTTCCTTCATCTGACTTCTCTTCAGTGTTAGATACAAATGCTATGCTTTTGTTCTTCCTGTCAGCATCCTCACATAAGCCCATTTCAAAGGTTTGGAGGGAACCAATGAGCTCATCTACCTTCATCTTGCAGATATCTTGAGCCTCTTCTATGGCTGTGACCTTCATAGCAAATCTCTTAGGCAAGGACCTGAGAATCTTTCTTACAAGTTTCTCTTCAGCCATTTTCTCACCTAGCCCACCAGAGGTGTTTGCAATTTCAAGAATATTCATGTGAAAGTCATGAATAGTCTCATCCTCTTTCATCCTCAGATTTTCAAACTTGGTGGTCAGCATTTGAAGTTTGGACATCTTCACCTTGGAAGTACCTTCATGAGTTACCTTGAGGGTATCCCAAACTTCCTTAGCTAGTTCACAGTGGTGCACCAGCCTGAAGATGTTCTTGCTGATTCCATTGAACAATGCATTCAAGGCCTTGGAATTTCCAAGAGCTAATGCCTCTTGCTCCTTGTCCTACTCTTCTTCAGGAATCTGCACACTGACTCCATCTTCACCTGTCTTCGTTGGATGTTCCCATCCTCTGTTGACAGCTCTCCAGACTTTGCTATCTAGAGACCTTAAGAAGGCTATCATACGAGGCTTCCAGTCATCATAATTAGAGCCATCCAACATGGGTGGTCTATTTGAGTGTCCTATATCCTTGTCCATGGTACTAGAAAGTAACTTCCATAGATCTCACCCAGAAATACACAGGCAGGGTGCCTGCTCTGATGCCAATTGAAATTCTAGTTATCAGACTTTAGATGTCACACGGGTTATTATGACATCCAATTCTGTACAGACAAGAATTATGCAGAACTTAACAGTAAGTGCAGTAAATAACACAAGTAATTGTTTACCCAGTTCAGTCCAACATGACCTACATCTGGGGGCTACCAAGCCAGGGAGGAAATCCACTATCAGTAGTATTAATTCAAAGCTAAACTCACCCGTTTACAACTTGTCACTTAATCCCTACCCAATGCAATTTCAATCTTACCCTAAGATCAGAGTTCCTACTCACTCCCCCTCAATCACCTCAGTGATTACTACCTTTAATCAATATTAAAGACAACTTTGAAGTCACACTTCAAACAACTCTTGATTGTGCTTAACAACTTTAATCAAGATACACAGCACTCACGCTTAAAAGCTTTGAGCGACACAACACTTACAACTCAATGAACACCCTATGCCACAACAATCATCTACTTGATAATGGCTTGGCTTACAAGATATGTCTAATACAAGACTCACAAAAATACAGCAGTGAAGTATGATGGACACACTAAATCTTCACGCCTCAAAAACCCCAGTTCTGAATGAAGGAACGACTTCCTTTTATATTGCAGTACTTGGGCCTTTGCACTTGTATTCTCCTGAATTTATGGTCACGCGAGTTCCCCTAAATTCCACATCTAGGTTACTAACAAATAGGCTATTTGTTAGGTTCATTAAATGTAGCTTGGTTGTTGATTTCCTGGATTTTCTCTCAGCTGTTGAATCCCTGAAGAATAGCCTGAGAAAAAGCTGAAACAGAAAACTGAACAACCTACAATATAGCATATGCTGTCAGGAATGAATGTCACGACATTCAGCTTGACATCAAGGATCATATGCTAAGTCTGTTTTTCCAGAAAACAGACTGTACAATTTTGCCGACCTGTACACGACCAAAATGACCATTCTACAGTAACAACTTACATTAATAAATGTCAAAGTATCCAATTTGACATTTACACATTTGGCCTTAAGTTAGTTCTGTTATCCTCTTGAAGAACAAACTAAGAAACATACTGAAGTGTAGCAGAACACCACTCTGTCTATTATTCAGTATATACTGTCCATGATGAATGTCATAACATCCAGTTTGACATTCATACAGTAGGCCTTATGCCAGGTCTGGTATTTCCTTGATAACCAGACTGCAAATGAATACTGAGCTCTAACAGAACAGCAACTGTTCTATTCCTCAGTATCTGCTGACAGGGATGAATGTCACAACATCCAGTTTGACATTCAATAAATCCTGTATTAGCTAATCCTGCAGTAACTACTCAAGTGTGTCATGACATCAGTCAAGACATCAGAGTACAGTTAGATATTCTAACCTACAATGCAGTTACCCATACACACCATGTCATGACATCAGTCAAGACATTAGAATCCAGCTAGTGATTTACCATATAATGCAGCCAATTAAACACCTACAATGTTGAGCATTTATTAAAGTTATTCCAGTGTTTAAGGAAATACAAACTCCGTTTGAATCCCAATAAGTGTACTTTTCGTGTTCGTTCTGGTAAGTTGTTTGGATTTATTGTCAGCGAGAATGGTATTGAAGTTGATCCTGCCAAGGTCAAAGCAATACAAGAAATTGTTGCACCCAAAACTGAGAAGTAAGTTATATGCTTTCTCGGCCGTTTGAATTATATCTCATGATTTATATCGCATATGACTTCTACATGTGCACCTATATTCAAGCTTCTCCGGAAATATCATTCTTGTGATTGGACTGAGGATTTCTAGAAATCTTTTGATAGTATCAAAGAGTATCTACTTGAGCCTCTGATTCTGTCTCCACTTGTTGAAGGAAGACCGTTGATCATGTATTTGATTGTTCTTGATGAGAGCATGGGTTTTGTTCTTGGTCAGCAAGATGAATCTGGTAAGAAAGAATATTCAATTTACTACCTCAGTAAGAAGTTCACCGACTGTGAGACTCGATATTCTATGCTTGAGAAGACATGTTAATCATAGGCTTGGGATGCTAAGCGTCTGCACCAGTATATGTTGAATCATACTACTTGGTTGATATCCAAAATGGATCCAATCAAGTACATTTTTGAGAAGCCTACTTTAACTGGGAGAATTTCCCGTTGGAAGATGTTGTTATCCGAGTATGATATTGAATACCGATCTCAAAAAGCGATTAAAGGTAGTGTCTTGTCTGACCATTTAGCTCACCAACCGATTGAAGATTACCAGTCAGTGCAGTATGATTTTCCTGACGAAGAGATTTTGTACTTGAAAATGAAAGATTGTGATGAACCATTGCTTGAAGAAGGGCCAAAGCCTGGTTCCCGTTGGGGTATGGTATTTGATGGAGTTGTTAATTCGTACGGTAATGCATTGGGGCAGTGATTATTACTCCTGAAGGCGCTCATTTTCCGTTTACAACTAGATTGACTTTCAAGTGTACAAATAATATGGATGAGTATGAAGCTTGCATTATGGGGCTTGAAGAGGCCATTGATCTCATAATTAAATATCTTGACGTCTATGGAGATTCAACTTTGGTTGTGAATCAAATCAAAGGTGAATGGGAGACAAATCAATCCAGTTTGATACCATATAGAGACTATGCGAGGAGGATATTAACTTTCGTTACAAAAGTTGAGTTTCATCATATCCCTCGAGATGAAAACCAGATGGCAGATGCTCTTGCAACGTTGGCTTCAATGATTATGGTGAAATTTTGGAATGAAGTTCCCAATTTGATTGTAATGCATCTTGATAGGCCAGCTCGTGTATTTTTTGTTAAAAAGGTCAAAGATGAAAAGCCTTGGTATTTTGATATCAAATGTTTCCTCCAAAGTCAGGTTTACCCGCCTGGGGCATCTTTGAAAGATAAGAAGACTTTGAGAAGATTAGTTGGCAACTTCTACCTGAATGGTGATGTGCTTTACAAGAGAAATTTCGATATGTGTTTGCTCAGATGTGTGGATAGATAGGAAGCAGACTTGTTGATGACTGAAGTCCATGAGGGTTCCTTTGGTACTCATTCCAATGGACATGCTATGGCAAATAAGATGTTGAGAGCAGGTTACTATTGGCTGACAATGGAATCTGACTGTTGCAAGTTTGTAAAGAAATGCCACAAGTGTCAAATTTATGCAGATAAAATCCATGTTCCTCCGACACTGTTAAATGTCATTTCCTCTCCATGGCCTTTCTCCATGTAGGGAATTGATATGATTGGTATGATTGAGCCCAAAGCTTTGAACGGACATCATTTCATTTTGGTGGTTATTGATTACTTCACAAAGTGGGTTGAAGCGGCATCGTATGCAAATGTGACCAAGCAGGTGATGGTCTGATTTATCAAGAATCAGATTATATGTCATTATGGTATGCCAAGTAAGATCATTACTGATAATGGATCAAACTTGAACAATAATAAGGTGGAAGTTCTTTGCAAAGACTTCAAGATTGCATATCATAATTCTTCTCCCTACAGACCTAAGATGAATGGGGTTATTGAAGCTGCAAATAAGAATATTAAGAAGATCATCCAGAAGATGGTTGTGACATATAAAGACTGGCATGAGATGCTCCCATTTTCTTGGCATGGGTACCGTACATTCATCCAGACTTCAACAGGGGAAACCCCTTTGTCTCTTGTTTATGGTATGGAAGTTGTGTTCCCCGTAGAAGTTGAGATCCCATCACTGCGTGTGCTAATGGACGCCAAGTTGACAGAAGTTGAATGGTGCCAAACGAGATATGATCAGCTGAATTTGATTGAAGATAAGAGATTAACTGCCATGTGTCATGGTCAGTTGTATCAGCAAAGAATGAAGAAAGCTTTTGATAAGAAGGTCAAGCCTCGTGTGTTTAGAGAAGGTGACCATGTGCTCAAGAAGATTCTATCTTCCAAACTTGATGCTAGGGGCAAATGGACTCCTAACTATGAAGGCCCATATGTTGTTAAGAGAGCCTCTTCAGGCGGTGCTTTGATTCTTACAACTATGGATGGTGAAGAGTTCAATCGTCTTGTGAATGCTGATGCAATCAAGAAATACTTCGCCTAAAAAAAAGAAAAAGAACAGCTCGCTAAGTTGAAAACCCGAAAGGGCGGCTTAGGCAAAAATGAGCGTCTTGGTGGATTGAAAACCCAAAAGGGCGATCCACAATTTATCCCGATAGATTGAGTACTCCACTTTGGGGCAATCTAGGCAAAAATTAGGGATTATGGCAAGTAACTTCATTCGGTCGGTCCTAATCTTTTAGCAGCTTTGAGCAAGTCATTTGGTTATGATTCATCATTCTCAACTGAAGATAAGCGTAAGGGATGGTGAAGTTGGTAGGGAGAGTCATATTACCCAGTCTTATTACCCACCCGTGGTGCTCCTGTTTGATATCCCCCAGTCTTGTGACTGGACCCTGGATCCGAAACCTTTATTGGTTTCCTTTATTGGTTGTAGCATCCTGTAAGACCCCAATTTTGACCCTAAGATCCCTCATGGCATTATAACATTTCATTTGCATTTGCCTCAAGGATCATAGCATCTTGGCTCCTTACCTTTGGGTGGGAACACTTGTGAGTTGGTTTGAGATCACCAAGCATGCTTGAATTGTATATTATTGCTTTTCTTATTTTGTTTACTAACCAAAAGCACAAAAATATGTCACTAACACCTTTTGTTTGTAGATTGAGCGGTCACAAGATCCAAAGCTTCTAGAGACCCCTATGCACATTGATATGGCTAGGTGAAGATGAAAGCAAGCTTTGAAATGGTTCCCAAAGCTATCATCCATCAAATGTGCCTCCCAAGTATCTAAATTCATCATTTTGATCAAATCAAACCAAAGAGTTTAAGGCTTGTTTCTCAAGGAAACCCTAATTCATTTGTGCATCAATTGTGCCTTGCTCATGAAGCAACCTCAACCCATGATCAAATAATATCAAGGTAAGTTCTTCCATTCATCATTTCATGCATATTTGAGCTTATTTGAGTATCCTCAATCATCAATTCATCAAGATTTGAGGTATGGACTTGAGAAGTTGATCAATCAATTCATCTGACTATTTTGAAATACACTAAGACCTAACTTTTGATATGTTTGTAAAATGGAGATGATCCCAAGAGAAAACATGTTCTTAAGAACCATATGAACAACTTTCATGTTCATCAAAAATTTATTTGAAGCTTGGAAGGTCATCATCCATTTCAAAACATTATAGGTCATTTTGACTGAAACCCTAATTTTTGGTCAACTTTCCAAGGATATAAATCACTCATTTTTCATGATTTTAAGGTGGGATCAAACGAATTGGAAAGTTTAAGATGTATAATTCATTTGTTATGTTGAACAAATTTTCATAATCTTAAAAGAATTACATGTGATAATGCAAAACATTATAGGTCACTTTGGACCAAAAGCATTGAAATGTGAAAAAGTCCAACTTCAAGTGCAAATAACTTTCTCATTAAAAATCCAAATGAAGCAAAATGTAAGTCCAAATTGATTGTATTGAAAAGATCTACAACTTTGATGTTGAAGGGTTTATCATTTGAAGCATGCATCGTTGAAACAGAAGGGCTTGAAGTGTGGCCATTTTTGAAATTTTCACATACACATGTTTTACACCTTACACTTCATGATCAATTTTCACCAATTTCCCAATTTCAAATGAAGTTTTGGTAAACATAACAATTGATCCTCATGCTAAGAGCTTTCCAAACATTACCCATAAGGCTATGTTTCATTTTTTGAAATGCCATTTTCGAAGGGAAGAACAATTTGGTGCATTTTGGGAAACTCATTGAAAACACATTGCATGAGCTGATTACATCCATTTTGCATGACCATTCCATCATATTATGATCTCGGCTTGACAAACCAAGTGGAATTGGGCCCTCCATGCGCCTGTACAAATCCATGCATGGAGGCCCTTTCCATCCATGCACATGCATTGCTCATGTATGCAGCTACCATTCGCCATAAATAAGGGTCCAAGGCTTCATAATTTCGCAACCTAAGGGCACCTATTATGCTGCAAGAATCTCCCCATAACCTCACTCAAAGGAACTCACTCTTTCTTTCAAATTTTTCAGATCTGAATTTCAATTGCCTTGATGGATTTTCTAGATCTATAGTTCCTAAACCTTGCTCATTTCCATCCCTAGACTACACTACAAGGAAAATCATCAAAGGGTCGTGCTCTCAAGCTCTTCATTTCAGAGGTTTACATCCAAACTTATTTTCTTCGAAACTCATTGTACATAGCTTATTTCTTGCATTTGCTGGGTTGTCTGAAGTCCTCTCATCGGAGGCAATTGTTTTGTGCTTTGAATTTTAAAATTCCATCAAGTTTCAGTTGAACACCATTTTTTTCAAGCTTTGATTCCTCTCTCCATGGAAGCCTAGAGCGAATATAGTTGGCACAGGGGTGATGTACATCACCCCAGCTTTCCGTTGCTGTATAGATCGCCTCATATGATGAAGTTTTGATCTCTGCAACTTTCACCGGTGCTGGAGGTCTTGCCGGAGAAGACGGTGGTGTACACCACCATCTGGTTGCCAAATTAAATCATGGCCACACGATCTTGTTTCCAGATCCAATCTGAACCCTTACATGTTATGACTTTTTTTAATGTTACATGTGACTCGTTTGACTCACGTGTTTGGTAGGCGCGCGCTATGATCCACATGATGCGCCAGCTCAATTAATGACCTCTTGATCCAACGCCTCACAATTTTTCTTATTTTTAATTTCTGATTTTTATTTCCATTTTATTTCTTTTATTCTATTTCTTTTCAAAAAAAATCATATCTCGCTCATTATTGGTCCAAAAAATGTGAGACCAATTGCATTTTTCTTCTTTTAATTTCTAGTTTCTAAAAAAGATTTTTAATGTTTTTTATTTTATCATTTGATATTTTTTATGAATTTTCTCTTTTCTGGTTATTTTTAATTCATTTTAAATAGTTTTTGATATTCAAAAAATACAAAAATATTTTCCCAACCTCTTTTAATGATGATGAATCTATGAAAAATATTCTCATCAGTTTATTAATTGATTTGAGATTTATTTGAGATTTTAATTCAACTAGCTTATTTTTATGCATTTTTAATTGATTAAAATAGCTTCTGGTTTCTAAGAATGCGGAATTTTTTTGTCAAACTTTGTTTGACCTTGTTGAACTTAGGATGATTCACTTGGACTTTTCAAAGTTGATTTGAAGTGAATTTGAAGTTTGACCTTTAATTGTTTATTTTAATTCAAGTATTATTTTAATTTTGAAAAATACCAAAAATATTTTATTTGTTCCTTGACTCCTAATCTTCATTTTGCTTCTGCTTACTAATGTTTGACCTTGATTTCATATATCTTTGGTCAATGTATGTTGGTTACCTCATTTGATTTCCATTAATGCACTTTCTTATTCATCTTCTTCTTCTTCTTCTTTTTCTTTTTTGATCAATGAGTTAAAGATTGGTGGTTAGCCTTGATACATGGGAGGTTTAACCTTTCTTGATTCAAATCTAATTCATCTTGATCATAGATCAAGTGAATGACTTTGCATTAAGGATAGGTTGCTTCCTAATCAAGCAAAAAGCCTAAATCAATACAAGATCATTTCTCATCTTCTTTTGGCATGGGAAGTTGTAGAAGCTTGATTCACTAATCAAGATCTCTAACTTGTGTTGTTGCCAATATTTTTATTTACCGGCCTCAGATAGGTGTGACTACTACATTAGTCCATTTACGATTGCTTAACATAGCGCTAAATTGCCTTATGGCACACTAATACTTACCATTAACCATTAACATTTAATTTTTGCAATTTACATTTATGCAATTTACTATTCTTGTACATATTATTCATTTGCTTTTGCCCTTTGCTCATTTGAGCACATGTTTATGTTAATGCAATTTGCCTTTTGCTCACTTGAGCACATAATTATGTATATACTATTGTGCTTGTGTTTTGTTTTGATTGTTGTGAACCAATTGCAAATGGACAAAAGGACTTAGACTTTAGGACATTACCTATGCAAAAAAATGGAATCAAAGAGCAACTAGGCCTCATGCCTTTAGAGTGCTATAAAAGTCAAAGAGCAACTAGGCCTCCTGCCTTTAGAATGCTTAATGTTGAAGAGGAATTAAAAGGACATATTTTCTAAACCCCTTCTTGTCCATTCTTTGTTTTCATTATAGAACTTTTTGATGTGTGTGTTCTTGTGTTAGGGATTCCAACATTGAGCCTAAGTGAAGAACCATTGTCATGAGCTTCTAAAGAGAGAGATCTAAGAGCCATTGGAGGATTTCTAAGAGCTTGCTTGATTGATTGATTACTTGAATATACACTTATTTGCTTGCTTATTCCAAAGGATGGGAGCTACTTGGATCATCAATATGATCTCAAGAAGGGAACTCCATTTGTGGTCTTATTTCTTCCCTTTCATCTCTTGTATGATTAGGACTTAGCCATTCTTCTTCTTCCCTCCACTCTAACCCAAGCCAAAACTTTTGTGCAAACATTAACACTTGTTTTCAAACATTAGAAACCTAAGCATTATGCTTTTGATTTTCAAACTTTCTTTTCATAACACTTATTTTCAATTGAATTTTTTAGTCAACTTTGACCATATTTTGTAAATACTTTTCATTGGTAAATATAACCCATTCAAATGTTTTTGTGGTTTCAATGGCCACTTTCTTATTAAAACTTTTCATAACCATTAGCTACTAGGTTTGAGTTATCCTTGAGTTTGATATGATACTCACATATATCCTTAGTGATGGGCAATGAGTCTTCCATGCTTATTATAGGGTTAACCCCTCACTAGCATGTTGAAGTTATCCTCACATGGTGGATTTGTGGTTTGTAGGTTGAGTTTTCTCCCTTGGATAACAAAAGACCTTAAGGCTTTTGGACCAATCAACTCACCAACTTATTTTGAGATTTTTACCCCGAACTACGAGGTTTTGATCATAATCTTTTTTAAGATGGTACGTAGGCAATGGGTTTATCCATTCAAACACAAAATTGTAAATAACTTGTATATTCTCTTCTCACCTCCCCAATCATGTTTGCACAAACAAATTTTCACAAAAATACCAACCTTACAACAAGTGTGAAAAGGGCTCCCTAGGAGTACCTAGGATGTTTTGGGTGCTTAAAACCTTCCCATTGCGTAACCAACCCCCTTACCCAGATCTCTGACATTTTTATTAGTTTTTGATTCGATAAAACTTCTCGGTTTTTGTTCGCTTTCTAACCTTTCCTTTGGATAAATAGAAGTGCGGTGGCGACTCGACTTGTATGGTTTACTTTTGATTTAGTCAATAAATCTAAAGGTATCGAATACCCCGCACTAGAAAAGTGGCGACTCTGCTGGGGATCTTTGCCTAGTGGGTTTTGCCTAGTTTTCATTTTGTTGTATTGTATTGTATATTATTTTTGTGACATATTTTTGTGCAATTTGGGATTACTGTATTGTATGTAATGATTGAATTGCTTGATATATTAATTGCTTGTATGCTTGGTGATCTTTGTGAGATGAGTTCTATACCCGTACTCGAGTGCACCTAGGATAGGAGAACTGCATAGTCTTGTTGACTTGTGTGGAGTTATTCCTTAGCAAGTTGACTTGTAAGCCCATTAACTTGGTGGAGGTCATGTTGGGATCAATAATGTCACACGAGTAGTCGTGGTTAGGCATTACTCTTTCCAATATAGACTTTAGAAGCCAAGGACCTTAGTTTACCAAGCCCATCTTGGCCTATTTTTAGGACGTAGTGTGAAGGTCGTTCAAGTGTAAGATTTGATATGATTGTTACGCGATACTACACTCATAAGAGTCTCTCTCGAGAATATTTTTGGAATACGAGTAGTCGTTTATCCGATAATATCCTAAAGATGGGATGATGACTATGGGAACCTCTTGTAGAACATGTCTGGCAGGTTTAAACCCTAGTACACTCCCTTTGGGTGGTTCTTAACCAAGACTCCATGCTCGTGACTTGCAATAAACCCTTGATTCATGGTTGACCCGTTCTTGTGTATCCTTAATATCAATGGAACTCAGGTGTTGATAAGGTGTAAACCATAATCCACCAAAATGGATTATTGATATTAAGGATGACTTGATCCATCCCATGACCTTTGTGTGGTATGCTTTGTGTGATCCTTGAGTGTGATTATTGCATCCATGCATTCATGCACCCATTTGCATCCATATCATCAACAATGAGAAAATTTTCAAGGAACTTAAGAGGTCTATTGGCAAATTTTCAGACATGGACAAACAAAGAAGGAATACGAAGAAGTACAGTTTCAGACAACCCGACTTGAAAGAGCTAAGGAATTTGACATCCTATGTATTAGATCCCTTGGGTTTGAAGGCTCGTCATGGGAAGCTTCTATATATTTTGGCTACTCAAGTAGACGAAGGTCTGATTAGTGTATTGGTGCAGTTCTATGATCCCTTGTATCGTTGCTTCACATTTCCGGATTTCCAGCTTTTACCCACACTTGAGGAGTATGCCTATCTTGTGGGTATACCTATCCTAGATAAGTTGCCATTCAGTGGCTTAGATAGGGTTCCTACTTCTCAAGAGATTGCTGATCTGTTACATATAGATGAATCTTCGGTTGGTGCTCATATGACTACCAAAGGTGGAATTCAAGGTCTCCCTTCTGAGTTCCTCATTGCTCAAGCTACTTTGTATGGGAAGGCCATGAGTGAGGACGCCTTTGAGGCCAAATTTGCATTTCTCATCTATGGGCTAGTGTTATTCCCCAACATCGACAAATTTGTGGATGTGAACGCTATTAGGATTTTATCTACTCTTAATCCCGTTCCGACTCTGTTGGGTGACACTTATTTCTCTTTGCATATGAGGAATGCAAAGGGTGGTGGTACCATTATGTGTTGTTTGCCTCTGTTGTACAAGTGGTTTATTTCGCACTTGCCAAAGACGGTCGCCTTCAAGGAGAACAAAGGATGTCTATGGTGGTCTACGAGGCTCATGTCTCTCACTAATGATGATATCTTTTGGTACAACTGTGTATATGATGGTGTGCAGATTATCGACTCTTGTGGTGAATTCTCCAATGTGCCTCTTCTTGGTACATGTTGTGGGATTAACTACAACCCTATTTTAGCACGTCGTCAGCTTGGGTTCCCCCTAAAGGATAAACCTAATAACATTTTATTACAAGATTTGTTCTTTCAGGAGGGTAAAGATCCCCAAGGCTTGAAGGGCAGGATGGTTCACGCTTGGCGTAAGATCCATAGGAAGGGAAGGAAAGAGCTTGGTTCGAAGAACTGTATTGCTTTGGAACCCTATACCTCGTGGGTTAGGAGGAGAGCTTCCGAGTACCTTATTCCTTATGAGTATCCGAGACCTACACTTTTGGTTGTGGCTGGGCCTTCAACCCTCCCTGACCAAGGAGTAGGGGAGTTGAGAGACGAAGATTGTTCACGTGCAGGGATCCGTGAACGAGAGGAGTTGCTTCAGCAGCTTAGAGAGAAGGATGCTTTGATAGAGTTTCTTGAGCACCAGGTTACTGATGAGTCTGATGATGTGGTGACTTCTCTTCTTCCTCAATCTTTCAAGTTTTGGAAGAGGAAGTACGATCGACTCGCCAAAGAGAAGGCGGATATGGAGGCAGCCTATGAGAGGGAGGTGAAGAGGCTTCGTGCAGCTTATCTTCGAGTCTCCAGAGCTTTAGACAATTGTTTATTGGGTTCCATAGGATGTTCATTTTCCTTCTCTCTTGTATTGTGTTTGGTTACCAGGACTATACTTCTTTGGTGTAAAAAATATTTTCCAAATATGATTGATATGATATTTCCATATATGTCTAAATGATTAATATTTTCAATATTTTGCAAATAGGACTCTAAAGTTCCTCTGATAAATAAAATAAATCATATGCACAAGAATTACATGCATCATGTGCATAAGCAGGTTTTGCTCCAGGCTTCTTGTTCAATGGTCTAACTCTGTGTTCTTCATTTATTTTGAAGACAAGCTGACTCACCGGTACTACACTCGAGCCAACACTTCAAGACTTATGGATCACCTAGAGCAAAGGAACCGTCAACTCAAGGAGGAAGTGGCCAAATTGACTTCCCTGATGGAGTCTTTCATGGCCGCCCAGAACCAGTCGTCTCCAACGCCTTCAACTCCTCCCCAGAGGACAGTCATCTCTGAGATTGCCTCTTCAACAGTGCATGTTGCTAGTGCCCACTTTGTGCCAACTGTTATGCCTGTCGGGTTTCCCTGGGGGATGCCCGTAAACTTTATTCCTGAGGGTCTTGCCCCACCGTTTGCTTCTCTGCTGGTATTTACCCCGGTCCTCGCCGTTCCACCTCTGGTCGTGCATACTATGCCAAGAGTAGACGACACCATCTACCACTCTGAGCCGTCTGAAGTTCCATACGTATATGAAAAGATGGATGCAATGAACGATCCGTTTCTTGAGCTCCGCAAGGAACTCAAAACTCTCAGAGGAAAGGACCTCTTTGGCAAGTCTGCTGCTGAACTCTGCCTAGTTTCAAATGTCAAAATCCCTGTAAAGTTCAAAGTACCTGTCTTTGAAAAGTACAAGGGAAATACTTGCCCTCTCAGCCATCTGGTTATGTATGCGAGGAAGATGTCGACTCAGACCGACAATGATCAGCTCCTCATTTATTATTTCCAAGACAGTCTGTCCGGTGCTTCCCTGAGATGGTATTTGAGCTTGGACAGCGCGAACATCTGATCCTTCAATGATCTTGGCTAAGCTTTTGTCAAGTAGTACAAGTACAACGTGGATATGGCTCCCGATAGGGATCAATTGAGAGCCGTGTCCCAGAAGTACAAGGAAACTTTTAAAGAGTACGCTCAGAGGTGGTGAGAACTAGATGCACAGATTGTGCCTCCGTTGGAAGAGAAAGAAATGACCATGATCTTCCTGAAGACCTTGAGATTATTTTATTATGAGCGGATGATTGCCACCGCTCCTTCTGAATTCACCGAGATGGTGAATATGGGGATGCGTTTAGAGGAAGGAGTCAGGGAAGGGCTCCTGACTAGAGAAGAAGGCTCTTCTGCCAAACGATATGGGGCGTTTGGAAAGAAGAAAGATGGTGAGGCACATACTGTGACCTCCCATGTTAAACCCAGAAGACCCTCAGTGAGGAGGAAGATCGTGCGTCCCGCCGGTAATCAGCATCAGGTGGCTCACATAGCACCTATTTTCAGAGAAAACCAGCACTATCAACATAATCATAACCAGCAACAGCAACATCCATAATATCAACAACAACACCGTCCTCAACAGCAGGCCTACCAGCCTCGAAACAATAATCAGACCAGTACAAGCTATGAGAGGAAGAGGGTCACCTTTGATCCTATTCCTATGACCTACGCAGAGCTATATCCCTCTTTGATAGGGAGAAAACTGATCACTCCACGCGACCCACCGGCTATACCTACCAACCCTCAGTGGTGGTATAAGCCTGAGCTACATTGTGTTTATCATTCTGGTGCCCCCGGACATGACGTGGAAAATTGCTACCCGCTGAAGACCAAGGTTCAAGACCTTGTGAGAAGTGGTATCTTGTGTTTCAAGGACGTAGGTCCCAATGTGAAGAAGAACCCATTCCCCGAGCACGGGAAATCTGCTGTCAATATGGTCCTGGGTTGCTCTGGTAAATATAAGGTCAAATATGTCAGCCATATTCGACAATTATTGGTCGAGATGCACAAAGTGTTGTGTGAATACAGTCACTATGAGCACGACCATGACAGATGTCGTGTCTGCACTGTCAATCAGAGGGGATGTCGCCAAGTCCGTAAAGACATCCAAGAAATGATGGATGAAGGTGTAATTGAAATACTTCAAAATCGCGATGTAGATGATGAAGTCAATGTGATATCTCCAGTATTTCGGATCCTAGAGCCTGTTGTCATCCGATATGATGGCAGCAAGCAGAAGGCTTCTCCCTCTTTGATAATTAAACCAGTTGGCCCTGTGCCATATTCTTCTAATAAGGGTGTCCCTTATCGTTACAATGTTGTGGCATTTTAAGATGGGAAGGAGGCTCCCCTACCCTCTACCTCTGTTGTTAATATCGCTAATGTCAGCGGCCTGACCCGCAGTGGTCGTGTTTTCTCGGCTCCGCCGAAACCCCAGGCTGACACCAGAAGGGTCGATGTTGCTGATGGTATTGTGCGCCCGGTTGGAAATGATGTTGTTGCTCCGAATCCGACACTTATTGCTAATAAACCTGCCACCACTGTAAGAATTCCTGCCTCTGCTGGCCAGAATGGCACAATGAAAGAAGACTGTGATGAGATGCTAAGGCTCATCAAGAGGAGTGAGTACAACGTTGTAGATCAGCTTCTACAAACGCCATCAAAGATCTTTGTGCTCTCTTTGTTAATGAATTCAGAACCTCACCGTGAAGCTCTGCAGAAGGTGTTGGATGTGGCGTATGTATATCATGATGTCACAATAGAATAATTCGATAGTATTGTTGCAAACATTACTGCTTGTAACAATTTGAGTTTCTGTGATGCTGATCTCCCCGAGGAGGGAAGAGACCATAATTTGGCATTTCACATATCTATGAGCTGCAAGGATGATGCCATGTCTAATGTTCTGGTAGACACTGGATCATCATTGAATGTGTTGCCAAAGTCCACTCTGGCCAGATTATCATACTAGGGGCCTCCCATGAGGCAGAGTGGAGTGGTGGTGAAAGCTTTTGATGGATCCCGTAAAACTGTGATTGGTGAGGTTGAACTCCCAGTCAAGATTGGACCAAGTGATTTCCATATCACTTTTCAGGTCATGGATATCCACCCATCATATAGCTGTCTATTGGGAAGACCATGGATTCACGAGGCAGGCGCCGTGACATCCACCTTGCACCAGAAATTGAAATTTGTCAAGAACAAAAAACTGGTGGTGGTAGGGGGAGAGAAGGCTCTCCTGGTTAGCCATTTGTCTTCCTTTTCATATATAGACGTTGAGGATGAAGTTGGGATGCCGTTCCAAGCTTTATATATTACTGAGCCTTCTAAGAAAGGAACTTCTTCATTTGCGTCCTACGATGATGCGAAGTTGGCCATTGAGCATGGCACAACTACTGGTTTAGGGCAAATGATCAAGATGGAAGATAATAAATCCCGGGCTGGCATAGGGTATTCTTCTGGCGCTTTCAACAAACATGGGTTGTTTCAGAGTGGTGGGTTCATCTACGCCGTCCAAGACGAGGAAGCTGCTGCTATTGTGGAAGAGGATGCAGAGGAAGATTCTGGCAACTTTGTCATTCCTGGAGGGGTCTACAATAATTAGGTCGTTGTTGATGTTCCGACAGTTGTCCATAAGTCAACGTAATGTTCATTTTGTTTAAAAAACCCTTCTCCCATGCCAAAAGAAGGAGTGATGACATTGTTGGCTCATAAATACAATGATATTTCATTCAATAAATTCATGTTAAATATTTGTTTTTCCAAAATTATTTTCACTTTTTGCTTTTTGCATGAAATTGGCAATCACATAAAACCTTAAAAATAGAATAAAATCAATCTTTTCATTTGTATAATGATTTTCCTTGTTTGAATTCTAAAATCTCTTTATATCCAAAATCATTATGCAGGTTGATCAAACCCATTAAACATAATGATCCAACACCATCTCCCAACTTTGAGTTCCCTGTATTTGAGGCCGAAGAAGATGACGCTGAAGAGATTCCTGACGAGATTCCTGAGAAGATAATTCAGCCACATCTTGAGAATCTGGAAACAGTCAACTTGGGGTCTGAGGATTGTGTTCGCGAAGTGAAGATTGGGGCACTCCTGGAAGAGTCTGTTAAGAAGGGGTTGATTGATTTGCTACAAGAATGCGTCGACGTCTTTGCCTGGTCATATGAAGACATGCCTGGTCTGGATACTGATATCGTGCAACATTTCCTGACTTTGAAGCCTGAGTGTGTGCCTGTAAAGCATAAGCTCAGAAGAACTCATCCTGATATGGCAGTGAAGATTAAAGAAGAAGTTCTGAAGCAAATTGATGCAGGGTTTCTGGTGACTTCTACATATCCTCAATGGGTGGCCAATATTGTGCCCGTGCCTAAGAAAGATGGAAAAGTCTGAATGTGCGTGGACTATAGATACTTGAATAAAGCTAGTCTGAAAGATGATTTTCCTCTACCACATATTGATATGTTGGTAGATAATACAACTAAATTCAATGTCTTCTCATTTATGGACGGATTTTTCGGATATAACCAAATTAAAATGGCACCCGAGGATATGGAGAAGACAACATTCATCACACCTTAGGGAACATTCTGTTATCGAGTGATGCCCTTCGGTTTGAAGAACGCCGGAGCCACGTATCAACGAGCTATGACTACCTTATTTTATGATATGATGCATAAGGAGATTGAGGTGTATGTTGATGATATGATCGCAAAGTCGAGAACGGAAGTTGAACATGTAGAGCACTTGTTGAAGCTTTTTCAGCGATTGAGGAAGTATAAGCTTCGTCTGAATCCTAACAAGTGTACATTTGGAGTCCGTTCCGGCAAGTTATTGGGCTTTATTGTCAATGAGAGAGGTATTGAGGTTGATCCTGCCAAGGTCAAAGCATTACAAGAGATGCCTGCGCCCAAAACTGAGAAGCAAGTCTGAGGTTTTCTTGGCCGCTTGAATTATATTTCCAGATTTATATCCCACATGACTGCCACATGTGCGTCGATATTCAAGCTCCTCCGGAAAGATCAGCGTCATGATTGGACCGAGGATTGCCAAAAAGCCTTTGACAGTATTAAAGAGTATCTGTCCGAGCCCCCGATTCTGTCTCCGCTTGTGGAAGGGAGACCATTAATTATGTATCTGACAGTTCTTGAAGACTCGATGGGTTGTGTCCTTGGTCAGCAAGACGAATCAGGAAAGAAACAATATGATATCTACTACCTGAGAAATAAGTTCACTGATTGTGAGTCCCGATACTCAATGCTTGAGAAGACATGTTGTGCTTTGGCATGGGCCGCTAAGCGCTTACGCCAGTATATGTTGAATCATACGACTTGGTTGATATCCAAAATGGATCCAATCAAGTATATCTTTGAGAAGCCTACTTTAACTGGGAGGATTGCCCGTTGCAAGATGATGTTGTCTGAGTATGATATTGAATATCGAGCTTAGAAAGCTATTAAAGGTAGTATCTTGGTTGACCACTTGGCACATCAACCAATTGAGGATTATCAGTCAATTTAGTATGACTTCCCAGATGAGGAGATTCTGTATTTGAAAATGAAAGATTGCGATGAGCCTACGCTCGATGAAGGGCCAGAGCCTGGTTCCCGTTGGAGCATGGTGTTTGATGGCGCTGTAAATCAATATGGAAATGGTATTGGGGCAGTGATTATTACTCCTCAGGGCACACATTTTCCTTTTACAGCAAGGCTAACTTTCAAATGCACGAATAATATGGCTGAGTATGAGGCCTATATTATGGGATTGGAATAGTGTATTGATCTCAGGATCAAGCATCTTGACGTTTATGGTGATTCGGCCCTTGTTGTTAATCAGATTAAAGGTGAATGGGAAACGAATCAGCCTAGCCTCATCCCATATAGAGACTATGTGAGGAGGATTCCAACGTTCTTTACTGAAGTTGACTTCCATCATATTCTTCGAGATGAGAATCGGATGGCAGATGCTCTTGCTACGCCTGCTTCGATGATTGTGGTGAGACTCTGGAATGATGTTCACAATATCACTGTGATGCGCTTGGATAGACCAACTCATGTCTTTTAAATTGAAGAAGTAAAGGATGATAAGCCATGGTATTATGACATAAATTGTTTTCTTCAAAGTTAGATTTACCCAGCTGGGGCATCCGTTAAAGATAAGAAGACTTTGAGGAGATTATCTAGTAGTTTCTACCTCAATGGCGATGTGCTTTATAAGAGAAACTTCGACCTGGTTTTGCTCAGATGCGTGGATAGACACGAAGCAGACTTGTTAATGACTGAAGTCCATGAGGGTTCATTTGGTACTCATTCTAATGGACATGCCATGGCTAGGAAGATGTTGAGAGCAGGCTACTATTGGCTGACAATGGAGTCTGACTGCTGCAAATATGTGAAGAAATGTCATAAGTGTCAGATTTATGCGGACAAGATTCATATTCCCCCGACACTTCTGAATGTAATTTCATCACCATGGCCTTTCTCTATGTGGGGAATTGACATGATTGGCATGATAGAGCCAAAAGCATCCAACGGTCACAGGTTTATTCTCGTAGCAATTGATTACTTCACCAAGTGGGTTGAAGTGGCGTCATATGCAAACGTGACCAGGCAGGTGGTTGTGAAGTTCATCAAGAATCAACTCATATGCCGCTATGGTGTGCCAGACAAGATCATTACTGATAATGGATCTAACTTGAACAACAAGATGATGAAAGAGCTGTGTAGCAAGTTCAAGATTGCATATCATAATTCTTCTCCTTATAGACCCAAGATGAATGGAGTTGTTGAAGCTCCTAATAAGAACATTAAGAAGATTATCCAGAAGATGGTTGTTACGTACAAGGATTGGCATGAGATGTTTCCATTTGCTTTGCATGGATATCATACATATGTTCGTACTTCAACAGGGGCAACCCCTTTCTCCCTTGTATATGGCATGGAGGTTGTGCTCCCAGTAGAGGTGGAGATCCCATCAATGAGAGTCTTGATAGAAGCCAATTTGACTGATGCTGAATGGGTCCAGAGTCGTTATGACAAACTGAATCTGATAGAAGAGAAGAGATTGACTGCCATGTGCCATGGTCAGTTATATCAGTAGAGGATGAAGAAAGCCTTTGATAAGAAGGTCAAACCTCGTGTGTTTCGAGAAGGTGACCTCGTGCTCAAGAAAGTTTTGTCTTTCGCACCCGATTCCAGGGGAAAGTGGACTCCAAACTATAAAGGTCCATATGTTGTTAAGAGAGTCTTTTCAGGCGGTGCTTTGATGCTTACAACTATGGATGGGGAGGATTTCACTCGTCCTGTGAATTCAGATGCAGTCAAGAAATACTTCGCCTAAAATAAAAACAGAATAGCTCGCTAAGTTGAAAACCCGAAAGGGTGGCTTAGGCAAAAAATGAGCGTCTCGGTGGATTGAAAACCCGAAAGGGCGATCCAGGCAAAAGTTAGAGACATAAAAGAAAAAATATATATATCCTGCTAGATTGAATACCTCACCCTGGGGAAATCTAGGCAAAAACTTAGGGATTTGGCAAGTAACTGCATCCTGATAAGACCTTGCTTTTTCAACCGTCTTCTGTCAAAGAATCTCGCTCAGTCATCGTCAACTGAAGACTACCACTATGTTCAATGTAGCCTGTTTCCAATATATATCACCAATTTCAAATTTGTAAAGATCCATGGAGTCTTTCCATTTGCAGACTACCATTCCATCAAATAAATTTGAGCCTTTATCCAATTCTTTGCACTCTTATTTGTTTCTGTTTAACAAATGTTTGCATGTTTTAATTGATAAATATCATTGTTTTAAAAAAATAAAGTTTTTTTGTTGTTTCTAAACAAAGTGAATATTCACAATGACAAAAAGGATAATTGGGACATCTTCAGTGCTCTCCCAAGGATAGTATGATCTCCAAAAGGGTAAGACATTTGTTCATATTCCCAGCATGTCGGTATCCTCTTCATTTATCTTTCAGGTTGTCTCCTCCGCGAGCACAGAAGAAAGTTGCACATCCCACCAAATCCCCAGAGAGTCTGAAGTTTTGGATGTGGCCTCAATCTTCTAATTCCCCCTGAGAGTCTGAGACGAGCATTTGTGTTATCAATTATATGGTTGTCATCCCTGGGTTTGGGTAGACCTAAAATCCCTTATAAATTGATAAATTGATATGCTATCTTTTTGAGAAATTTGGTATTCCCTCATTGGACTTCTCCCTCAAGTGAGCAGGGAATCCCCGTCATGAGAGGAATTCTCAACATTGGATTTGTAGCTTCTCCCCTATAGACTTGTCTACATTAATCTCCAGCAATCTGCAGTTTGCTCATCCTCAGCAGGGTTGGTCCCACTTTAGTACCCGGTTCAGTTATCAGTAGCGCTTCTCTAGTGGAATTGTCTGATCAGAGCTCGTTTGTTGATTCCTCCTGAGCAGAGTAGGTGATGAAAATATTTATCTTTCCATCCCCAGCGGAGTGATTAGTTCTCCTCTTCCTGCAGAGATCATTGTTTCCTGATATCTGTTGCCCCATCAGATTGGATGTCCTCCAGTGGGTCTGGCTTTCTCTTTCGAGATGTAACACCGGATGTTTGTCTGTTGATCCCTGGACTTGTTTGTGTTAGATATGTTTATTTGTCAGCATTTATCATACATAAACCATGCATATACATGCATAATTATAACATTCAGATATTCATGTTGCATTCTGTGCCATATATCTTTGTTGCTGTCTCCTGCTATTTGGTGATACATATTTCCCCAAGCAGATGTTTGTGTCTGATCTCTCCACTTAGATTCAGCCCCATAGGCAGAAAGTGCCTACCCTTTCTTCCATATTCCCCACTGAGTTATGTCCTCGTGGATGATTGTTGTTTCAGTTTCCTCTCTAAACATGTATTGGGATGGAATTACTCCCCTGAGTTATATCCTCATTGGGTTGAGTCTTGTTTCGTTGTGTCTCTCTAGTTTGTTCCTAGATTGACTACTCTTGCTATCTTCCTTGTACTTCCCCGTAGTTTAGATGAATGATTACTCAGTAACCAGTAATTGTCCATCTTTTCCCCGGCATAGTTTGTGGCCTTCTACCTAGTAATCGGTAGTTGTAAGTCCCATCTTTGTGGTTTTCTACCCTCATATCGGTAGTTGTAAACCCCATTTTTATCCCCTTGCAGAGTTAACCCTTGATTTTGTTCATCCTAACCGATGACGGTTACTCTCTTCTGTGGTTTTCTACCCAGTAACCGGTAGATGTAATCCCCTCTTTGTTGGTCATCTTTATCCAATATTCGGTATGGATATTCCTTCATTTTTGAATATATCTCCCGAATCATTGTTTTCGCCAATATATCCTCGGTGAGTCATCTCTCAATTACCCTTTATTGGTGATGATTGTTTCTCCCATTGTTTGGTCGTCATATTATACCTAGTATTCGGTATCCTGATGTCCTTTCTTTTCGGTCGACTTATCCTTTATTAACCCAGTAACCGGTTGTGGATAATCTTCCATGCGAGTATGTATCTATGTTCTGACGATAATAGATAATATATCTCATGCACTCTTCAGTCGAAGTCTTTTTCTTCCCCAGTCGAGTAAGATTCGTATTTCACTATAGAATCGAATGTCCATCCTGTAATCGGGTTTGCCTTTTCAAGCCCTCCTTTTGGATGATGAGTGTTTTGGAAATATTCCCCAATTCACGCCTAGTTGGTCACCTATTATATGCCCAGTAATCGGTATCCCTGGTGTTCCTTCCTTTCTGCTCCCTATTATGACTGTTGTCCCCTGTGGAGTCAGATTTTCTGAGTTGAAATATACCTTTTTAGGTTTTCCTCAGATGTTTTGGATGATTGATATCTCTCACCCTTATACCGGTCTTAGATATTCTTCCTTCCCGAGCATGTCGCTTTTCTCGCCCTCATACCAGTGTTTTGATCACATGTCTCCTTGAGCTTATTACCCAGTAACCGGTAATACCTCATTTGTTGTTCCCTCAGTTGAGTCCTTTGTGGACATTCCCATCGGAGTCCCTTAGTGGATTCCCCCCATCTGAGTCCGGATGTTTATCCGAAGTATCCGTTATGGATAATTTTGTTGTATTGGCATATTCCCCAATACACGCATCTTTGAGTCAGCTCGGGTCTCTCCATTGATTTATTTTCGTGGAATCCCTATCGTGTCTCTCAGCAAGTTCTAAGTCGTGACCTGCTCACGCATTTTTATTCCTTTACTCCCTAGTAAAGTCCCTAGAGTCTCTGTCCCATTTATGAGTGTATGACTCATATGGATTTTCAGTTTCTCCTGATTTCTTTTTTCCTTTGTGGACACATATTCCCACAGAGTGTTACCTTTTACATACATACATTTGCATCATGAGGTCTCTTAGGGACCAAAATTCGTCTCTTTGTTAATTATTTAAGCCCATTCTACCTCGTCGAGACGAAGATTTTAACCTTCACTTCTCCGGCTAGAATGACCTTAAATAGGGGCATCTGTAAGACCCCAATTTTGACCCTAAGATCCCTCATGGCATTATAACATTTCATTTGCATTTGCCTCAAGGATCATAGCATCTTGGCTCCTTACCTTTGGGTGGGAACACTTGTCAGTTGGTTTGAGATCACCAAGCATGCTTGAATTGTATATTATTACTTTTCTTATTTTGTTTACTAACCAAAAGCACAAAAATATGTCACTAACACCTTTTGTTTGTAGATTGAGCAGTCACAAGATCCAAAGCTTCTAGAGACCCCTATGATCATTGATATGTCTAGGTGAAGATGAAAGCAAGCTTGGAAATGGTTCCCAAATCTCTCATCCATCAAATGTGCCTCCCAAGCATCTCAATTCATCATTTTGATCAAAGCAAACCAAAGAGTTAGAGGTTTGTTTCTCAAGGAAACCCTAATTCATTTATGCATCAACTGTGCCTTGCTCATGAAGCAACCTTAACCCATGATCAAATAAAATTAAGGGAAGTTATTCCATTCATCATTTCATGCATATTTGAGCTTATTTGAGTAGCCTCAATCATCAATTCGTCAAGATTTGAGGTATGGACTTGAGAAGTTGATCAGTCAATTCATCTAACTATTTTGAAATACACTGAGACCTAACTTTTGATATGTTTGTCAAATGGAGATGATCCCAAGAGAATAAATGTTATTAAGAACCATATGAACAACTTTCATGTTCATCAAAAATTTATTTGAAGCTTGTAAGGTCATCATCCATTTCAAAACATTATAGGTCATTTTGACTGAAACCCTAATTTTGGGTCAACTTCCCAAGGACATAACTCACTCATTTTTCATGATTTTAAGGTGGGATCAAATGCATTGGAATATTTAAGATGTCTAATTAATTTGTTATGTTGAACAAATTTTCATAATCCTAAAAGAAATACATGTGATAATGCAAAACATTATAGGTCACTTTGGACCAAAAGCATTTAAATGTGAAAAGTCCAACTTCAAATGCCCATAACTTTATCATTAAATATCCAAATGATGCAAAATTTAAGTCCAAATTGATTTTCCTGAAAATATCTATAACTTTGATGTTGAAGGTTTTATCATTTGGAGCTTTCATCATTGAAACAGAAGGGCTTGAAGTTTGGCCATTTTTAAAATTTTCACATACACATGTTTTACACCTTACACTTCATGATCAACTTTCACCAATTTTCCAATTTCAAATGAAGTTTTGGTCAACATAAAAATTGATCCTCATGCCAAGAGATTTCCAAACATTACCCGTAAGGCTATGTTTCATTTTATGAAATGCCATTTTCGAAGGGAAGAACAATTTGGTGCATTTTGGGAAACTCATTGAAAACACATTGCATGAGATGATTACATCCATTTTGCACGACCATTCAATCATATTATGATATCAGCTTTACAAACCAAGTGGAATTGGGGCCTCCATGCACCTGTACATGCCCATGCATGGAGGCCCTTTCCATCCATGCACATGCATTGCTCATGTATGTAGCTACCATTTGCTATAAATAAGGGTCCAAGGCTTCATAATTTCGCAACCTAAGGGCACCTATTATGCTACAAGAATCTCTCCATAACCTCACTCAAAGGAACTCACTCTTTCTTTCAAATTTTTCAGATCTGAATTTCAATTTCCTTGATTGATTTTCTAGATCTATAGTTCCTAAACCTTGCTCATTTCCATCCCTAGACTACACTGCAAGCAAAAGCATCAAAGAATCGTGCTCTCAAGCTCTTCATTTCAGAGGTTTACATCCAAACTTATTTTCTTCGAAACTCATTGTACATAGCTTATTTCTTGCATTTTCTGGGTTGTCTAAAGTCCTCTCATCAGAGGCAATTGTTTTGTGCTTTGAATTTTAAAATTTCATCAAGTTTCAGTTGAACACCATTTTTTTCAAGCTCTGATTCCTCTCTCCATGGAAGCCTAGAGCGAAAATAGATGGCACAGGGGTGATGTACATCACCCCAACTTTCCATTGTTGTATAGATCGCCTCATATGATGAAGTTTTGATCTCTGCAACTATCACCGGCGCCGGAGGTCTTGCCGGAGAAGACGGTGGTGTACACCACCGTCTGGTTGCCAGATTAAATCATGGCCACACGATCTTGTTTCCAGATCCAATCTGAACCCTTACATGTTATGACTTTTCTTAATGTTACATGTGACTCGTTTGACTCACGTGTTTGGTAGGCGCGCGCTATGATCCACATTATGCGCCAGCTCAATTAATGAGCTCTTGATCCAACGCCTCACAATTTTTCTTATTTTTAATTTCTGATTTTTATTTCTTTTATTCTATTTCATTTCAAAAAATCATATCTCAGTCATTATTGGTCTAAAAAATGTGAGACCAATTGCATTTTTTTTCTTTTAATTTCTAGTTTCTAAAAAAGATTTTTAACATTTTTTATTTTATCATTTGATATTTTTTAAGAATTTTCTCTTTTCTGGTTATTTTTAATTCATTTTAAATAGTTTTTGATATTCAAAAAATACAAAAACATTTTCCCAACCTCTTTGAATGATGATGGATCTATGAAAAATATTCTCATCAATTTATTAATTGATTTGAGATTTATTTGCGATTTTAATTCAATTAGGTTATGTTTATGCATTTTTAATTGATTAAAAATAGCTTCTTGTTTCTAAAAATGCTGAAATTTTTTGTCAAACTTTGTTTGACCTTGTTGAGCTTAGGATGATTCACTTGGACTTTCCAAAGTTGATTTGAAGTGAATTTGAAGTTTGACCTTTAATTGTTTATTTTAATTCAAGTATTATTTTAATTTTGAAAAATACCAAAAATATTTTATTTTTTCCTTGACTTCTAATCTTCATTTTGCTTCTGTTTACTAATGTTTGACCTTGATTTCATATATCTTTGGTTAATGTATGTTGGTTACCTCATTTGATTTCCATTAATGCACTTTCTTATTCATTTTCTTCTTCTTCTTCTTTTTCTTTTTTGATCAATGAGTTAAAGATTGGTGGTTAGTCTTGATACATGGGAGGTTTAACCTTCCTTGATTCAAATCTAATTCATATTGATCATAGATCAAGTGAATGGCTTTGCATTAAGGATAGGTTGCTTCCTAATCAAGCAAAAAATCTAAATCAATACAAGATCATTTCTCATCTTCTTTTGGCATGGCAAGTTGTAGGAGCTTGATTCACTAATCAAGATCTCTAACTTGTGTTTATTGACCGGCCTCAGATAGGTGTGACTACTACATTAGTCCACTTACGATTGCTTAACATAGTGCTAAATTGCCTTATGGCACACTAATACTAACCATTAACCATTAACATTTAATTTTTGCAATTTACATTTATGCAATTTACTATTATTGTACATATTATTCATTTGCTTTTGCCCTTTGCTCATTTGAGCACATCTTTATGTTAATGCAATTTGCCTTTTGCTCAATTGAGCACATAATTGTGTATATACTATTGTGCTTGTGTTTTGTTTTGATTGTTGTGAACCAATTTCAAATGGACAAAAGGACTTAGACTTTAGGATATTCCCTATGCAAAAAAATGGAATCAAAGAGCAACTAGGCCTCATGCCTTTAGAGTGCTATAAAAGTCAAAGAGCAATTAGGCCTCCTGCCTTTAGAATGCTTAATATTTAAGAGGAATTGAAAGGACCTATTCCCTAAACCCCTTCTTGTGCATTCTTTGTTTGCATTATAGAACTTTTTGATGTGTGTGTTCTTGTGCTAGGGATTCCAACATTGAGCCTAAGTGAAGAACCATTGTCATGAGCTTCCAGAGAGAGAGATCTAAGAGCCATTGGAGGATTTCTAAGAGCTTGCTTGATTGATTGATTGCTTGAATATACACTTATTTGCTTGCTTATTCCAAAGGATGGGAGCTACTTGGATCATTAATATGATATCAAGAAGGGAACTCCATTTGTGGTCTTATTTCTTCTCCTTCATCTCTTGTATGATTAGGACTTAGCCATTCTTCTTCTTCCCTCCACTCTAACCCAAGCCAAAAGTTTTGTGCAAACATTAACACTTGTTTTCAAACATTAGAAACCTAAGCATTATGCTTTTGATTTTCAAACTTTCTTTTCATAACACTTATTTTGAATTGAATTTTTTAGTCAACTTTGACCATATTTTGTAAATACTTTTCATTGGTAAATATAACCCATTCAAATGTTTTTGTGGTTTCAATGGCCACTTTCTTATTAAAACTTTTCATAACAATTAGCTATTAGGTTTGAGTTATCCTTGAGTTTGATATAATACTCACCCATATCCTTAGTGATGGACAATGAGTCTTACATGCTTATTATAGGGTTAACCCCTCACTAGCATGTTGAAGTTATCCTCACATGTTGGATTTATGGTTTGTAGGTTGAGTTTTCTCCCTTGGATAACAAAAGACCTTAAGGCTTTTGGACCAATCAATTCACCAACTTGTTTTGAGATTTTTACCCCGAACTACGAGGTTTTGATCCTAATCTTTTTTAAGATGGTACGTAGGCAATGGGTTTATCCATTCAAACACAAATTTGTAAATAACTTGTATATTCTCTTCTCACCTCCGCAATCATGTTTGCACAAACAAATTTTCACAAAAATACCAACCTTACAACAAGTGTGAAAAGGGCTCCCTAGGAGTACCTAGGATGTTTTGGGTGCTTAAAACCTTCCCATTGCGTAACCAACCCCCTTACCCAGATCTCTAACATTTTTATTAGTTTTTGATTCGATAAAACTTATCGGTTTTTGTTCGCTTTCTAACCTTTCCTTTGGATAAATAGAAGTGCGGTGACGATTCAACTTGTATGGTTTACTTTTGATTTATTCAATAAATCTAAAGGTAACGAATACCCCGCTACACATCCCCAGCATTTTGCTTAGATCCCCATGCAGAGTTTTACCTCTTGTGTTCCCCGACAGAGTTCATCTTCTGATATGAAGATCCCTTGGTCCCGACAGATTGGATCCTGAGCAGTATTTGACTTTTTGTCCCCTGCAAGGTTGTCTCCCATTTGATATGGTGTTGACTTAAAATTCCCCGCAGCATTGACAATTTGGATCCTTAATAGATCTTTTCCCTACCCTTGGCATATTTGGTTGTTTATCCTTCAACAATGCTATCTCTCCTTGTAGAGTTTGTCGTAATTGATTGGAAGCATGTTCTCCATGACTTTCTCAGCCAAAGTTGATTTATTTGGAGCTAGATCATTTATTTTCACCCTAGAAGATTCTCCAGTTGGTGTTTCCATCTTGTTGAGATTAGTCGAGTGTTACAGCAGTGATTCAAATCTTTGTTATTTGTATCCTTTGTGTTGTCAACAAAATCGTAATCATATACATGCATATTCATGCATAAAACACAACATCATATATTTCATTATGCATTTTATCGCATTTGATTTCTTTATTTTGATCCCTTGCTTCAGTAATATCATTTACCTATGCAGATTAGGTGTGTTTGTCCTCCTTCAATTGTAGAGTGTCAGCCCCTTAAGCAGAAAGACTTTAACCTTTCTCATTTCCCCACTGAGTTATTTCTTCGTGGATGATTATTATTTCAGTTTCCTCCCTAGTTAATTATCTGGATGGAACCACTCCCCTTGAGTTATACGCTCATTGGATCGAGTCTTCGCTTGACCGTTTCTTTCTAGTTATTACCTAGATAATTATTTGGGTCCCCTGAGAGTCTATTACCAAGTAACTGGTAATACTCTTCTCGATTTTTGAGTATTTTACTTTTGCCCAATACCCGATGAAATGTAATCTACTCCCTTTGCTTTCCCCAACGGATTTGTTTTCATGTTTCCCTAAGTAGTTTATCCTTAATATGTTCATCCTAACCGGTGACGGATATTCTTCCTTTTATGGTCTTCTACCCAGTAAAAAGGTAGTTGTAATCCCTATTTTATTACCTACAGATTTAATCCTTGATATGTTCATCCTAACCGATGACGAATTTTATCCTCTCTTTGGTCTTCTATCCAGTAATAGGTAGTTGTAATTCCTACTTTCCCTACTGAGTTTATCCTTGATATGTTCATTCTAACCAATGACGGATTTTCTCCTATCTCTGGTCTTCTGCCCAGTAACCGGTAGTTCTAATTCCTATTTTCATCTTTCCCCTCTAAGTCTATCCTTGATATGTTTATCCTAACCGATGACGGATACTCTCTCCTTGGTATTCTATCCAGGAACTGATAGATATAATTCTTATTTCTCCCTGGCAGTTTATCCTTGATATGTTTAACCTAATTGGTAACAGATATTCTTACCCATTCCCCAGGCGGTTTATCCTTGATATGTTCATCCTAACCGATGACGGATATTCTTCCTCTGAGTTTATCCTTGATATGTTCACTTTAATTAGGTGACGGATACTCTCTCGTTGGTCTTCTGCCCAGTAATCGGTAGTTGTAAATCCTATTTTGAATTCTCTCCCCAATAGGTTATTCTTACCCAGCAACAGGTAATGAATACACCTCTTTCTCCTTAGCAAGTCATCCTTGATATGTTTACCCTAACCGGTAATGGATGTCCCTTTGTTGGAAAGTATTGTCTTCCTACCCAGTAACCGGTAATAGATAATATATCTTTGGTACTCCTATGTCGAAGTTCATTCTTCCCCAATTGAGTTTGAGTGCGTATTTCCTCAGTGAAATCGCCAATCATCTATTTGGTTTAAAAAATTCAGTTTTGTTCTGATTTATTCCTATCCCTTGAAGATTTTCCCTTCCCCAGACTGAGTCCTTCCATTGATTTATTTTCATGAAAATTACCCTCGTGTCTCCAGCAGTTTTAGAGTCGTAGTCTGGCCTACGCATAGCTTGTTATCCCCCTAGAGTCTTTGTCTCCTTAGTGAGTTTTCCTTACGGAATGCAGTATGCTCCTGTGGACTTTTAGTTTCTCCGAATTCTTTTCCTTTGTGGCAATATATTCCCCACAAAGATTACTTTAACATTCATATCATATGCATCATGAGGTCTCTTAGGGACTAAAATTTGTTCATATTTGTTGTTATTTAAGTCCATTCTACAGAGTTGATACAAAGATTTTAACCTTCACATCCTTATCTAGAAAGTCCTTAAATAGGGGCAGCTGTAAGACCTCAAATTTTACCCTAAGATCCCTCATGATATCTCATCATTTGGATTGGCTTTGGGATCACACCTTGGCATCCTACTTACCCCTCATCCGTTGGGTTTGCATTGGGAGAGATCACCAAGCACATTTGATTGTATCATACTTTGTTTTTCATTATTTATTAACCAAAATACCAAAAATATGTCTATGTATAGTTTTACTTCTTTTGTAGGTAGTATATGCATCCACCAATGCCTCATCAAGCTCATATCTAGGGTTGAGACCCTCAGTGCAAGGAGATTAATTAAGACATAGTTCACATGGATTTTAGACATCATATATGGGCCCCCGTGATCTTCATTTATTATTTTGATCAAGAATTCACGAAGAGTTTGAAGCTTGTTTGCCTTGGAAGCCCTAATTCATCTAGGTATCTTGTGTGACTTCCTCATCAAGTTTCTTCAACATTTAATCAAATATTTCAAGGGATACTCCATATTACATCATCTTATACATATATTATCCTCCATGAGTCCAAAATATCAAAACAACTTCAAGTTTGCAAGTTGGTTCAAGGTGGTTGACCAGAGAAAGTCAACTGGTCAAAACTGGGGTTCACTAGACCCTATCTCCTACAATTTCTGTCATATGAAAATGATTCCAAGATAAATGTTACCTCTTATGACATTCCAAGTAACTTTAATATTTAGATCAAGAGCTAGTTTTTCTTGGAAAGTTATTTTTTATGGTGAAAGATTATAGGTCATTTTGTATATGCCCTAGTTAGGAGGTCAACTTACAAAGACCATAACTTGCTCAATTTTTATGAGATGAAGTCCATCCAAGTTTCATAACAAAATTCAAGATGTCTAATCCAACTTGAATTCTTTGAGAAACTTAAAATTCAACTTGCAAGGACATGTTCCAAGAGGAAACATTATAGGTCATTTTTTGCCATTACCATTGAACAAGTCATTTTCCTCAACTTCTAAAATGCATAACTCCTTCATGCCAAATCCAAATAAGGTCAAATTTGTGACCAATTTGAAGAGGTTTAAAAGAGATACAACTTTGATGAAGGAACTGCTTCCATTTTAAGCTCATAGAAAAAGTTATTCAAGGTGGAAGAAGTGAACATTTGACTTGGTACTTAGAAAATTTTCAATTATGTTTGATTTTCCAAACTTCCACCTCAAAATTCACCATGATCCAAGCTTCAAATGGAGAAGTGTTCAACATGAAAGTTGTTCCCTTTGATCTCACCCACTTACCTATAATCTCTGGCATTTTCTTAGTTTTTATTTGAAAACTTCTTATCTTTGGGTTTTGTTCGTACTTTTCCCTTTTCCTTTGGAAACAATAAAAGTGCAGTGGCGACTCTGGTTTTATTAACGTTAAGTTTATCCATAGCTTGATGGTCATGAATTTACCGCTACAGGTTCCAATTTCACCTTTAGAATTTATTCATTTGTTAGTGTTAAACCTTATATTTTCAAAATCTTAAACCTTTGGCCTTAAGAAGGATAACTCTCATCCAATACTCTCTTGTATGCCTCTTCTTCCTCGTTTTTGATATTCTTGGTTGATATTCCGTATTAAATGTGTCTCTATTTTATCAGGAGGAGATCGTTCAAACGAGCACTCCTCATTGCTTTGATCAATTATGTTGAATCTATAGCAAGAATCTTTAAAGGTAAGGCTCTTCATACATTTTGACAGTAAAAACTTGATATTTTCATCTCTCACTTTAAAGGTAAGTTTTCCAAGCTTAACATTTATGTAGCTCTAGCATATAGGAGAAAAGGTTTTCTTAACAGGATAAGGATTATATATTTTCCCTTAATTTCCATTATAACGAAGTCCATGGGAATTATAAGTTGTCATATCCTTAGAGGTGCAACTTCTAAAATTTCTACCAGATATTTAATATACCATACTGCTAATTGTAATGAGATACTCATAGGTTTCATTCTGCCAATATCAAGCTTCATATATACTGACAGGGGCATAAGGCTCACTCTTTATCCAAAATCACATAAGACTTTCTCGATGATCATTGTTCCTATAATACAGGGGATTGAAAAACTCTACAGATCTTTTAGATGCTTGTGGGTGGGATACAATCTAGCGAGAGTTATTTTTGTATGAAATATTGGGGTGATCTCTCTATAAGACCCTAATTTTGACCCTAAGATCCCTCATGGAATCATGTTATTGCACAAGTGCATTGCCTCAAGGATCATAGCATGTTTGGCTCCTTAATCCTAAGGTTGGGACTTGTTTGAGTGGTTTGAGATCGCCAAGCAATCTTGTATTGTATATTTTAGCTTTTCTTATTTGATTACTAACCAAAAGCACAAAAATATGTCATTAACTCTTTTTGTTTTGAAGCTCAAGTGATCATGTGCTCCACAATGCTCCTAGGAGGTTCCTAAGCCCAATAAAATGGCTAGATGAAGATGAGAAAAAGCATGACAATGGTCCACAAAGTTCCTAATCATCATATATGTCTTCCAAGTATCTCAATTTTCCAATTTGATCAAGATAACCCAAAGGGCTTGAAGATTGTTTCCCAAGGAAACCCTAATTTCACTATGCTTTGACTATGCCTTGCCCATGAAGCAATCTCAACCTCTGATCAAATTTAATCAAGGGAAGTTCTTTCATTTATCATTTTATGCATATATGAGCCTATTTGAGGCCCCTCAATCATTTATTCATCAATATTGGAAGTTTGGCCTTGAAAAGTTGACCAGTCAAGTCATTTGACTAAGCGGAGGATCAATGAGATATAACTTTTGATGTGTTTGTCAAATGAAGCTCACCCCAAGAGAAAACATGTTCCTAATAACCATATGAACAACTTTCAGGTTCATCAAAAATCCATTTGAATCTTGGAAGGTCAGCATTCATTTCAAAACATTATAGGTCATTTTGACTGAAACCCTAATTTTGGGTCAACTTGCCAAGGGCATAACTTCCTTAATTTTTATTATTTTGGGGTGATACAAAAAGCATTGGAAATATTAAGATGTCTAATTCAAATGTTATGTTGGACAAAATTTCATAATCCTAAAATAAATACATGTGATAATGCAAAACATTATAGGTCATCTTGGACCTAATTCATTGAATTTGAAAAAGTACCTAACTTCAAATGCCCATAAATTTGTCATAGAAAATCCAAATGATGCAAACTTTGAGTCTATATTGACCATCTTGAAAATATATACAATTTTGATGTTGGAGATTTTTTTCATTTGAAGCATGTATCATGAGGACAGAGGGTATTGATCAAGCTTACTTTTGGTGAACTTTTTCAAAATGATTTGAACATGTTTTGTACTTGAATTTTCCCAACCAGTTTTGATCAATTTTCACATGCCAAATGATTTTTTGCCCAACATGACTTTTCTTCCTTATTTAAAGAGCTTTCCAACCATTACTCATAATAGTCCTTGGAGTCTACCATTTGGGAGTTTCGAATTTATTTTCATGTATGTGCATTTTGGATTTTTTATGTTATAACTTGGTATGCAAGCATTTCCCATCCATTGTGCACGACCAAATGCCTTTCATGTGAACGCAACAAGCTTCTACAGTCATTCATGGGCCTCCCACACGCCCATAAAGGCCCGTGCAATCTAATTCCAATTTCTGTGCACATGAACAAAGTGTGATGATCTGATACATTCAGCTATAAATAAACAACTCATGAGCTTCATTTAGAAACCTTTTTGGAGATCACATATGCTGTTGCACTGAAATGGTAACCCTCACCAAAGGAATCACTCATAATTTCTCAGATTTTCGAGCTTGAAATTCAGTAGCAATGGCTGAGTTTCAAAGCTAGATTCCTTAGCCAATCATCTTCCATACATCCAGGGATCAAAGAGGAGCAAAGATCTTGGAGAATTCGTGGCCAGAAGTTCATCAATTCAAAGGTATAATCTCAAACTTTTTGGATCTGAAACTCCTAATTCAATGTAGATTTCTTGTGTTTTGGTGGTTCTCTGAAGTCCTCATACTTGAGGCAAGCTTTTGATACATTTAATTTTCCATTTCATGAACAATCCGTGTGGACACCATGATTTTCAAATTCATCTTTCTCTCAATATAGGAAGATTGAAGGAAATCCATTGGTACAGTGATGATCTACATCACATGAGCTTCATTTTCATGTCCTTGTTTTCCATTTTTATTGAGATTTATTTTCTGCAACTTTTGGCCGGAGTTTGTGTGTCTGGCCGGAGAAGACGGTGGTTTCCACCACCACTACCACGTGTGCTTCCTTATGGCCATTGGATCTCCCTTCCATGATCTAATCGTGCTCGTCCGTTTTAATTACTTGCTTTAATTCGTTTTAAGGCGCGTTTGACTTGAGCCTAGCGTGTGTCCTCAGATCCAGGCCATACATCCTTGCCATGTCAATTAATGAATTGCATCATGTGGCTCAGGCTTTTTCGCTTATTTCATTTTCTTTTTATTTTCTATTAATTCATTTCAATTTTAAAAATTCATTAAAAATTCACTTGAAGTCAGAAATATGTGAGATCAACTATAAAATTTTCTTGAAAAATCTAGTTTCATATTATGATTTTTAATTATTTTTGTGACTTCATTTGATATTTTTTATGAATTACTTGGTTTTTAATGATTTTAATTCATTTTAAAATACTTTCTGACTTTTAAAAAATACAAAAATATTTTCATAGCATCTATGGATCATGATAAGTCAATGAAAAATAGTCTCAACAATTTCTTGTTTGTTTTGAGATTATTTGAGATTTTAATTCATATTATTCTATTTTTGGTTGCTTTTAATTGATTTTAATTATTTTCTGATTTCAAAAATTTGTGAGGATATAGTCAAAGTTTGTCTGACTATGTTGAACCTATGAGAATTTAATTGGACTTTTTGAAGTTACTTTGAATTGAATTAGAGGTTCCATTTGGTTTGTTTATTTTTTTATTTATATTTTATTTTAATTCAAAAAATACCAAAAAAAATATCATTGACTCCTTGACTTGTTATATTCATTTCTCTTCTGTTTGGTGTTGATTGAGGTTGAGTTGATTCAACTTTGATCAAATTCATTGGATCTTGGGGTTTGAAAATCCTTAAGGATCATCACCTAGAAAGATGAATGAACTTTATCAAAGGTGAGTTATCGCTTGATCAATTGGGATTGGTTGTTGACTTCTTACCCCCATCCCTTTCATCTTCATCCCTTTCTTTCCTTCAATGCCCCATGAGTTAAAGTCTTGAGGTTGGTCTTGACAAATAGAAGTTTAATCTTCTTTGATCCAAACCAAATTCAAATTGATCCATGATCAAGTGAGTTATTTTGTGTCAAAGATAGGTTACTTCTTGGTCAAGCAAATAACCAAAAGTCAATACAAGACCCTTCCCCTTTTGTTTGGCATGGCAAGTTTATGGAGCTTGGCTTACTAGTCATGACCTCTAACTTGTGTTCTTTGCCTATATTCTTATTGACCGGCCTCAGATTGGTGTGACTACTACATTAGTCCACTTACGATTGCTTAAGATAGCACTACATTATCTTATGACAAGCTAACATAACTCTACTAACTACTAACTTTTATTTGAGCTTTTAAATTCTTGTTATTTACTTTTAATGCCATTTATTTCTTGCTAATTATTCATCTTGATTTTCATCTTTGCTCACTTGAGCATATATTTTATGTTTATTTAATTTTTCTTTAGCTCATTTGAGCCCATTATTGTATATAAATATATTGCTATTTTTGTGTTGTTTTGTGTTTGTTTTGATGTGAACCCAAAAATGCAAAAGGAGAAAGGACTTAGAATTAGAATTTACCCATGCTTAAAGGATTTCAAGAGCAACTAGGCCTCATGCCTTTAGAATGCAAATGTGTTGAAGAGCAACTAGGCCTCATGCCTTTAGAATGCTAAAATTCAAAGTTGACCTCAAAGGACTTCTCCTCAAACTTATTCTTTGACCATTCCCTTTATTGTGTTGTGAGCTTTTTGATGTGTGCTTTTGTGTGATAGGGATCCCATCTTAAGATTATGAAAAGAGGACCATTGTCATGAGTAGCCAAGTTAAGAGCCAAGCCAAATGGAGATCCTAGGAGCTTGAATTCAAATTATTGATTCCTTGTTTGTATGCTAATTCCAAAGGAAAGGAGCATCTTGAGTCATCTCTATATGACTCCAAGAAAAGGAACTCCAAGGGTTATCTTTCCCCTCTTATCTTTGTATGCTTTAGGACTAGCCCTTCTTTCTTCTCCCCATTCTAACCAAGCCAAAAATCATTTTCAAAACTTTGACTTTATTTCAAATAGGAACCTAGGCCTTAGGCCTTTGACTTTTCAAAACCATTTTCATAGATACTCATTGTAAATAACCTTTAAATCCATGTTTGACCTCATTTTGTAAATAAACCTTACTTGTAAATATAACCCACTTCAAGTTATTTTGTGGTTCCAATGGCCATTTTGTTAAAATCTTTTCAAAAACATTAGTCATAGGTTTGAGTTATCATAGTGGTTGATGTAAATCTCACCTCATCCTTAGTGTTGGGTTATAAGCCTTCCATGCTTATTATAGGGTTACTCCCTCACTAGCATGTTGAAGCCTTCCTCACATGGTGGATTGTTGGTTTAGGTTGAGTTTTCTCCCTTTGATAACAAAATACCTTAAGGCTTTTGATTAAAATCAATTCACCAATCTTTGAGATTTTTACCCCGAACTACGAGGTTTTGACCCTCCTTTGTGATGGTACGTAGGCAATGGGTTCATCCATTCAAACAACAAAATTTGTAAATATAATCTATTCTTTTCTCATCCCTCCAATCTTTTGCACAAATCTTTTCACAAATACCAACCTACAACACATATTTGCAAAAAGAGGTTCCCTTAGAGTACTAAGAATGTTTTGGGTGCGTAAAACCTTCCCATTCCATAACCAACCCCCTTACCTAGATCACTGACATTTTTATTAGTTTTGATTTGAAAAACTTCTTACTTGGCTTTTGTACGCTTTTTAGCCTTTCCTTTGGACAAATAAAAGTGCGGTGGCGACTCGAATTGTATGTTGACTTTTGGTTTATTCAATAAACCTAAAGGTAACGAAAACCCCGCTACAGAAAAGTGGCGACTCTGCTGGGGACTTACTCTTTGCCCCGTGGGTTTAGCCTACTTTTTGCTTGTATGCGTTGTATGTTTATATTTATTTGTGGCATATTTTTGGGATGAATGTATTGTTTGTAATGTATGAATTTCTTGATATATTAATTGCTTGTATGCTTGGTAGTTTCATGTGAGATGAGTTCTATACCCGAACTCGAGTGCACTTATGATAGGAGAATGGAATATTCTTGTTGACTTGGGTGGAGTTATTCCTTAACAAGTTAACTTGCAAGTCCATTCACTTGGTGGAGGTTTTATTGGGATCACTAATATCACACGAGTAGTCGTGGTTAGGAATTACTCTTTCCAATATAAACCCTAGAAACAAAGGACCTTAGATACCTAGCCCATCTTGGCCTATTTTAGGACGTAGTGCGAAGGTCGTTCAAGTGTAAGACTTGAGGCGATTGTTACGCGATACTACACTCATAAGAGTCCCTCTTGAGAATACTTTTGGAGGACGAGTAGTTGTTTTATCCGATAATATCCGAAAGATGGGATGATGACTATGGGAACCTTTTAGAACATGATTGTCAGGTTTAACCATAGTACACTCCTGTTGGGTGGTTCTTAATCGAGACTCCATGCTCGTGACTCACAACAAACCCGTGATTCGCTGTCGATCCGTTCTCGTATATCCTCAAAATCAATGGAACTTGGGTGTTAATAAGGTGTAAACTGTAGCGGTGTATTCGTCGCTATATGATTTATTGAGTAAACCATAAGCAAAGCATACAAAGAAATCGAGTCGCCACCGCACTTTTATTTATCCAAAGGAATGGCTAAAAAGCGAACAAAAGCCTAAGAAGTTTTACACATAGAAAACTAATGAAAAGATCAGAGAATCTGGGTAAGGGGTTAATTACGCAATGGGAAGGTGTTAGGCACCCAAAACGTCCTAGGTACTCCTAGGGAGCCCTTTTCACACTTGTTGTATAAAAAAGTTTATTTGTTTATGACATATTGTGCAAACATGATTGGGAAGATGAGAAAAGAATATACAATTTATTATTTTTGTGTTTGAACGGATGAACCCGTTGCCTACGTACCTTTCCATAAAAAGGTAAAGGATCAAAACGTCGTAGTTCGGCTAAAAGATTTCCAAAATATTAGTGGGTTCATTTTAAAACAAGAGCACTAAGGCTTTTCATTACCAATGGGAGAAAACTCAACCTGAATCAACAATCCACCATGCGAGGACGGCTTCAACATACTGGTGAGGGGTTAACCCTATAATAAGTATGGAAGACTTACAATCAACTCACTAAGGATAAGGTAAGATTTACATCAACCACTATGGTAATTGAAACCGATGGCTAATGTATGAAAACATATTAACAATGGACGAAGCCACAAAGCAATTGAATGGGTGAAGTTAATTGATTACGAGTATTTACAAAAGGATGGTCAAAGTATGGTTAAGATTTAATTCAGAAAGAAGTATCATCAAAATGAAGTTTGAAAAGTCAAGGACTTAAGGTCCAGGTTTCTAATTTGAAAAGAGATGAGAATGTTTGCACAACATGTATTTACAAGTTTTAAAAGTCAACAAGTGAAAAGGGGTTTGAAACAAAAAGGGTGTGGATGAAGGAGTGTAAAACTTCTTAGAAAGGTTCACCTCTTGAAATCATATAAAAGATTATTCAAGTGTGTCCTTTGGAATAAGGCAACAAAACAAGCAAGCAAATAAAAACGAGGTGATACCGGATGCCATCAATGGACTTATACCAATCTCACAAACAAAAGTGGATACCGGATACCAACCAATGGATTTACACCAATCTCCTAAAACAAAACAATGATACCGGAAGCCAATAAATGGACTTATTCCAATCTCACTAACAAAGGCGGATACCGGATACCAATAAATGGATTTACTCCAATCTCCTAGAACAAAACAATGATACCGGATGCCAATAAATGGACTTACTCCAATCTCACAAAGCAAAAGCGGATACAGGATACCAATAAATGGATTTACTCCAATCTCCTAAAACAAAACAATGATACCGGATGCCAATAAATGGACTTACTCCAATCTCACAAAGCAAAACGAAACATGCTATCTGGACTTATTCCAATCTCCACAGGATGATCATAGGAATACAAATGCCAACAACATGGACTTACAATTGTATCCTCACATACAACAAACAAACAGAAGCACTAAGCAAAGAGGACATAAGTGGCCAATGAAATGGTCTTACACTCAATCCCTTCCAAATCATAGGAACAATGGCCAATGAATGGACTTACAGTTGATTCCTCAATGGGCAAACTCAAACAAATCACACAGATATGAAATGATGATCATGCAATAATGAACAATTAATGATGATAAATGCACGAAGGCAAACAAGCAAACATGTACAGATGAATCAAGCAATCAATCAAACAAAGTCATTTAGCACACACTATATCCAAGCAATTTGGCTCAAGCAAAGGTTAGACTTTAAAGTCAACTGGAATGGGGTAAGTGGTGCTCTTAACCTTAACATTGAGAGTTAAGGTGAAGCAGATGAAGGGATATGAAGGGTGTGCCTCATTGCTCTTATCCCTGGTCAGGGAGAGCATTGAATATCAGAAGGTGTGGAGTTCAGAAAGTTGGAACTCTCTCCACAAGTTAATGACTCTATAGATCTTGGGTTAAGATTCACAATGCTACAACATGTAATGTGAGCAAAGGGAAGACACACAGAATAGTAGGAGATGGACTACACATCTCTTTTATCTACCAATTGCCTTATCAAAAGGACTTTTCCTGCTTGGGGACAAAGATAAACAATCACAAGCATTGCCTCTTAAGGAGGACTTCAGACAGGTGCCTGGCCAAGTAACAGACCAGGTCTTCCAGACTACATGAAGAAGAGATGTTATACCTCAATGCTTAAGCTATCAAGCAAAGCAAAAGCAAGTTCACAATGAACTATAGCAACTAAGATACCTGAAAACAATCCAACACAATCAGTATACAACTCAAAAAAAGAAAGTCAACAGACAACAGACAGTCAACTATACACAAGCAATACATCAAGCAAAGCACAAGCTCAACTCAAAGGAGCTAAAAGCATCCTACAAAACAAGTCAAAGTTAGTCCATAACAATCAAACAAACCAACTCAAGCCATGTGAATTAATCTTCTTAAAGCCATATGCTTCTTAACCTGAAAACAAACTCAAACATGAGAAGCAAACCCTTAGGCCAAAGCCTAGGGTCAAAGAAGAAGAAATATTAAAAAACAGAACATGAAAATTTACAAGAATCAAGATTAATCAATCAAGAACAATATCCAAGTGGTCTCATATCAAAAGCATTCATCAAATTTATTTCATAAACAAACCATATCAAAGCATGCAAGTTGAAAGCTCAATAAGGTAAACAGAAAGAACACAAGCATATTAATTCCAAAATGGCTCAATAAATTTCAAGAAAAATCATGTCTAAACAGAACATATCAAATGATCAGCACACCAAAAATCATGGCATTTGGACAAGTATAAGCATGTCAATTAAAATCATCAAGTCATGGTAAGCATAAACAAGCTCAAAGGAAGCACAAAATGATACATCAACTTAAGGCAATCCTAAAACAGAAATGACATAAGATAAATGACTCAAACCAAAGCCAAGACAAACTTCCATGTGTCTAGAATCAATGTACAAAATTTCAAGCTCATATGATAAGGCATAAGAATTTCACAAATCATGAAAGTTCAACACTCAACAAAAGTCCAATTATGACCAACCAGCAAAGAAAATCTCAAACAAATTGGAAATGAATCCAAAAAATCTACAACAAATCAGGATTAATCCTAACGACCATAAGTAACATCATGCAAAAATTCAGGTCATTTGGCATTTATTTGGCAAGGTAAATAAAATCAGCAAATTGGACAAGAAATGGTGTGACACATATTGTCTCACCTCCATTAATCACATCATATCTCAACATCCAGAAATGAAAAAATAGCAAACCATATACCAAAATGACCAGGAAGGAGTCTAGTTTATGCATGTAAATTTTCAACTTCATTGGATCAAGCATCATGATTTCATAAGAGAAATGGCAAGCAATATGCAAGGAATGACATACATGAACAAACCCTAGGCTAAAAATAATTTCAACCGTGCACAAATCTTGGAAAAATATCCATAAAAAAGTAGTCACTACAAGGAACATTGCACAAAAAATCTCATGTGAATTGGACAATTATTTTAGGAGTTATGATTTTTTGAATGGAAAGAAAAAATTAAAAATCATGAATGAAGGCATATGAACATGTAAGACATACAAGAGAAAATATACAAGGCAATTGGATTTTTGATGGAGCGGGGAATCGAACCGCGTGGGAATTTGAATTGAGGCGCCATGTGAAACGCAGCGTTTCATTTAAATGAAACGCGAGCCAATCAGGAAACGACATTTGGCCCAATACATGAACGAGAAACAGAAAAACGCATGCAGGCAAGGCTTAGAAGGATCAAACACGACTGGAAATCAAAAACCCTAGCTGTTCATCACACATTCATCATGTTCATCATCATCAAGATCCAATGTGCACAGAAATTTACAAAACATATATCATTGAACTCGTCATTCAACACACATCACATATCCAGCATCAATTTGACCTAAATCTAACCATATCAAACGGATCGAGCAAAAACAAGTTTCACTCATCAGAATTCAAATCAACATAACTCTCTCAAAACTCAATGAAAATCCACGATCTAAAGTTCAGAATGATCAGTAATGAGAGATCTACAAGATGCACATAATTATTCCAAGAATTAGAGCATTCGAATTCTTACCTCAATGATGATGCAGAGCTGGAATCGTGTGAATCTGGCTTGGAGGAGCTGAAACAGATGCTCTATAGTGCTGAGGAAGATGAATGAATGATGGACAACAGCTCAACAATGCTTAATCTCGACGGAATCTTCAACTGCCATGAAAGTGCATGAACTTCAACAGCTGCGATTCTTCAAGAATTCTTCACAATCTTGCTTCAATAATCTTCAAGTATGTCTGTAGAAGATGAATAAACCAAGAACAAAGCAAAAGCCACCAAGAAAATTGATGAAAAAGTTGAGAGAATTTGAGATGAAAATTTTTAGATCTGAGTTTGTGAAGTTGTTGTTATGAAATTCTGTTAGGATTATCATTATATACCCTTTGTTAATCAAACCCTTAATCATCATTAGCCAAACGCAAGATGGATTAGTGAAATGAGCATGTTTATGCAAAAAGGGCAAAAGTACCCTCATGCACACATGGCCAATGGAATAGTGCGAAATTCACTTGGAGCAAGCTTAAAAACCTGTTTTAATGCAAATGAGATTGATTGGAATTGAATAAAATGCATAATCTTCAAATTCACCTTTTCCCTCCAAAATTCAAATTAATTCAAGTAAAAAATGCAATATTTTTGTGATGAGAATTTGTGAAATATGATGCATGATTATGATAGTAGGGATCAAGAGTGAAATGCTCCAAAAAGAACCACTTGAATTGGCCTTTTAGTTCAAAAGTTATGCTAGCTTGAAGTCCAAAAATCCTTGTCAATTATTTGATCATAACTTGCCAACCACAAATTAGAAATGGATGTTCTTGAACTTTTTGGAAAGGTGAGAGCAATATCTTCAACTTTCATGTTGGACAAAATTTGATTTGAAGCTTGCTTGATGATGTAAAGCTGAGGAGAAGACCTTTCCATGTTTGGCAGTTTGAAATTACAGGTCACTTACTATTTTTGGAAACTTTCCATCTGACCTCAAATTCTTCAAGGTTGATGTCTGACATGTTAAATGAGGCTTGTATGGACATGAATGAGGTCTCTCTAACCATCTCCCACCTTCAAATCCATGATTGAATGCACAGTTGACTTGTGTTGACTTTTCTAGGGTTTCAGCTGACCTAGCTGTGATCAGATGAAATCCAAGCCTCTACCACTTGAGATCTTGATCCAAAATGATACCATGGTTCATATGAACTCTTGTGAATTATCATGGTGCCCAAATTCTTCAGAATGGCCACCATCTATAGCTCAATGCCTGCCTTTGACTGGTTTGACCTAATGTTGCTTCATCTGCAAGTAACAAGGTTAGATGACAATATTTTTGTACTGTTGGTTAGTAAACAAATGAAAAGCAATGATATACAAATGCAAGACATGCTTGGTGATCAAGAATCACACTCAAAAGATGACCCACCTGTAGCACCTCAAATTTGCACCTATCATTGTACACACCATTTCATATTAGGTCATAGCATATCATGATACATTGCATAGCATTGCATTGTCCCCAGTTGCCTCAAGAACAAGCAAGCAAGAATTAGGTCAAACTGATCAGGAGATCAGTCCACCAATCAAGCAAAGGTGTTTCTCAAGGAGCAAAGGCCCTAGGGTTTGTCCAACAAGTTCACATGACTTGGAGGTCCATTTGAAGTGTTCAAGTCAAGGGTTGAAGGCTCAGAGGTCATCAGTTCATGTACAAACAGTCCAAAACCCTAAAAAAGTCAAAGTTGGTCAACTGTGGTTGATTCTATGGTTTTGATGGATGGATTTGGGTTGAGAGAGCTTATTCATGTCCCAATAGGCCTCATGTGTCATGGCAATCAACCTCATTGAAGAATTTGAAGCCAATCAGAAAATTTCCCAAAATAGAAAGTGGACCTGTAATTTTAACTGCCAAAAATGGAAACTTCTTGATCCTCAACTTGCATCATGATACAAGCTTCAAATGAATTTTTTCCCAACATGAAAGTTGAAGATCTTGTTCTCCCATTTTCAAAAAGTCCAAGAAATCTAAAATCCCATGGATGGTTTGCAAGATATGGTCATTTCATTTTCACAAAATCTTGAACTTCAACAAGCCATATCTCATGAACCATAAGGCCAAATTTGGTGGGGTTTTTTCCTACAAACCACATTTTTCCTCCTCTTTCCAAAAATATAAATTTCATGAACCAAAACCTTGCCAATCAAAATGGCATTTTTTTACTTGTTCCATTTAAAAATCAAGTTTGACTCAAGTTTGACTTTTTGATTTAAGCATGTTTTACACAATTGGCCAATTGGGATTCATCTTAAATGATATTTGCAAGATGTTCCAAGCCCTAAGTTGAGCAGCATTCCATCATACCACCTCCATATTCACCTTTGGCTTACAATTGGCAAAAGTGCATTTTTGGTTCATTTAAGTAGAACAAGTTCAGCATTCCATTGGCAAACTTAAAACAGCAAAATTAGAGGTCATTTGCAGCCTGCTTTGAAGCCCAAAATCGTGCACAACTTACACCCTCCATTTCCTTATGACCAAAGTTAGCAAATTGCAAATGGTTTCATTAAGTTAATTTTTGGTTAGCACATGGATTAGTAGACTTAAAACAGAAGTATATAAGCTTCATTTCAGCACAAAGCAACCCTAGCCACAGTCTAAAAACAACAGAATACATCTCATGCTCTCTTCTTGCATTTTGGCACAATTGCATTTTCTGCTCAAATTCTCAAAAACCTCGAGCATTCCTTGTTCCCATCATCACTTGGCCAGCATTTGAAAGCATTCTAAAGCCTCAAAACCCTGCTGGAGGTTCTATTTCCCGACTGTGTTCTTCAAGGTATCATCCATGGCAGCTCAAGATTAAAGCCAAACCAAGCTACCTCGAGCTAAGCAACTTCATTCATGCAGCATTTGAGGACTTTGTGGTCATCTGTCTCAAGCATTTACAAGCAAAAGGTGGCTGAATCTTCACTGCTCATCATTTTGGTTAGTTTTTCGACTTGCTCCTTTTGCTAAGCTATGCCATGTTTAATGAAGGTCTTTGTATGCTCATTCCAATAAACCTTAAACCGTTGAAAATGATTGACTGAGTTAGGAGAAATCTGGCTTTGAATTTCTATGTTCAAACTTGTTTCCTTCGATTTCTCTTTTGTGAGCTTGATTTAATGATTTTGATTGCTGGTATGTGATGCTTATTGTTGGTAGATTCGATAGCCATGCTTGATTTTAGCTTCTGGGGATTTTGTTCATGGTCGATTTTTGCATGATGATGATGATACCCTGTAGCTGAACCTTTAAACTTGCCCAAAATTTGCATGAATTTAGGTTTGTTTGTTGCTGTTTGATGATTGCACGAATGTTCATTGCCATGCTTGTTTATGTGGTGCTGTTGAAATTCGATTTTTGATGATGATGAGCTTTGAGGATGAATACATGCTGTTGTAGTTGCCAAAACCCTAAGTTTCTTTTTAAACCCAGAAATCTCGATGGTGATTGGCTGTTGCTGCTTGTGTTACTATTCCATTGAAAACTAGCCAATCAGGTTATTTCGTGTGTCCATGTGAAACGCAGAGTTTAGTTAAATGATGCGCCTTATTACGAAAATGCCACCAGGTCAACCGTGTTTGACTTTCCTTCCATGCCATGTATTCATGTTTCATCCATTTTGTTCACTCATCTTCAACAATTCATTTCTCATCCAATTCAACTCCAAAAATTATGGGATTTTTTGCATTGTGACCTGTTGGATGTCTAGTATTTTACCATGATTTTTAATAATTTTTCTGATCATTGGATTTTAATTGGCTCTAGGGTTTGTGAAATGTGACCAAAAATGATACATGTTGCCAAAACAATTGTGAAATACTCATGTTGCATCCATTGGTTCTGAAATTTTTTGTGGAGAAACTAGACACATTCACCTTTGTTTTGATATAAAGTTTGTGCATTTATCATATGTGGTGTGTGAGCTTTGATTTTTTGAAGTTAGGTGTTACATTTGGTGTCACACCATGAATGTGCATTTTCCCAATTTTGATTGACATGCTTCCTTACATCCAAATGACCCCAAATTTTGCATGATCCCTCCCTTACATGTCTAGTTCATGTGTGATTTTCCTGGAATTGATTGTGCTGTTTTCCATTTGATTGTGAATTTTCTTCCCTGCCTAGTCAATGTTTGACTTTTATATGATACATGTTGCCAAATCCTTTGGGAAATTCTCATACCACATTGTATGATCATGAAATTTCATATGTGATAACTAGACATCTTGAGCTTTGCATTGGTGTTAATTTCATTCATTTCTCATCTGTTTTCATTTTGTTATGATTTTTTGAAGTTGACTCATGTTTGTTGACCTTCATTGTGCATGCTTAAATTTGGTTTGACTTATTGATTTTCATTGACTGCCTTCCTCTCATCCAAATGCCATGAAATTTGACATGCTTACCATGCTAGATGTTAGGATTGAGAGTGATTTATTTGATGATTTTTGAGATTGTTTGGGTTGACTTTTGATGCAAGTCATTCTGTTGACTTTATGTGCTTTCATTTGCCATGCCTTGCCTTCCTTTGCTTGTGAATTAATGATGATGCATGATATGAACATGAATCCAATTGTGTTTGCTTCCTAAATGTTTGAACTTGACTTTGGTTGACCTTCATTTGCTGTTTTGACTCTTTCATTTGTTTTTGACCCTAGGCTTATCCTAGTGGTCTTTTGAGCTTACAATTGAGTTCATGTTTCAGGTTAAGCACCAATGCCTTAAAGATCATGCAAATGTGATTGAGTTTGATTACATATCGTATGCTAACCTTTGTTTTGTAGGTTTGACTCATGTGTTTGAGTCTTGTGCTTTGCACAATTGATCATCTGTTTTGTCTGTGGATTCAATTCCTTTTGCTTTGACTTGTGAAATGTTTACTGATTAGTTTGACTCTTTCAGGTACCCTTAGTTGCTTAAGTTCTCTGAACTTGCTTTGCTTTGCTTTTTAGCAACTTGCTTGAGGTATAATCTCTTTTACTTCATGTAGTCTGGAGACCCGGCCTGTTATTCGGCCGGGCAAACTGTCTGAAGTCCTCCTTAAGAGGCAATGCTTGTGTATGTTTAAATTGTCCTTGCATTGAGTCAAAGACCTCCTAAGTGAAGAGGCAATTGGCAGAACCAAGGGATAAGCAATCTATCCCCTGCTATTCAGTGTGTCTTCTGTCTTGCTCACACCACTGTGTTGATGCATTACAGATAAAAACCCAAGATCTTGTGCAATTGCACAGTTGAGTCAGTATCAAATGTGTAGAAGGGTTCCCACTTTCTGAACCCACACATTCTTGTCAAATGCTCTCCCAGGCCAGGGATAGAAGCAATGAGGCACACCCCTCATCTCCTTTCATCTGCTTCACCTTAGCCTCTCAATGGCAAGGTTAAGAGCACACTTACCCAATTCCAGAGGTTTGTTTGTTGAGGTTGATATGACCCCTCAACTAAAACCTAACCCTTGTGTGAGCCTCTTGTGTGCATATAGTGTGTGCTACCTGTGCTTTTGTTTGTTCGCCTTGTTTGCTTTCGCCCTCGTTGCGATCCTTTCTCTCGCCCTTGTTGCGATCGAGCCTTTTCCTTTCTCTCGCCCTCGTTGCGATCGAGACTTTTCCTTTCTCTTGCCCTAGTTGCAATCGAGTCCTTTGTCCCTGCCTGCCGAACTACGGCAACTTTGATTCTCACGTTCAGGTGAGATACGTAGGCACGAGACGCGATGTCTTGCCGAGTTTGACTAACCACTAACACTAACTCTTTTCTCTCACCCCTGTGTGATTGAGATCCCTCCTTTCTCTCGCCCTCGTTGCGATCGAGACCTCCCCTTTCTCTTGCCCTAGTTGCAATCGAGACCTTTGCTTCCTGTGCAAGCCTTGTCTAGGATAGGTTGGCCCTTGTGCCATTTAGCTAGAAACCTTAACTTAGGGTTGACTTTGCATGACAACATCTAGGCTCGAGTCGTAGTCTCCCTAGTGTTGTGTCTCCCTCTGTTATCTGGTTAGGCTAGATCTTTTGTCCCTGCGTAGGGGAACTACATCGCCCTGATCTTCATACCAGATGAAGTATGTAGGCAGGAGATTGAGCTGATCTCTCCGGGCGCTTTTTCTTTTCTTTTGTGTGTGTTTGACAGTTATAGGCTCGAGTCCCCGACTCCCTATTAACTTGTTGTGTTGTTGTGTGCTTGGAAGCTGATATAAGACCATCGAGTGGCATTCGGGTTCCAGTGTGGGTGTGTTTTGGTTCAGATGCTGATGTAAGTCCAGTGATTGGCATTCGGGCTCCACGTTTGCCTTTGTCTGTGTCTGTTTGTGTGCGTGTCAGCCGAGCTACGAATGCTCTGATTCTTCTCTCGTCCGAGAAGATATGTATGCATAGGATGCGATATCCTAGCGAGCATGTGTCGTCTCCCCGTTCCGAACTACTTCGACTCTGATGTCTATGCCTGATAGACTAAGTAGGCCCAGGATACGATGTCCTGCCGAGTCAGTTTCAGTCAGTCTCTTTCGCTTCTTTCAGCCAGTGTGTGTGAGTTTGAGCAGTGTTTAGCAACCAATTTCCTTTCTATTGTGCGTGGATCCCGTAGAGTACTACGGATGCGTAGGGTGCCTAATACCTTCCCTTCGCATAACCGACTCCCGAACCCATCCTCTTTGGTCGCGAGACCATGTCTTTTCCCAGGTTTACTTCGAGCGTTTCCTTTCCCTCTTTTGGGATAAATAACGCACGGTGGCGGCTCTGTTGTTTCTTTCTTTTCCCGCCGGTTTTTCGCGTAATGCGACAGCTGGCGACTCTGCTGGGGATATAGAGAAGTTGACCTCCGCTGGTCCATCTTCCCTGAGCGAGTCTCTCCTAGCGCTCTCTAGGTTAGGGTTTTGGTTGCTATTGGTTGTTTTTTTTATTGCATTCGTTTGTATATATTTGCATTTACTGTTTGCATTTATTGTGTGCATTAATGTTTGCATTCATATTCATTATTCATTCTGCCTGGCTGTGCTGTCTGTGTTTCTCTGTTTGGGGGTGGGAGTTACTCGAGGTAAAAGGCCCAATACCCAGGCTATGAGTGAAATCTAGGAAACCTAGGAATAGAGTGATTCATGGGAAGCGGGTGGTATGGCGCCACTTAGCGGAACATTGATATCACGAGCAGTTCAGACCCTGGTGGGATATTATCGGTGCATACATCGGGTGTGCACAGGATGATATTCTGCGAAAGGTTATTTATGCTGCGTTTCTCTCGACCTTACCCTGGCCTAGATGACACCCGTGAGTGGGGAAGGGTTTGATCATTTTTACAGGTACCGTTGGTGACTCCTGGTACTGATCGTGACTACGATTTATATTTCTGGACGCCGGAGGTTTGACCCTGGTATTGATCGGAGGGTTCCGTTTATTTCGGATCCCTGGGCTGAATTTGAGGGTACTCGCTCAGATGGTGACTCAGTTATCCAGACTTGGGTTCAGATGCCAGCTCCTCAGATGACTTTGGGGTTTCAGATGGTTCCTCAGATGCCGGTTCCTGCCAGTCTTGGCTCCATCATTTGCATCATAGCATATTTATTTTCAAAAAATAATAATGCATGAAAAAAGTTAACTTGCATGCGCATATCCTTTATCAGGATCATTCATGATAAAATAGCATTCGCATCATATGCATATCATACACATATCATCCTTGCATTACAGACATGCTTGGGAGTGACTTCTCACTTTGGGTTTTGATTGAGACAGGACTGTTGATTACCGTCCGCACCGCGACCAGACCCAATCAACAGAAGAGCATGGATCAAGTACAAGCTGAGCTGGCCGAGATGAGGGCAAACATGGCCCAGTTCATGACAATGATGCAAGGAGTTGTTCAGGGGCAAGAGGAGCTGCGTGCCTTAGCCCAAAGACTGGAAGCCGTGATTCCACCAGTCCACCGTACTCCACCAGTGGATGTACCCGTTCATGAGAATGCTGCTGTCGCTATTCTCGTCGATGATTATGCCGTGGGTGATGAATTGAGGAGGGTCAGAATCAGTGAACAGCCTCTTGCTGCAGAGACCGTTAATGTCAGAGCAACCCGCGCTCCGGTTCGCCATCCTGGCTCTTCAAGTTCTTCCAGTTCTAAGAAGACATACTCTAGGGCACCCAAAAGGGGAGAGATTGAAACAAATGTTGTGCACCGTCGGAGGAGTGCAAACAGAGGACAGTATCGTCAGGCTGCTGCTGTGACTATCCCAGCAACTCAAACTCAACAGCAACAGAGAAAACCAGCTCAGCAGCATCAGCGTCAGCAACATCGTTCTCAGCAGCAGGCTTCCCAGCCTCACGATGGTAATCAAGCTGGTACAAGTAACGAGAGGAAGAAGATCATTTTTGATCCAATCCCCACGTCCTACGCCGAACTGTATCCCTCTCTGTTAGAGCGGAACTTGATCACTCCCAGAGACCCGCCGCCCATACCCGTCAACCCTCGGTGGTGGTATAGGCCTGAACAGCATTGTGTGTATCACTCGGGTGCTCCCGGTCATGATGTAGATAGCTGCTTTCAGCTGAAGATGAAGGTTCAAGACCTTGTGAGGTCAGGAATTCTGATTTTGGAGGATTTAGGTCCCCGTGTTAATCAAGCTTGAAGATAACAAGTCCTGGGCTGGCGCCGACTTTTTCTTCAGAAGGGTTGTTCAGAAAAGCAGAAGTTGCTAATGCAAGAAATACTGACAGTTGTCATCCCCGGTGGGATCTATCACAATTGGGTCACTGTGGGCTTTCCTACAGTCTGTTCATAAGTCTTTGTAATAATCACTTTGTTTAAAAACCCTTCTCCCATGCCAAAAGGAGAAGTGATGACATTGTTGGCAACATTTTGTGCAATGATATTTTCATTCAAATAAATTCATGTTAAAACATTTGTTTTTCCAATTGTTTTCCCTTTTCGCTTTTTGCATGAAATTGGTGATCACAAAAAAACCTTTAAAAAACAAGAATAAAAGCAATCTTTTCATCTGCATAACGATTGTCTTGTTTGATTTTCAAAGTGCTTTTCATATCAAAATCATTATGCAGGTTGTTTCTCAAACCCATTGAACATAATGATCGGACGTCATCTCCCAATTTTGAATTCCCTGTATTTGAAGCGGACGAAGATGATGTTGAAGGGATTCCTGACGAGATTTCCCGACTTCTTGAGCGAGAAAAGAAGATCACACTCAGCTGCATCTCGAGAATCAGCAGAACAGCCAACTGGGGCATTATAAAAAAAAAAGAGAAAAAAGAGGAGGGTGCAAAATCCAAGAAAAAAAATCAAAAGAAATCAAAAGAAATCAAAAGAAATCAAAAGCAAAATCAAAAGAAAACAAAAGAAAAATAGCACCCTCAAAGTCCCAAGTAGACTGATGCTGAATTCGATCCAAAGGAAGAGATCAACTGCCATGTGTCATGGTCAGTCATATCAGCAGAGAGTGAAAAAGCATTCAACGAGAAGGTCAAGTCTCAAGTTCTGAGAAAAGGACCGTGTGCTCAAGAAAGTCTTGTCTTTCGTGCCCAAGTCCAGGGGCAAGTGGACTCCAAGCTATGAATGTCCATATGTTGTCAAGAGAGCCTTTTCAGGCAATATTTTGACACTTACAACAATGGATGGAAAAGTTCACTCGTCCTATGAATTCTGATGCAGTCAAGAAATACTTCGCCTAAACAAAAAGAATAGCTCGCTAAGTCGAACACCCCAAAGGGCGACTTAGGCAAAAAGGAGCGTCTCGGTGGATTGAAAACCCGAAAGGGCGATCCAGGCAAAAGTTAGAGACATTGAAAAAAGAATTTGCATCCCGCTAGATTGATCACCTCACACTGGGGCAATCTAGGCAAAATTAGGGATTTGGCAAGTAACTGCATCTTGACAAGACTGTGCTGTACATCTGTCATCCGTCAGGGATTCTCAATTCGTCGTCGACTGAAGCTTTGAATACATCGAAAATTCAGAATGGTAGAGGAAAGGTCATTATGTTCAATGTAGCCCTCTCCAATATATATCACCGATTTCAAACTTGTACAGATCTATGGAGTCTCGCCCTTTGCAGACTACCATTCCATTACATCTAATTTGAGCTTTTATCCAAATTGTTTGCACTCTTATTTATTTCAACTCAACAAACGTTTTGCATGTTTTAATTGATAAAGTATCATTGTTTTCAAAATAAACAAATTTCTCAAAAACTGTTCTTAAACAAAGTGAACGTTCACGATGATGGAAGGATACTTAGGAGATCCGCAGTGCTCTCCCGAGGGTGGTATGATTACCAACAGGTAAGACAATTGTTCGTATCTCGAGCATGACTGTATCTTTGTCCTGCAGAACATTTTTATGGTTTCTCCTCAGCGAGGTTGCTCAGTGCAGTGTCGGTTGAAGTTTGTTCATCTTCATATCCCCGGCAGTACAGATTCTTCCTCCAAATCCCTGTTAGCTCTATTATGGGGCATCCCCAGTAGAGTGCTGTTTGAGCCCTATCGTGGGGCATTCCCCAGCAAGTTTGCTGTTTCGGACATTATCGTGGGGCAGTTCCACAAGCAGAGTGTTTACTGAAGACTTCAACTTTCGCCTCTCCAGCAGAGCAGGCTTCATCTCTCCCCCAACGTGGGTGTTTTTCTTTGAAGATTCAGTATTTGGTAGATCAACATCCCAGTACTATGTCATGCCCTCAGATGGATCCCCAGCGGGGTTGTTGGCAGGATGAGCTTTATCAATGCCTATGTATCCTCATCAGAGATCTGGTTGCTTCTCGGTATCTCTGATTTTCATCACAAGTTGTTGTGGCGCATCCGCCTGTATGTTGAACTTTGTTCTCCGGTTGTGACTGACGATCCCTCCGGAAGCCTCTTGTGGCTCTTCCTCCCCTGCAGGATGATGACTTTGGTTTTCTCTCCGGATGGTTGATTCCTGGACCCGCGTGTTGAACATGTCTGTTTGTCAACATTCATCATACATTCATCATGCATAATGCATACATGCATAATCATAGCATTTGGATACTCATGTTGCAGCTGTTGCCGGGTATCTGTTGATTGTTACCTCCTGCTATTTGGTAATACAGAATCTCTCCAGTAGATTTTTCCCCTAGCAGATATGGGTGTGTCCGATCTCTCCATGTAGAGTCTACCCCTTAAGCAGAAAGTGTCTATCCTTTCCCGCCATTTCCCCACTGAGATACATCCTCGTGGATGACGGTTGCTTCCGTTCCCTCCCTACACGGGATGGGTTTTTCCTTATTGAGTTCTTTCCTCATTAGGATGAGTCTTGTTTCAGTCTGCCTTTTTGGATCAATCCTGAATTGGCTTCCTATTGGCTGTCTCTTGTGCTTCCCTGGGGCATAAATGAATAGTCGCTCACTAACCGGCACTCATTCATCTTATCCTCAGCGGAATTTGTTGGCTTCTACCTACGAACCGGTAGCTGTAAGTCCTTTCTTTACGGTCTTCTACCCACTAGCTGGTAGTTGTAAATCCTTTTTTCTCACTCTGTCTCTCAGCAGATCGTTTGGCCTCTACCTACAAACCGGTAGTTGTAAGTCCTATCTTTGTGGTTTTCTACCCACTAGCCGGTAGTTGTAAAATCCCACTTTCATCCCCTGGCAGATATTGTTTGTTGGCCTCTACCTACAAACCGGTAGTTGTAAGTCCTATCTTTGTGGTTTTCTACCCACTAGCTGGTAGTTGTAAAATCCCACATTCCTCCCCTTGGTGGAGTTAACCCTTTGTGCTCATCCCGATGATGACTGGTTACTTTTCCGTGGTTTTCTGCCTACAAACCGGTAGATGTAATCCCCTCTCTGTGGTTTTGATACTCTTTTCCCCTTTGGATACTTGCCTTGATCAAGCAGTATTGTCCCCATTGGGTCTTCACCTTCTTTTTGGATACTTGCTCCGAGTTAGCAACTTCATCCTCTTTTGATTGGTTATCTTTGCATACCTAGTCCTAGTACCCAGATGCCTTTCTTTTCGGTTGATTATTCATTTAACAACCTACAACCCGGTTATGGATAATCTTCCATGCGAGTGTATTATCTACGTTTTGACGGCTATAGATAATATGTCTCATGTTTTTCCGGTGTTCAGACCGAAGAAGTTTCCGACGATCAGGTCGATGTACTTATGTTTTTTCGGTTTTCAGACCGAAGAAGTTTCCGACGATCAGGTCGATGTACTTAGGTTTTTCCGGTATTCAGACCGAAGAAGTTTCCGACGATCAGGTCGATGTACTTAGGTTTTTCCGGTATTCAGACCGAAGAAGTTTCCGACGATCAGGTCGACGCACTTATGTTTTTCCGGTATTCAGACCGAAGAAGTTTCCGACGATCAGGTCGATGTACTTATGGCATTCAAACCAATTCACGCTTTGGTCGGTCACCCGTTTCATACCTACAACCCGGTATCCATGATGTTCCTTCCTGTTTGCTCGCTGTCGGGACCTTGATCCCCGAGTGGAGTGGGTTTCATGAAATATTTCTCCAGCAGAGTTCATCCCACCAGAGGATTGGACGAGTGTCCATAACAGACGGATACCTGCATCCCCAGCTGAGTCGTTTCTACTTGTGAACATTGTGGGTCGTCCCCGGCGGAGTAGCGGTTATTCCCCAAAAGCAGGGCCTATTTCATCTGAGGTTTGCATGAGCCTTACCCCCAGAGGGTGGCCTAGTTTAGTTTCCCCCAGCGGAGCTTTTATTTCCCCAAGCGGAATTTTTGTGGATTGATTGGGCTATCCTCAGCAGGTTACCTATGCTTTCCCCTAGCAGAGTTGCTTCATCACTCCCCAGCGAGTTGTCTTATCTTCCCCTAGTGGATTTGTATTGACGGCTCCCCAGCAGTCGTGTTGTTTCCCCCAGTGGATTTATCTTGAAGATTCCTCAGCACAGTCGTCCTGTGTATCTTCCCCGCAGAGTTCTCATCATACTGCATTGCATATAGTAATCATTGCATCCTCCAAAACGGCGTAGCATTTCCATCCCATATGGAGCATTACGCCATAGAAAAATTCAAACATATGCATTCATGTGTTCGAAACCACATCAGACCGTATCCCCCGGCAGAGGCAGGTTATTTTGTTCAACATCAGCACAGCAAATCAGCTACAGTTGCTTCGACAGTATTCAGAATTGATTATCCCCACAGAGGTTTATTTCCTCACCCAATGGTGACAGAGGTTTATTTCCTCACCCGATGGTGACAGAAAGTTTGTTTCTCCCCAGTGAGACTCCCAGCAAGTGATCAGTCTTGCTTTGACATATCTCAGATATCGTTCTTGTGATACCAGTAAGTGTCATGTCAGCACCCGCGTGTGTTTCTTTGTTTGGTGTCGGTAAACACCATTGTTTCGATGTCGGTAAACATCGAGTTCCACCCAGTCATCGGTAAATGTCTGGTCATTTTTTTGGTGTCGGTAAACGCCATTGTTTCGGTGTCGGTAAACATCGAGTCCCACCCAGTCATCGGTAAATGTCTGGTCATTTTTTGGTGTCGGTAAACGCCATTGCTTCGGTGTCGGTAAACATCGAGTCTTTCTTTCAGTCATCGGTAAATGTCTGATAGATCCCCAGCTAGAAATCCCCAGTAGAGTCATCTGTAAATGTCCTACCCGGTTTTCAGTTGCAAATATTTGTTTGTCTCTCACCAATAAAATTCTCATCCCAGTCATCGGTAAATGTCTGGTCATTCTTTTTGATGTCGGTAAACATCATCTTTCGATGTCGGTAAACATCGAGTCTCACCCCAGTCATCGGTAAATGTCTGGTCATTCTTTTTGATGTCGGTAAACATCATCTTTCGATGTCGGTAAACATCGAGTCTCACCCCAGTCATCGGTAAATGTCTGGTCATTCTTTTTGATGTCGGTAAACATCATCTTTCGATGTCGGTAAACATCGAGTCTCATCCCAGTCATCGGTAAATGTCTGGTCATTCTTTATTCTCTTGTTAATAAAATCAAAACCCCCAGAAGTCGTCGGTAAACGTCTTGTCTGGTTCCACCACAGAGATTTTTGTTCCTCCCCAAGCGGAGATGCCATCGGTAAATGGCCCAGTTTTCTTCGATATCGGTAAATATCGAGTTCCCAGTTGCAGCAGCCATCGGTAAATGGTTTTGCTAAGTTGACATCGGTAAATGTCAAGTTTTCTTTGAAGCCGCCATCGGTAAATGGTTTTGCTTCCTTTTCAATATCATTTGTTTTCCCCAGCAGCCATCGGTAAATGGTCGTGCTGAAGTTGATATCGGTAAATATCAAAGTTTTAACCATCGGTAAATGGTTTTGTTTTTTTCAGAAGTTTGTTTTCCCCAGCCGCCATCGGTAAATGGTCGTGCTGAAGTTGATATCGGTAAATATCAAGGTTCCAGTTTCCAACCATCGGTAAATGGTTTTGCTGTTCTGAAGATGTCATGCAGTTGTCATCAGTAAATGACATGGTTCTCGTGTATTATATCCAGTCGGTGCAAATTTCTACGATTCTTTTGTATTCAATCCCTGTTTACCCTGAAAGTCTGACAGCCATTGCTATCATCCATTCGGGTTCCCAGCTGATTGAATAGGGGCAGCTGTAGCACCTCAAATTTGCACCTATCATTGTACACACCATTTCATATTAGGTCATAGCATATCATGATACATTGCATAGCATTGCATTGTCCCCAGTTGCCTCAAGAACAAGCAAGCAAGAATTAGGTCAAACTGATCAGGAGATCAGTCCACCAATCAAGCAAAGGTGTTTCTCAAGGAGCAAAGGCCCTAGGGTTTGTCCAACAAGTTCACATGACTTGGAGGTCCATTTGAAGTGTTCAAGTCAAGGGTTGAAGGCTCAGAGGTCATCAGTTCATGTACAAACAGTCCAAAACCCTAAAAAAGTCAAAGTTGGTCAACTGTGGTTGATTCTATGGTTTTGATGGATGGATTTGGGTTGAGAGAGATTATTCATGTCCCAATAGGCCTCATGTGTCATGGCAATCAACCTCATTGAAGAATTTGAAGCCAATCAGAAAATTTCCCAAAATAGAAAGTGGACCTGTAATTTTAACTACCAAAAATGGAAACTTCTTGATCCTCAACTTGCATCATGATACAAGCTTCAAATGAATTTTTGCCCAACATGAAAGTTGAAGATCTTCTTCTCCCATTTTCAAAAAGTCCAAGAACTCTAAAATCCCATGGATGGTTTGCAAGATATGGTCATTTCATTTTCACAAAATCTTGAACTTCAACAAGCCATATCTCATGAACCATAAGGCCAAATTTGGTGGGGTTTTTTCCTACAAACCACATTTTTCCTCCTCTTTCCAAAAATATAAATTTCATGAACCAAAACCTTGCCAATCAAAATGGCATTTTTTTACTTGTTCCATTTAAAAATCAAGTTTGACTCAAGTTTGACTTTTTGATTTAAGCATGTTTTACACAATTGGCCAATTGGGATTCATCTTAAATGATATTTGCAAGATGTTCCAAGCCCTAAGTTGAGCAGCATTCCATCATACCACCTCCATATTCACCTTTGGCTTACAATTGGCAAACTTAAAACAGCAAAATTAGAGGTCATTTGCAGCCTGCTTTGAAGCCCAAAATCGTGCACAACTTACACCCTCCATTTCCTTATGACCAAAGTTAGCAAATTGCAAATGGTTTCATTAAGTTAATTTTTGGTTAGCACATGGATTAGTAGACTTAAAACAGAAGTATATAAGCTTCATTTCAGCACAAAGCAACCCTAGCCACAGTCTAAAAACAACAGAATACATCTCATGCTCTCTTCTTGCATTTTGGCACAATTGCATTTTCTGCTCAAATTCTCAAAAACCTCGAGCATTCCTTGTTCCCATCATCACTTGGCCAGCATTTGAAAGCATTCTAAAGCCTCAAAACCCTGCTGGAGGTTCTATTTCCCGACTGTGTTCTTCAAGGTATCATCCATGGCAGCTCAAGATTAAAGCCAAACCAAGCTACCTCGAGCTAAGCAACTTCATTCATGCAGCATTTGAGGACTTTGTGGTCATCTGTCTCAAGCATTTACAAGCAAAAGGTGGCTGAATCTTCACTGCTCATCATTTTGGTTAGTTTTTCGACTTGCTCCTTTTGCTAAGCTATGCCATGTTTAATGAAGGTCTTTGTATGCTCATTCCAATAAACCTTAAACCGTTGAAAATGATTGACTGAGTTAGGAGAAATCTGGCTTTGAATTTCTATGTTCAAACTTGTTTCCTTCGATTTCTCTTTTGTGAGCTTGATTTAATGATTTTGATTGCTGGTATGTGATGCTTATTGTTGGTAGATTCGATAGCCATGCTTGATTTTAGCTTCTGGGGATTTTGTTCATGGTCGATTTTTGCATGATGATGATGATACCCTGTAGCTGAACCTTTAAACTTGCCCAAAATTTGCATGAATTTAGGTTTGTTTGTTGCTGTTTGATGATTGCACGAATGTTCATTGCCATGCTTGTTTATGTGGTGCTGTTGAAATTCGATTTTTGATGATGATGAGCTTTGAGGATGAATACATGCTGTTGTAGTTGCCAAAACCCTAAGTTTCTTTTTAAACCCAGAAATCTCGATGGTGATTGGCTGTTGCTGCTTGTGTTACTATTCCATTGAAAACTAGCCAATCAGGTTATTTCGTGTGTCCATGTGAAACGCAGAGTTTAGTTAAATGATGCGCCTTATTACGAAAATGCCACCAGGTCAACCGTGTTTGACTTTCCTTCCATGCCATGTATTCATGTTTCATCCATTTTGTTCACTCATCTTCAACAATTCATTTCTCATCCAATTCAACTCCAAAAATTATGGGATTTTTTGCATTGTGACCTGTTGGATGTCTAGTATTTTACCATGATTTTTAATAATTTTTCTGATCATTGGATTTTAATTGGCTCTAGGGTTTGTGAAATGTGACCAAAAATGATACATGTTGCCAAAACAATTGTGAAATACTCATGTTGCATCCATTGGTTCTGAAATTTTTTGTGGAGAAACTAGACACATTCACCTTTGTTTTGATATAAAGTTTGTGCATTTATCATATGTGGTGTGTGAGCTTTGATTTTTTGAAGTTAGGTGTTACATTTGGTGTCACACCATGAATGTGCATTTTCCCAATTTTGATTGACATGCTTCCTTACATCCAAATGACCCCAAATTTTGCATGATCCCTCCCTTACATGTCTAGTTCATGTGTGATTTTTCCTGGAATTGATTGTGTTGTTTTCCATTTGATTGTGAATTTTCTTCCCTGCCTAGTCAATGTTTGACTTTTATATGATACATGTTGCCAAATCCTTTGGGAAATTCTCATACCACATTGTATGATCATGAAATTTCATATGTGATAACTAGACATCTTGAGCTTTGCATTGGTGTTAATTTCATTCATTTCTCATCTGTTTTCATTTTGTTATGATTTTTTGAAGTTGACTCATGTTTGTTGACCTTCATTGTGCATGCTTAAATTTGGTTTGACTTATTGATTTTCATTGACTGCCTTCCTCTCATCCAAATGCCATGAAATTTGACATGCTTACCATGCTAGATGTTAGGATTGAGAGTGATTTATTTGATGATTTTTGAGATTGTTTGGGTTGACTTTTGATGCAAGTCATTCTGTTGACTTTATGTGCTTTCATTTGCCATGCCTTGCCTTCCTTTGCTTGTGAATTAATGATGATGCATGATATGAACATGAATCCAATTGTGTTTGCTTCCTAAATGTTTGAACTTGACTTTGGTTGACCTTCATTTGCTGTTTTGACTCTTTCATTTGTTTTTGACCCTAGGCTTATCCTAGTGGTCTTTTGAGCTTACAATTGAGTTCATGTTTCAGGTTAAGCACCAATGCCTTAAAGATCATGCAAATGTGATTGAGTTTGATTACATATCGTATGCTAACCTTTGTTTTGTAGGTTTGACTCATGTGTTTGAGTCTTGTGCTTTGCACAATTGATCATCTGTTTTGTCTGTGGATTCAATTCCTTTTGCTTTGACTTGTGAAATGTTTACTGATTAGTTTGACTCTTTCAGGTACCCTTAGTTGCTTAAGTTCTCTGAACTTGCTTTGCTTTGCTTTTTAGCAACTTGCTTGAGGTATAATCTCTTTTACTTCATGTAGTCTGGAGACCCGACCTGTTATTCGGCCGGGCAAACTGTCTGAAGTCCTCCTTAAGAGGCAATGCTTGTGTATGTTTAAATTGTCCTTGCATTGAGTCAAAGACCTCCTAAGTGAAGAGGCAATTGGCAGAACCAAGGGATAAGCAATTTATCCCCTGCTATTCAGTGTGTCTTCTGTCTTGCTCACACCACTGTGTTGATGCATTACAGATAAAAACCCAAGATCTTGTGCAATTGCACAGTTGAGTCAGTATCAAATGTGTAGAAGGGTTCCCACTTTCTGAACCCACACATTCTTGTCAAATGCTCTCCCAGGCCAGGGATAGAAGCAATGAGGCACACCCCTCATCTCCTTTCATCTGCTTCACCTTAGCCTCTCAATGGCAAGGTTAAGAGCACACTTACCCAATTCCAGAGGTTTGTTTGTTGAGGTTGATATGACCCCTCAACTAAAACCTAACCCTTGTGTGAGCCTCTTGTGTGCATATAGTGTGTGCTACCTGTGCTTTTGTTTGTTCGCCTTGTTTGCTTTCGCCCTCGTTGCGATCCTTTCTCTCGCCCTTGTTGCGATCGAGCCTTTTCCTTTCTCTCGCCCTCGTTGCGATCGAGACTTTTCCTTTCTCTTGCCCTAGTTGCAATCGAGTCCTTTGTCCCTGCCTGCCGAACTACGGCAACTCTGATTCTCACGTTCAGGTGAGATACGTAGGCACGAGACGCGATGTCTTGCCGAGTTTGACTAACCACTAACACTAACTCTTTTCTCTCACCCCTGTGTGATTGAGATCCCTCCTTTCTCTCGCCCTCGTTGCGATCGAGACCTCCCCTTTCTCTTGCCCTAGTTGCAATCGAGACCTTTGCTTCCTGTGCAAGCCTTGTCTAGGATAGGTTGGCCCTTGTGCCATTTAGCTAGAAACCTTAACTTAGGGTTGACTTTGCATGACAACATCTAGGCTCGAGTCGTAGTCTCCCTAGTGTTGTGTCTCCCTCTGTTATCTGGTTAGGCTAGATCTTTTGTCCCTGCGTAGGGGAACTACATCGCCCTGATCTTCATACCAGATGAAGTATGTAGGCAGGAGATTGAGCTGATCTCTCCGGGCGCTTTTTCTTTTCTTTTGTGTGTGTTTGACAGTTATAGGCTCGAGTCCCCGACTCCCTATTAACTTGTTGTGTTGTTGTGTGCTTGGAAGCTGATATAAGACCATCGAGTGGCATTCGGGTTCCAGTGTGGGTGTGTTTTGGTTTGGATGCTGATGTAAGTCCAGTGATTGGCATTCGGGCTCCACGTTTGCCTTTGTCTGTGTCTGTTTGTGTGCGTGTCAGCCGAGCTACGAATGCTCTGATTCTTCTCTCGTCCGAGAAGATACGTATGCATAGGATGCGATATCCTAGCGAGCATGTGTCGTCTCCCCGTTCCGAACTACTTCGACTCTGATGTCTATGCCTGATAGACTAAGTAGGCCCAGGATACGATGTCCTGCCGAGTCAGTTTCAGTCAGTCTCTTTCGCTTCTTTCAGCCAGTGTGTGTGAGTTTGAGCAATGTTTAGCAACCAATTTCCTTTCTATTGTGCGTGGATCCCGTAGAGTACTACGGATGCGTAGGGTGCCTAATACCTTCTCTTCGCATAACCGACTCCCGAACCCATCCTCTTTGGTCGCGAGACCATGTCTTTTCCCAGGTTTACTTCGAGCGTTTCCTTTCCCTCTTTTGGGATAAATAACGCACGGTGGCGGCTCTGTTGTTTCTTTCTTTTCCCGCCGGTTTTTCGCGTAATGCGACACCACCCACAGGGAAGGAGGCAAAGTGCACAATGATCCTTGAGGCAATGATATGATATGATATGATGCCATGAGGGATCTTAGGGACAAAATTGGGGTCTTACAGATGCCCCTATTTAAGGTCATTCTAGCCGGAGAAGTGAAGTTTAGAAATCTTCATCTCGACGCGGTAGAATGGGCTTAAATAACAGTAATGAGACAAATTTTGGTCCCTAAGAGACCTCATGATGCAGATGTATGCATGTAAAAGACACAAACTCTGTGGGGATATGGTTCACACAGAAGCAAAGACGATCCATCAGAGTAATTCACTCACCAGGAACAGAGACTCTAACAAGACTCACATGGGGACTCTTATTGGGGATATAAAGAAAAAGAATGCGTGAGTAGGACACGACTCTGATTTGGGGAAAAACAGACTGGAGACTTTACTGGGGAAGTAAAGGACTCAAGCTGGGGATCAGAGGATTTCCGAAGAACGACAAATCCATCGGAGAGACACAAGCTGACTCGAACTATCCGCAAAGGATACTTCGGATGAAAATCTGGATTCGGACCAGGAAAAAGATTCACAAAGAACCTCCCTGCCGGGAAAAATGCATATATTGGGGAAACGCCAATACAGCAAAGGGCAAAAATCACAGCAAGAAAACTCCACTGGGAAAGGTCTAACAAAGAGACTCCTGGGGAAAAGCAACAAGGATGAGGTGTCACCGGTATAAGGGTAACAAACTCAGGAAGAAGGAATATCTAAGACCGGTATAAGGGTGAGAGATATCAATCAACCGAACATCTGAGAAAGACCTGAAAAAGGTACATTAACTCAGGAAAATCTGACTCCGCAGGGGACCAAGGTCATAATAGGGAGCAGAAAGGAAGGAACACCAGGGATACCGAAGTATATAATAGGTGACCGACCAAAACGTGAATTGGTATATATGCCAAAACACTCATCATCCGAAAGGAGGGCTTGAAAAAGCAAATCGACTTACAGGATGGACATTCGAACCCACAAAGGGAAGACGAATCTTACTCAACTAGGGACACAAACCCGAAGAGTGCATGAGATATAATATCCATTACCGTCAGAACATGGATAAAATACTCGCATGAGATATATTATCTATTACCGTCAGAACGTAGATAATACACTCGCATGGAAGGAAACACCAGGGATACCGGTTACTGGGTATATAATAGGTGACCTACCGAAAACGTGAATTGGTTTTTACTGCCAAAACACACATCATCCGAAACACAAACTGGTTAAAGGATGGATATTCGATTCTACAAAGAATACGAATCTTACTCTACTGGGGAAAATCAACAAAGGATTCCAACCAAAGAGTGAAAGAGATATATTATTCATTACCGTCATAACGTGAATAATACACTCGAAAAGGAAGAGACACCAGAGATACCGGTTAGGGCATATAATAGGTGACCAACCACAAAGAGAGACAATCGATACCAAGCATACGGGTAAATGAAAGACAACTCAGGGGATAAATTGCAAGCATCTGGCAATTATCCAACAAACAACAAATATTCGATTCCACAAAGGGAAATAACGAATCTTACTCGACTAGGGAAACACAAGAGGCTTCGGCTGAAGAGTGCATGAGATATATTATCCATTACCGTCAGAACGTGGACAACATACTTGCATGGAAGATTATCCATAACCGGTTACTGGGTTAATAAAGGATAAATCGACCGAAAAAGAAAGGCATCGGGATACCAAAACTAGGTATATAAAGATGACCAATCAAAGGGAGTAACAATCATTACCAGGCAAACAGGTAAATGAAAAGCGACTCAACTGGGGATGAACTGCAAGCATCCGGCAATTACCCACAAGAACTAGCTGGGGATGCATTGATAAACAATCAATGATCCGGGGAACAAATTACTAGCAAACGGTGAAAGGACCCACTGGCGACTTCAAAGGATACAACATTGCAAGCATACGGCAATGATCCAGAAGACAACTTGCTGGGGATACAATTGCTAGCAACCGGCAATTATCCACAAGCAAAAGAGGAATATCAACATCGAACAACGAATGAAGATAACCATAAAGAGTAACCATCACCGGTTAGGATGAACAACAAGGTTAACTCTGCAAAGGGGAGAAATTAGGGTTTACAACTACCGAATACGGGGTAGAGAACCAAAACTCTGGCTGGATAAAATTGCTAGCAACCGGAAATTATCCACATGTACCACGAGGCACAAACTCCGTTGGGGAGAAAAACACAACATCATAAGAAATCCGCCATCAATCAGTTCGAACCACAAAGGTTACCTCTGCTAGGGGAAAAGAGATAGGACTTACGACTACCGAATACGGGGTAGTGGCCAAATCAACTCTTGCTGGGGAAAAGGGTATATAACCACAAATTCCGCCAAGAAGGCAAGAAACATAGGACTTACAACTACCGGTTACTAGGTAGAGGCCAAAAAAGGTTCCGCTGGGGATAAAAGAATTAATGCCGGTTACTGGGCAAATCATTCATTTATTCCACAGGGAAGCACAAGAAACGGTTGACAAATGGTCAAATCGGGATTAAACCCAAAAGACAAGACTGAATCAAACTCGTCCTACGAGGATATAACTCAATAGGAACATCCATCCCAATATATATGTTGGAAGGAAACGGAAGAAACCGTCATCCACGAGGATAATCTCAGTGGGGAACTGCAGAAGGAAAGACAGACACTTTCTGCTTATGGGGCTGACTCTATATGGAGAGATTAAACGCCCGACATCTGCTTGGGAAGATCTATAAAGAGATCTATAAAACCCATAGCAGGAGACAACAAACAAGAGATATATGGCTAAAATGCAACATGAATATCTGAATGTTTATGATTATGCATGAATATGCGTGATTTATGTTTGATGAATGCTGACAAAACAGACATATCTAATACAAACAGGCCCAGGAATCAAACGCCCGGTACTACACTTCCAGGGGAAGAACCAACTGGAAAGCCAATCTGCAGGAGATCTACATACTGTAAAGCAAAGATCCGCGGGAAGGCAAAAGGTCAGAGATATCACAAAATCACAAAATCTCTGAGTAATGGACCAACAACAACCCAAATGGAGTACAGAAAGTCACAACAGGCACCAACGGCCACAAAGACAAATATGTTGGGGAATGGAGAAGTCCCAAAACAACTGCAGGGGAATCTTCAGCATCAAAAGTTCATTGCACAAGCGAGAACTGCTACGAAAGCAAATCCATACAACTCACTGGGGAACAACCCACTGCGGGAGAACAAACCATCCATGTAGAATCCACTGCACAAGCAACTCTACCGGGGAGAACATAAATATCCATTCCATCGGGGAATACACCCACTGGAGGGAAAGTCCAGATCACACAAGTAGATTCTGCAACAAGCCACTCTACTGAGGATCACAAACAATCAGGGAATCAACCCAATCTTTGGATGCTAGATCACCAACCAAACTGGGGAAACAAAGATTTCAAATGGCAGAAACTGCTACAAAAGCAACTCTGTCAAGGATACCAGCTCTGACGGAGATTCTGAGGGGATATCACAGATACAATCCTGATTCTGTTGGAGATAACAACTCTTTTGGGGATTTTGCACAAATACAATCCTCCAAACCACAAATCTACGGACGGCTCCACTAGGGAAATCCACTGAGGGACCCACTGGGAATATGGAAGAGAGCTAGGGGATCAACCACTAAATGCTGACTCTTCTGGAGAGAATATCCACAACTGTCGAGGAGGAACATAATCACTGCTCTGCTGAAGGGATAAGCGCACTGATGGGGAGATATAGCAACTCCGCTGGCGACTTGGCTGGAGCAAACGAAATCTTCCACAAGTACTCTGCCCTGGGATATATCACAGATTCCACTAGCGACTGTGCTGAGGAAAGATAGCAACAACCCTGCTTGCGACAATGTTGGGGAAAGCGGTAAAACACCGGGATATTAACCCACCAACCACTGAATCTTCAAAAAAGAAAGCAACCATGCTGAGGAGAGAGATCACAACTCTGCTAGCGACTGCACTGGAGGGAGACTACTGCTGGAGAAGAAAACGAAGTCTTCAACAACGTCTCTGCTTAGGGGAACCACCCCAACAAAACCCTGCTTGGGGAACAAACCCAACAACAAAGCAGGAGAAAGAGGATACAACCAAATGCCAGGAATATGAACAAATGTCTTACCTGTCGGAAATCATGCCACCCTCGGGAGGGCACTGAGAAATTCTTGAGTATCCTTTTGTCATTGTGAATGTTCACTTTGTTTAAAACAACAATTTGAAAATTTTTATTTGTTTAAAACAATGACATTTTATCAATTAAATCATGCAAAACATTTGTTGAATTGAAACAAATAAGAGTGCAAATAATTGGATAAAAGCTCAAATTAATTTGATGGAATGGTAGCCTGCAAATGGCAAGACTCCATAGATTTGTACAAATTTGAAATCAGTGATATATATTGGAAGAGGGCTACATTGAACATAATGATCCTTTCTCTACCAATTTGAATCTCGATGTATTCGAAGCTTCAGTTGACGACGAATCAAGAATCTCTGACGAAAAGACGGTTGTGGAACAGAAAGTCTTGTCAGGATGCAGTTACTTGCCGAATCCCTAATTTTTGCCTAGATTGCCCCAGGGTGAGGTACTCAATCTAGCGGGATGCAAATATCAATTTTTTTCAAGTCTCTAACTTTTGCCTGGATCGCCCTTGCGGGTTCTCCACCGAGACGCTCATTTTTGCCTAAGCCGCCCTTTCGGGTTTTCAACTTAGCGAGCTATTCTGTTTTTCATTTGCATATACTCTTTTTTTAGGCAAAGTATTTCTTGACTGCATCTGAATTCACAGGACGAGTGAAATCCTCCCCATCCATTGTTGTAAGCATCAAAGCACCGCCTGAAAAGGCTCTCTTAACAACATAGGGACCCTCATAGTTTGGAGTCCACTTGCCCCTGGAATCGGGCACGAAAGACAAGACTTTCTTGAGCACGAGGTCACCTTCTCGGAACACACGAGGCTTGACCTTCTTATCGAATGCTTTCTTCATTCTCTACTGATACAACTGACCATGGCACATGGCAGTCAATCGCTTCTCTTCGATCAAATTCAATTGGTCATAACGACTCTGAATCCATTCAGCATCGGTCAACTTGGCTTCCATCAAGACTCTCATTGATGGAATCTCCACCTCTACTGGGAGAACAGCCTCCATGCCGTAAACAAGAGAGAAAGGGGTTGCCCCTGTTGAAGTACAGACAGATGTACGATAACCATGCAAAGAAAATGGCAGCATCTCATGCCAATCTTTGTACGTAACTGTCATCTTCTGGATAATCTTCTTGATATTCTTATTAGCAGCTTCAACAGCCCCATTCATCTTAGGTCTGTAGGGAGAGGAGTTATGGTGTGCAATCTTGAACTCAGCGCACAATTCATCCATCATCTTATTATTCAGATTAGATCCGATATCAGTAATGATCTTATCTGGCACACCATAACGGCAAATCAGCTGGTTCTTGATAAACTTCACAACCATCTGCCTGGTCACATTCGCATACGATGCGGCCTCAACCCATTTGGTGAAGTAGTCGATTGCTACGAGAATAAACCTGTGTCCATTGGACGCCTTTGGTTCAATCATGCCAATCATGTCAATTCCCCACATAGAGAAAGGCCATGGTGATGAAATCACATTCAGAAGTGTCGGAGGAATATGAATCTTATCTGCGTAAATCTGACACTTGTGGCATTTCTTCATATATTTGCAGCAGTCAGACTCCATTGTCAGCCAATAGTAGCCTGCTCTCAGCATCTTTCTAGCCATGGCATATCCATTGGAATGAGTACCAAATGAACCCTCATGGACCTCAGTCATCAACAGGTTTGCTTCGTGTCTATCCACGCATCTGAGCAAAACCATGTCAAAATTTCTCTTATAAAGCACTTCACCACTGAGGTAGAAACTGCCTGACAACCTTCTCAAAGTTTTCCTATCTTTTACAGATGCCCCAGGCGGGTAGACCTGGTTCTAGAGAAAATTCTTGATATCAAAATACCAAGGCTTGTCATCATTGACTTCTTCAACTGCAAACACGTGAGCTGGTCTATCCAAGCGCATCACGGAATGTTGGGTACTTCATTCCAATACTTGACCATAATCATGGAAGCAAGCGTAGCAAGAGCATCTGCCATCCGATTATCCTCTCGAGGAATATGATGAAAATCAACTTCTGTGAAGAACGTTGAAATCCTCCTCGCATAATCTCTATATGGAATAAGACTGGGCTGATTCGTCTCCCATTCACCCTTAATCTGATTAACAACCAGGGCCGAATCACCATACACATCAAGATACTTGATTCTCAAATCAATACATTCTTCCAGTCCCATAATACAGGCCTCATACTCAGCCATATTATTCGTGCATTTGAAAGTTAGCCTTGCTGTAAGCGGAATATGTGTGCCATGAGGAGTCATGATTACTGCCCCAATTCCATTTCCATACTGATTTACAGCGCCATCGAACACCATCGTCCATCTGGAACCAGGTTCCGGACCTTCATCAAGTGTAGGCTCATCACAATCTTTCATTTTCAAATACAGAATCTCCTCATCAGGGAAGTCGTACTGAACTGACTGATGATCTTCAATCGGCTGGTGCGCTAAATGGTCAGCCAAGATACTACCTTTGATAGCTTTCTGAGCTCGATACTCAATATCATACTCAGACAACAACATCTGCCAATGGGCAATCCTCCCAGTTAAAGCAGGCTTCTCGAAGATATACTTAATTGGATCCATTCTGGATATCAACCAAGTTGTATGATTTATCATGTACTGGCGCAAACGCTTAGCGGCCCAAGCTAAAGCACAGCACGTCTTCTCAAGCATAGAGTATCGAGACTCACAATCAGTAAACTTCTTACTGAGGTAGTAAATAGCAGATTCTTTCTTCCCTGATTCATCTTGTTGACCGAGTACACAACCCATCGAGTCTTCAAGAACAGTCAGATACATAATCAGAGGTCTTCCTTCCACAGGAGGAGACAAGATCGGAGGTTCAGACAGATACTCTTTGATACTGTCGAAAGCTTTCTGGCAATCCTCGGTCCAATCATGAGATTGATCTTTCCGGAGGAGCTTGAATATCGGCGCACATGTGGCAGTCATGTGGGATATAAATCTGGAAATATAGTTCAAGCGGCCAAGAAAACCTCGAACTTGCTTCTCAGTTTTGGGTGCAGGCATCTCTTGTATTGCTTTGACCTTTGCAGGATCAACCTCAATACCTCTCTCGCTGACAACAAAACCCAACAACTTGCCGGAACGGACTCCAAATGTACATTTGTTCGGATTCAGACGAAGTCTAAACTTCCTCAAACGCTGAAAAAGCTTCAACAAATGCTCAACATGTTCAACTTCCGTTCGGGACTTAGCAATCATATCATCAACATAGACCTCTATCTCCTTGTGCATCATATCATGAAACAAGGTAGTCATAGCTCGTTGATACGTGGCTCCGGCGTTCTTCAAACCGAAGGGCATCACTCGATAACAGAATGTTCCCCAAGGTGTGATGAATGTTGTCTTCTCCATATCTTCGGGTGCCATCTTGATTTGATTATAACCGGAAAATCCGTCCATAAAGGAAAAGACTTTGAATTTAGCTGTATTGTCTACCAACATATCAATGTGTGGTAGAGGGAAATCATCTTTAGGACTAGCCTTATTCAAATCTCTGTAATCAACACACATACGGACTTTTCCGTCTTTCTTAGGCACAGGCACAATATTGGCCACCCATTGAGGATATGTAGAAGTCACCAGAAACCCCGCATCAATTTGCTTCTGAACTTCCTCTTTGATCTTCACTGCCATATCTGGATGAGTTCTTCTGAGCTTCTGCTTCACAGGCACGCACTCAGGCTTCAAAGGCAGGAAATGTTGCACAATATCTGTATCTAGACCCGGCATGTCTTCATATGACCAAGCGAAGATATCGGAATATTCTCGTAGCAATTCAATCAATCTCTTCTTGACAGACTCTTCAAGAAGTGCCCCAATCTTCACCAAACGAACACAATCCTCAGACCCCAAGTTGACTGTTTCCAGATCTTCAAGGTGCGGCTGAATGATCTTCTTCTTGTGCTCAAGGAGACGGGTGATCTCATCAGGAATCCCTTCAACATCATCTTCCTCTGCCTCGAATACAGGGAATTCAAAATTGGGAGATGGCGTTGGATCATTATGTTCAATGGGTTTTAGAATCAACCTGCATAATGATTTCGGTTAATGAAAAACTTTAGAATTTAAACAAGCAAATCATTATGCAGATGAAAATGTTGCTTTTATTCTTGTTTTTATGGGTTTTTTGTGATCACTGATTTCATGCAAAAAGCAAAAAGTGAAAACAAATGGAAAAACAAATGTTTGACAATGCATTAATTGAATGAAAATATCATTGTATAAATGCTGCCAACAATGTCATCACTTCTCCTTTTGGCATGGGAGAAGGGTTTTAAACAAAGTGAACCATTACTCTGATCTATGGATGACTGTAGGAACATCTACAGCGACCCAATTGTGGCAGACACCACCAGGTATGATGAAGTTGTTCAGATCCTCTGCATCCTCTTCCAAGATAGCAGCAGCCTCTTCAGGTTGGTCAGCATGGATGAAGCCTCCACTCGTGAACAAACCTTGCTCGTTGAATGCCCCAGAGGAATAGCCAATGCCAGCCCGGGATCTATTGTCTTCAAGCTCAATCATCTTCCCCAAACCAGCAACTGCACCACATTCAATGGCAGTTTCGCATCACGGTAGGAAGCAAATGAATGAGACTTCTTCTCAATTGGTTCATCAATAGATAAAGCTTGGAACGGAGTCCCAACTTCATCCTCAGCATCAATATACGAGAAAGAAGACAAGTGGCTAACCAGGAGAGCCTTTTCTCCCCCTACCACAACCAGTTTCTTGTTCTTAACAAATTTCAGCTTCTGGTGTAGGGTGGATGTCACGGCACGAGGCTCGTGAATCCATCGTCTACCAAGGAGACAGCTGTATGATGGGTGGATATCCATTACCTGGAAGGTAACTTGGAAATCACTTGGTCCAATCCTGATTGGGAGATCAACTTCCCCAATCACAGTCTTACGCGACCCATCAAAAGCCTTCACAACAACACCACTCTGCCTCATGGGAGGCCCCTGATATGACAATCGGGATAGTGTGGTCTTTGGCAATACATTAAGAGATGATCCAGTGTCCACCAACACGTTGGACATGGCATCAGTCTTGCAGTTCATAGAGATGTGTAAAGCCATGTTGTGGTCTCTTCCCTCCTCAGGGAGATCAGTGTCACAGAAACTCAAAGTGTTGCAAGCAGTGATGTTTGCAACAATACTGTCAAACTGTTCTATGGTGACATCATGATCAACATATGCCAGATCCAAAACTTTCTGCAGAGCCTCCCTATGGGGTTCTGAATTCAGCAACAGAGATAGAACAGAGATCTTGGATGGCGTTTGTAGAAGTTGGTCTACAACATTGTACTCACTCTTCTTGATGAGCCTCAACATCTCATCACACTCTTCATTCACTACGCCACTCGGGCCAACTGAAGAAGCAGGAGTCTTTTGTACAGAGGAGGGTGTGGCAACAGCAAGTGCCGGATTCTGAACATTAACATCCGTCCCAACCGGACGCTCAACAGTATCAGAAGCAACAGCCCTAGCCTGAGGCTTAGGCGCGGAGAACACACGACCAATCCGGGTCAACCCGCTAACATCAGCAATGTTGGTAACGGAAGTTGAAGGCAACGACACTTCTTTCCCATCTTCCACAGCAACGGGATTATACCGGAAGGGAATTGCTTTATCAGAAGAATAAGGCACAGGGCCGGCAGGCTTAATTGTCAGAGAAGGAGAGACCTTCGGCTTGCTGCCATCATAACGAATGACAACATGCTCAGGTAGCTTGAACACAGGAGAGATAACATTCACCTCTGGTTCATCTTCGTCAACATTACGATTCTGAAGAATCTCTATGGTACCTTCATCCAATAGCTCTTGAAGCTCTCTTCGCACTTGGCGGCAACCCAGACGGTTAACTGAACAGATGTGGCACCTGTCATGGTCATGCTCCATATGGCTGTACTGACACAGCAAACGATGTAATTCGACCAATGACTGTCTAATATGACTGACATATTTGACTTTGTATTTCCCAAGACACCCCTGGACCATATTCACAGATTTCCCATGCTCGGGCAATGGGTTATTTGTAACATTGGGGCCTGAGTCCTCAAAGCTCAGAATACCGCATCTCATAAGGTCTTGCACCTTAGTCTTCAATGGGAAGCAGTTCTCGATGTTGTGACCCGGAGCACCGGAGTGATAAACACAGTGTTGGTCTGGCTTATACCACCACTGAGGATTTGCAGGCACAGCAGGAGGATCCCTGGGAGTAACCAACTTCCTTTCCAACAAGGAAGGATATAGTTCAGCGTATGTCATAGGAATCGGATCGAAGCTGATCTTCTTCCTATCATAATTCAAATTGGCCTGATTGCTGGTACTGCCACGAGGCTGGTAAGCCTGTTGCTGTGGACGGTGTTGTTGCTGATACTGAGGTTGTTGTTGATGCTGATGCTGCTGAGGCTGTTGATATTGAGCGTTATCCCTGAAAACAGGTGCTATATGAGCCACCTGGTGCTGATTATTTGCACGGCGTGCAGGCTTCCTCTGAACAAAGGGTCTTCTGGATTTAGCATGGGATTGCACAGCATGTGCCTCCCCATCTTTCTTCTTAAACGCCCCATACCGTTTAGAAGAGCTCTCATCTTTAGCCAATCGTCCTTCACGGACTCCTTCTTCCAGGCGCATCCCCATGTTCACCATCTCGGTGAAGTCAGAGGGAGCACTAGCTACCATCCGCTCATAATAAAAAGAACTAAGAGTCTTCAGAAAGATCTTAGTCATTTCTTTCTCTTCTAGCGGAGGAGTAATCTGAGCAGCCAGCTCTCGCCACCTCTGGGCGTACTCCTTGAATGTCTCTTTATCCTTCTGGGACATGGCCCTGAGTTGATCACGGTCAGGCGCCATATCAACATTGTATTTGTACTGCTTGATGAAGGCTTTGCCAAGGTCATTGAAGGATCGGATGTTTGCACTATCTAGGCTCATATACCAGCGAAGAGCCGCACCGGACAAACTATCCTGGAAATAATGAATCAGCAGCTGATCATTATCTGTTTGCGTAGACATTTATCTGGCATACATGACCAGATGAGCAAGAGGGCAGGTGTTCCCCTTATATTTTTCAAAGTCAGGCACTTTGAATTTGATTGGAATTTTCACATCGGGAACAAGGCAAAGCTCAGCAGCGGACTTGCCAAACAGATCTTTCCCTCTGAGGGTCTTCAATTCCTTTCTCAGCTCGAGGAACTGATCATTCATAGCCTCCATCTTCTCATTGACATCTGGGCCCTCAGATGGCTCAGAATGATAGATGGTGTCGTCTACCCTAGGCATGGTATGCACGACAGGAGGAGCAGCAACAGGGACCGGGCTAGATGCCGGCATAGAAGCAAAAGTCGGAGCTGGAATATCAGGCATGAAACCCGGAGGCATACCCCAAGGAAACCCGGCTGGCATGGCATGAGGCATGAAATGAGCACTAGCAGCTGGCACAGTCGGAGCTACAACTTTAGATATAACCGTCCTCTGAGGAGGAGTTGCAGGAGGTGGAGAAGGTTGATTCTGGGCAGACAAAAACTGCTCCATCAAAGCACTCAGACGAGCGACCTCTTCCTTCAACTCACGGTTCTCTTGTTCCAATTGATCCATTACTCTGGCAGAATTGGCTCTGGTATAGTACCGGTGAGTCAGCTTGTCTTCAAAATAAATGAAGAGCACAGAGTTAGGCCACAGACAAGAAGACCAAGAACAACACCTGCTTATGCAAAATGATGCATGAGATGTTTGTGCATATGCTTTGTTTTATTTTCAAGGAACCTTTTAGGGTATTATTTGCAAATTTCAATTTTTAAGCATTTAATAGCATATGAAAAATATCTCATCAAATATATTTGAGACAAAGAAGTACAGCATTTTCGATTATTACAAAGAGAAAAGGAAAATAAACATCCTATGGATACCCAGAAGCTCGGGATGCTGGAAGACGAGATGCACACATCTTCTTGATCTCTCTCTCATAGGCTGCTTCCATATCCGCTTTCTCCTTTGCAAGTCGATCATACTTCCTCTTCCAGAACTTGGAAGACTGAGGAAGCAGAGAAGTCCAAGTATCATTCGGATCGTCGATCACTTGATGCTCGAGAAACTCAATCAGAGCGTCCTTCTCTTTGATTTGCTGAAGCAACTCCTCTCTTTCACGGATCCAGGCACGTGAAAGGTCTTCTTCTCTCAACTCCTCTACATCTTGGTTAGGGAGGGTTGAAGGCCCAGCCACGTCCAACGATGTAGGTCTCGGATGATCGTACGGCATCAGATATTCAGAAGCTCTCTGTCTGACCCAAGAAGTATATGGCTCCAAAGCAATGCAATTCTTCGGACCTAATTCGTTCCCACTCTTCTTGCAGATCTTGCGCCAAGCGCGGACAAATCTGGCTTTCAGGCCTTGGGGATCTTTACCCTCCTGAAAGAACACACCCTCTAACAGAATGTTATGAGGTTTATCCTTTAGGGGGAACCCAAGCTGACGACGTGCTAGGATAGGATTGTAGCTGATCCCACCACATGTACCAAGAATAGGCACATTAGGGAATTCACCACAATAATCAATGATCTGCACAGTATCATACACGCGATCATACCAAGAGATATCGTCATTAGTGAGAGACATGAGTCTCTGAGACCACCGTAGACATCCCTTGTTCTCCTTGAAAGCAAGCGTCTGCGGCAAGTGCGAAATAAACCACTTGTACAGCAGAGGCAGACAGCACACAATAACTCCTCCACCCTTTGCATTCCTCAGATGCAAAGAGACATAGGTATCACCCAACAGAGTTGGAACGGGATTAAGAACTGAAAAGATCCTAATGGCGTTCATGTCCACAAATTTGTCGATGTTGGGGAACAATACCAATCCATAGATGAGCAACACAAATAAAGCCTCAAAGGCATCCTCACTCATGGCCTTCCCATACACGGTAGCTTGAGCAATAAGGAAATCAGAAGGAAGACCCTGAATTCCACCTTTGGTAGTCAGATTAGCTTTAATCAAGGATTCATCTATGTGCAACAAGTTTGCAATCTCTCGAGCAGTCGGAATACTCTCCAAGCCACTGAACGGCACCTGATCCAGAATTGGGATCCCAATAAGATGAGAATACTCCTCCAAGGTAGGCAGCAACTGGAAATCCGGGAATGAGAAGCAATGATACAGAGGATCATAAAACTGAGCCAAAGTACTCATCAGTCCCTCATCAACTTGAGTAGTCAACAGAGGCAGAAGCTTCCCATAACGAGCTTTGAAACCCAAGGGATCTAGTACATAAGATGTCAGATTCCTTAACTCTTTTACATCGGGCTGTCTAAAGCTGTACTTCTTTGTATGCCTTTTCGGTCTTTCCATGTCTGAAAATTTTGCAAATAAACCCTTTTAAGTTCCTTGAAATTTTTTTATTTTTTTTGATGACATGAATGCAGATGAATGCATGAATGCATGAATGCAACAATCACACTCAAGGATCAAGCAAGTCACACCATACAAAGGTCATGGGAAAGCTCATTGTATCTCTAATATCAATCATCCATTTTGGTGGATTATGGTTTTCACCTTATCAACACCCAAGTTCCATTGATATTAACGGTACATGAACCGGCTCGAACATCCTTAATATCAATCATCCATTTTGGCGGATTATGGTTTACACCTTATCAACGCCCAAGTTCCATTGATATTAAGGATATTTGAACGACTCAACCACGAATCACGGGTTTGCTGAGAGTCACGAGCATGGAGTCCTAGTTAAGAACCACCCAAAGGGAGTGTACTAGGGTTTAAACCTGCCGAACATGTTCTACCAGAGGTTCCCATAATCATCGTCCCATCATTCGGATATTATCGGAGGAACGAATACTCGTATTCCAAAAATATTCTCAAGAGAGACTCTTATGAGTGTAGTATCGCGTAACAATCGCATCAGAACTGACATCTGAACGACCTCCGCACTACGTCCTAAAAATAGGCCAAGATGGGTTTGGTAAACTACGGTCCTTGGCTTCTAAGGCACATGATTGAAAGAATAATGCCTAACCACAAATAACTTGTGTGACATTATTAATCCAACATGACCTCCACCAAGTGAATGGACTCGCAAGTCAACTGGCTAAGGAATACTCCACACCAGTCAACAAGACTACGCCATTCTCCTATCCTAGAGTGCACTCGAGTTCGGGTATAGAACTCATCTCACAGAGATCACCAAAGCAAACAGCAATTGTATATCAAGCAATTCAAACATTACAATCAATACAGTTATCCCAAATTGTACAAAAATATGTCAAATAACAAATAAACAAATATCATACAACAAGGGTGAAAAGTAGGCAAAACCACCAGGGAAGGTCTAATTTTATCCCCAGCAGAGTCGCCACTTTCCTGTAGCGGTGTATTCGTCGCTATATGATTTATTGAGTAAACCATAAGCAAAGCATACAAAGAAATCGAGTCGCCACCGCACTTTTATTTATCCAAAGGAATGGCTAAAAAGCGAACAAAAGCCTAAGAAGTTTTACACATAGAAAACTAATGAAAAGATCAGAGAATCTGGGTAAGGGGTTAATTACGCAATGGGAAGGTGTTAGGCACCCAAAACGTCCTAGGTACTCCTAGGGAGCCCTTTTCACACTTGTTGTATAAAAAAGTTTATTTGTTTATGACATATTGTGCAAACATGATTGGGAAGATGAGAAAAGAATATACAATTTATTATTTTTGTGTTTGAACGGATGAACCCGTTGCCTACGTACCTTTCCATAAAAAGGTAAAGGATCAAAACGTCGTAGTTCGGCTAAAAGATTTCCAAAATATTAGTGGGTTCATTTTAAAACAAGAGCACTAAGGCTTTTCATTACCAATGGGAGAAAACTCAACCTGAATCAACAATCCACCATGCGAGGACGGCTTCAACATACTGGTGAGGGGTTAACCCTATAATAAGTATGGAAGACTTACAATCAACTCACTAAGGATAAGGTAAGATTTACATCAACCACTATGGTAATTGAAACCGATGGCTAATGTATGAAAACATATTAACAATGGACGAAGCCACAAAGCAATTGAATGGGTGAAGTTAATTGATTACGAGTATTTACAAAAGGATGGTCAAAGTATGGTTAAGATTCAATTCAGAAAGAAGTATCATCAAAATGAAGTTTGAAAAGTCAAGGACTTAAGGTCCAGGTTTCTAATTTGAAAAGAGATGAGAATGTTTGCACAACATGTATTTACAAGTTTTAAAAGTCAACAAGTGAAAAGGGGTTTGAAACAAAAAGGGTGTGGATGAAGGAGTGTAAAACTTCTTAGAAAGGTTCACCTCTTGAAATCATATAGAAGATGATTCAAGTGTGTCCTTTGGAATAAGGCAACAAAACAAGCAAGCAAATAAAAACGAGGTGATACCGGATGCCATCAATGGACTTATACCAATCTCACAAACAAAAGTGGATACCGGATACCAACCAATGGATTTACACCAATCTCCTAAAACAAAACAATGATACCGGAAGCCAATAAATGGACTTATTCCAATCTCACTAACAAAGGCGGATACCGGATACCAATAAATGGATTTACTCCAATCTCCTAGAACAAAACAATGATACCGGATGCCAATAAATAGACTTACTCCAATCTCACAAAGCAAAAGCGGATACCGAATACCAATAAATGGATTTACTCCAATCTCCTAAAACAAAACAATGATACCGGATGCCAATAAATGGACTTACTCCAATCTCACAAAGCAAAACGAAACATGGATATCAGATGCCAATCTATCTGGACTTATTCCAATCTCCACAGGATAATCATAGGAATACAAATGCCAACAACATGGACTTACAATTGTATCCTCACATACAACAAACAAACAGAAGCACTAAGCAAAGAGGACATAAGTGGCCAATGAAATGGTCTTACACTCAATCCCTTCCAAATCATAGGAACAATGGCCAATGAATGGACTTACAGTTGATTCCTCAATGGGCAAACTCAAACAAATCACACAGATATGAAATGATGATCATGCAATAATGAACAATTAATGATGATAAATGCACGAAGGCAAACAAGCAAACATGTACAGATGAATCAAGCAATCAATCAAACAAAGTCATTTAGCACACACTATATACAAGCAATTTGGCTCAAGCAAAGGTTAGACTTTAAAGTCAACTGGAATGGGGTAAGTGGTGCTCTTAACCTTAACATTGAGAGTTAAGGTGAAGCAGATGAAGGGATATGAGGGGTGTGCCTCATTGCTCTTATCCCTGGTCAGGGAGAGCATTGAATATCAGAAGGTGTGGGAGTTCAGAAAGTTGGAACTCTCTCCACAAGTTAATGACTCTATAGATCTTGGGTTAAGATTCACAATGCTACAACATGTAATGTGAGCAAAGGGAAGACACACAGAATAGTAGGAGATGGACTACCCATCTCTTTTATCTACCAATTGCCTTATCAAAAGGACTTTTCCTACTTGGGGACAAAGATAAACAATCACAAGCATTGCCTCTTAAGGAGGACTTCAGACAGGTACCTGGCCAAGTAACAGACCAGGTCTTCCAGACTACATGAAGAAGAGATGTTATACCTCAATGCTTAAGCTATCAAGCAAAGCAAAAGCAAGTTCACAATAAACTATAGCAACTAAGGTACCTGAAAACAATCCAACACAATCAGTATACAACTCAAAAAAAGAAAGTCAACAGACAACAGACAGTCAACTATACACAAGCAATACATCAAGCAAAGCACAAGCTCGACTCAAAGGAGCTAAAAGCATCCTACAAAACAAGTCAAAGTTAGTCCATAACAATCAAACAAACCTAGGGTCAAAGAAGAAGAAATATTCCAAAACATAACATGAAAATTTACAAGAATCAAGATTAATCAATCAAGAACAATATCCTAGTGGTCTCATATCAAAAGCATTCATCAAATTTATTTCATAAACAAACCATGTCAAAGCATGCAAGTTGAAAGCTCAATGAGGTAAACAGAAAGAACACAAGCATATTAATTCCAAAATGGCTCAATAAATTTCAAGAAAAATCATGTCTAAATAGAACACATCAAATGATCAGCACACCAAAAATCATGGCATTTGGACAAGTATAAGCATGTCAATTAAAATCATCAAGTCATGGGAAGCATAAACAAGCTCAAAGGAAGCACAAAATGATACATCAACTTAAGGCAATCCTAAAACAGAAATGACATAAGATAAATGACTCAAACCAAAGCCAAGATAAACTTAGATGTGTCTAGAATCAATGTACAAAATTTCAAGCTCATATGATAAGGCATAAGAATTTCACAAATCATGAAAGTTCAACACTCAACAAAAGTCCAATCATGACCAACCAGAAAATGAAATCTCAAACAAATTGGAAATGAATCCAAAAAATCTACAAAAAATCATGATTTTTCCTAACATCCAGAAGTAACATCATACAAAAATTCAGGTCATTTGCCATTTATTTGGAAAGGTAAATAAAATCAGCAAATTGGACAAGAAATGGTGTGACACATATTGTCACACCTCCATTAATCACATCATATCTCAACATCCAGAAATGAAAAAATAGCAAACCATATACCAAAATGACCAGGAATGAGTCTAGTTTATGCATGTAAATTTTCAACTTCATTGGATCAAGCATCATGATTTCATAAAAGAAATGGCAAGCAATGTGCAAGAAATGACATACATGAACAAACCCTAGGCTAAAAACAATTTCAACCGTGCACAAATCTTGGAAAAATATCCATAAAAAAGTACACACTACAAGGAACATTGCACAAAAAATCTCATGTGAATTGGACAATTATTTTAGGAGTTATGATTTTTTGAATGGAAAGAAAAAATTAAAAATCATGAATGAAGGCATATGAACATGTAAGGCATACAAGAGAAAATATACAAGGCAATTGGATTTTTGATGGAGCGGGTGTCGCGGCCTGAAAAATACAGTATGCGAAAAAAAACAACTGGCGAGAAAGAAATGACAGAAGAGTCGCCACCGTGCGTTATTTATCCCAAAGGAGGGAAAGGAAACGCTCGAAGTAAACCTGGAGAAAGGAAAGGAAAAGACAAGGTCTCGCAACCAAATCTTGGGTTCGGGAGTCGATTATGCGAAGGGAAGGTATTAGCACCCCTACGCATCCGTAGTACTCTACGGGATCCACTCTTGTTGTTCTTGTCTAAAGGGTGTGTGTTTATCTAATGTACTATTTACTAAAAGGGTCAAGAGAAAAATGACTCGCACAGATATCGCATCCATTGCATACGTATCTCATCTGAATATGAGAATCAGAGTCGTCGTAGCTCGGCTACCTATGGTTTAAAAAGGAGTGTGCTCGCTAAGACATCGCATCTTATGCCTACGTATCTCATCGCATCTGGTGAACTGAGCCATGACTGATAACTTCTGGGCACCCAATCTTTGACCAAAACACTTCAAAAGGACCCCTAGGTCATGTGAACATGTTGGACCAACCCTAGGGCCTTGCCTCAAAGGAAAATGCACTGACTTGCTTGATTGACTGATCTCCTGACCAGTTTGACCTAATTCTTCTGAATGGCTTGCACTTGGGCAAAAGGGACAATGCAATGTTATGCAGTGAACTATGTTAATGTTATGACCTAATATGAGAATGTATGTACAAAGGGTAGGTGCAAATTTGAGGTGCTACAGCGGGGAAGCGAACCGCGTGGGAATTTGAATTGAGGCGCCATGTGAAACGCAACGTTTCATTTAAATGAAACGCGAGCCAATCAGGAAACGACATTTGGCCCAATACATGAACGAGAAACAGAAAAACACATACAGGCAAGGCTTAGAAGGATCAAACATGACTGGAAATCAAAAACCCTAGTTGTTCATCACACATTCATCATGTTCATCATCATCAAGATCCAATGTGCACAGAAATTTACAAAACATATATCATTGAACTCGTCATTCAACACACATCACATATCCAGCATCAATTTGACCTAAATCTAACCATATCAAACGGATCGAGCAAAAACAAGTTTCACTCATCAGAATTCAAATCAACATAACTCTCTCAAAACTCAATGAAAATCCACGATCTAAAGTTCAGAATGATCAGTAATGAGAGATCTACAAGATGCACATAATTATTCCAAGAATTAGAGCATTCGAATTCTTACCTCAATGATGATGCAGAGCTGGAATCGTGTGAATCTGGCCCTGAGGAGCTGAAACAGATGCTCTATAGTGCTGAGGAAGATGAATGAATGATGGACAATAGCTCAACAATGCTTAATCTCGACGGAATCTTCAACTGCCATGAAAGTGCATGAACTTCAACAGCTGCGATTCTTCAAGAATTCTTCACAATCTTGCTTCAATAATCTTCAATTATGCCTGTAGAAGATGAATAAACCAAGAACAAAGCAAAAGCCACCAAGAAAATTGATGAAAAAGTTGAGAGAATTTGAGATGAAAATTTTTAGATCTGAGTTTGTGAAGTTGTTGTTATGAAATTCTGTTAGGATTATCATTATATACCCTCTGTTAATCAAGCCCTTAATCATCATTAGCCAAACGCAAGATGGATTAGTGAAATGAGCATGTTTATGCAAAAATGGCAAAAGAAACCTCATGCACACATGGCCAATGGAACAGTGCGAAATTCACTTGGAGCAAGCTTAAAAACCTGTTTTAATGCAAATGAGATTGATTGGAATTGAATAAAATGCATAATCTTCAAATTCACCTTTTCCCTCCAAAATTCAAATTAATTCAAGTAAAAAATGCAATATTTTTATGATGAGAATTTGTGAAATATGATGCATGATTATGATAGTAGGGATCTAGAGTGAAATGCTCCAAAAAGAACCACTTGAATTGGCCTTTTAGTTCAAAAGTTATGCTAGCTTGAAGTCCAAAAATCCTTGCCAATGATTTGATCATACCTTGCCAACCACAAATGAGAAATGGATGTTCTTGAACTTTTTGGAAAGGTGAGAGCAAGATCTTCAACTTTCATGTTGGACAAAATTTGATTTGAAGCTTGCTTGATGATGTAAAGTTGAGGAGAAGACCTTTCCATTTTTGGCAGTTTGAAATTACAGGTCACTTACTATTTTTGGAAACTTTCCATCTGACCTCAAATTCTTCAAGGTTGATGTCTGACATGTTAAATGAGGCTTGTATGGACATGAATGAGGTCTCTCTAACCATCTCCCACCTTCAAATCCATGATTGAATGCACAGTTGACTTGTGTTGACTTTTCTAGGGTTTCAGTTGACCTAGCTGTGATCAGATGAAATCCAAGCCTCTACCACTTGAGATCTTGATCCAAAATGATACCATGGTTCATATGAACTCTTGTGAATTATCATGGTGCCCAAATTCTTCAGAATGGCCACCATCTATAGCTCAATGCCTGCCTTTGACTGGTTTGACCTAATGTTGCTTCATCTGCAAGTAACAAGGTTAGATGACAATATTTTTGTACTTTTGGTTAGTAAACAAATGAAAAGCAATGATATACAAATACAAGACATGCTTGGTGATCAAGAATCACACTCAAAAGATGACCCACCCATAGGGAAGGAGGCAAAGTGCACAATGATCCTTGAGGCAATGATATGATATGATATGATGCCATGAGGGATCTTAGGGACAAAACTGGGGTCTTACATAAACCATAATCTCCCGAAATGGATTATTGATATTAATGATGACTTGAGCCATCCCGTGACCTTTGTGTGGTGTGACTTGCTTGATCCTTGAGTGTGTTTGTTGCATCCATGCATCCATGAATTCATCCACATTCATGTCATTGACAATAAGATTTTACAAGGAACTTAAAAGGTCTACTTGCAAATTTTCAAACATGGATAAGAAAACAAGGAATATGAAGAAGTACAGTTTCAGACAACCAGACTTGAAAGATTTAAGGCGTCTGACATCTTATGCATTAGAGCCCTTGAGTTCAAAGCTCGCCATGGGAAGCTTCTAACTATTCTCTCTACTAAGGTGGATAAGGGTCTGATGAGTGTGTTGGTGCAGTTTTATGATCCTCTGTATCGGTGCTTCACTTTTCCGGATTTCCAGCTTTTGCCTACACTTGAGGAGTATGCTTATCATGTGGGTATACCTATTCTTGACCGATTTCCGTTCAGTGGTTTGGAGAAGATTCCGTCTTCTCAAGAGATTGCTGACATGCTTCATGTGGAGGTATCCGACATTGTTGCCAATATGACTACCAAGGGTGGAATTCAAGGTCTCCCGTCTGATTTTCTGATTGCCAAAGCTACCGTGTTTGGGAAGGCCATGAGTAAGGAAGCTTTTGAAGCCATATTTGTACTCCTCATCTATGGGCTAGTGTTATTTCCCAACATCGACAACTTCGTGGATGTGAACGCTATTAGGATTTTCTCTTCTCTTAATCTCGTTCCAACTCTGTTGGGTGACACTTATTTCTCTTTGCATATGAGGAATGCAAAGGGTGGTGGTTCCATTGTATGATGTCTGCCTCTGTTGTACAAGTGGTTTATTTCGCACTTGCCTCAGACGCTTGCCTTCAAGGAGAACAATGGATGTCTACGGTGGTCCCCGAGACTTATGTCTCTCACTAATGATGATATCTTTTAGTATAATCGTGTTTATGATGTCGTTAAGATTATTGTTTCTTGTGGTGAGTTCTCCAATGTACCTCTTCTTGGTACATGTGGTGGAATTAACTACAACCCTACTTTGGCTCGTCGTCAGCTTGGGTTCCCCTTAAAGAATAAACCTAACAACATTTCTTTGGAAGGCTTATTTTTTCAAGAGGTTAAAGATCCCTAAAACCTGAAGGATAGGATGGTCCGCGCCTGGCGCAGGGTTCATAATAAAGGGAGGAATGAGCTTGGTCCGAAGAATTGTGTTGCTTTGGAACCTTACACCTCTTGGGTAAGGAAGAGAGCCCTCGAGTACCGCATGCCGTATGAGTATCCGAGACCTACCCCTATGGTTATGGATAGGCCTTCAACCCTCCCTAATCAAGGAGTGGAGGAGTTGAGAGACGAAAACTGTTCGCATGCTTGGGTTCGTGAGCATGAGGAGCTTCTTCAGCAGCTCAAGGATAAGGATTCAATGATCGAGTTTCTAGAGCATCAGGTTATTTATGAGCCCGATGATGTGGTTACTTCTCTCCTACCTCACTCATCTAGGTTTTGGAAGAAGAGATATGATCAACTCGCCAAGGAGAAGGCCGACATGGTAGCAGCTTACGAGAGAGAGGTGAAGAGGCTTCGTGCGACGTATCTTCCGATCTCGAAGGCTTTAGACGACTGCTTCTAGGGCTCCATAGGATGTTTATTCTCCTTTTCTCTTGTATTGTATTTGGTTATCGAGACTGTACTACTTCTTTGGTGTAAAAAGTTTCCAAATATTATATTGCTATGAATATTCCACATATGTCTTTAAAAAGTTCAATATTTTCAAAAATTTGCAAATAGATACTTATAAAGTTCCTCTGATAAAAAAACAAATCATATGCACGAGCATTGAATTCAAATTATTGATTGCTTGTTTGTGTGCTAATTCCAAAGGAAATGAGCATCTTGAGTCATCTCTATATGACTCCAAGAAAAGGAACTCCAAGGGTTATCTTTCCCCTCTTATCTTAGTATGCTTTAGGACTAACCCTTATTTCCTCTCCCCATTCTAACCAAGCCAAAAATCATTTTCAAAACTTTGACTTTATTTCAAATTAGAAACCTGGGCCTTAGGCCTTAGGTTTTGGTTCCGAGCCCTTGATATAGTGGTCTAACTCTTTGCTCTTCATTTATTTTGAAGACAAGCTGACGCATCCGTACCGCACTCGCGCAAACGTCAAAGCAATGGCCGAACAACTAGAGAACGAGAACAGAGAGCTCAAAGAAGAAGTCAGTCGGTTATCTGCTTTAGTGGAGTCTCTGCTCCAAGCTCAGAAGCAAGTTGTAAATGTGCAAGCGTCAGCATCCAGTCAAGCGCCTAAGGCGGCTCCTACCTCTATACCAGCCCGTGTTATGGGATCAGTTAACATCATGCCTTCCGGTTACCCTTAGGGGATGCACCATAATTTCATGCCTGAAGGACATCATTCGTAAGTGCCAGTTTAGCCGACATCTAGCCCGGTCCCTATGGTGCCACCCCCGGTGGTTAATTCTGTTCCTACTCCAGCTCCCATTCCTCAAGTCCTTGTTTACGAGACTATCTACCATTCCGAAGCCTTTGAGAACCCGGATGTGTATGACAGGTTAGATGAGATGAAATACCAGTTCTCTGATTTGAGGAAGGAAATAAAGGCCCTTCAAGGGAAAGACTTGTTTGGAAAGAGCGCCTTTGAGCTCTGTTTGGTCCCAAATGTAAAGATTCCAGTGAAATTCAAGGTCCCAGACTTTGAAAAATACAAAGGGAATAGTTGTCCGCTCAGCCATCTGGTCATGTATGCTAGAAAAATGTTTATGCATACCGACAATGATCAACTGCTCATCCATTATTTTCAAGACAGCCTATCTGGCGCTGCCTTGAAATGGTATATGGGTCTTGACTGTCGCTCTGTACGCACTTTCAACGACCTCGGTGAGGCCTTCGTAAAACAGTACAAATATAACGTGGACATGGCTCCAGACAGAGAAGAGCTGAGGGCAATGTCCCAAAAATACAAGGAAACCTTCAAGGAGTACGCCTAGAGGTGGAGCGAGTTGGCAGCTCAGATAGTGCCACCATTGGAGGAGAAGGAGATGACAAAGATCTTTTTGAAGACTTTGAGCTCTTTCTATTATGAGCGCATGATTGCTAGTGCCCCCTCGGACTTTACCGAAATGGTAAATATGGGGATGAGGCTAGAAGAGGGAGTCCGTGAAGGACGTCTGTCCCGTGATGACAATGCGGAAAAGAAGTATGGAGGATTTGCCAGGAAGAAGGAAGGGGAGACTCATGTTATTTCTTCCCATAATAAAAGAAGACCCTCTGTGAGGAGGAAAGAAGTCCGACCGGTCGTCAACTAACACCAGGTGGCTCATATAGCACCTGCTTTCAGAGAAGCTCAATAACCACAACAACAATCTCGACAACAACAACAGGCTTACCAGTCTCGCAATAATAACAACAACAGCACCAACAATTATGAGAGGAAGAGGGTGACTTTTGACCCAATTCCTATGACATATGCTGAATTGTATCCTTCCTTGATTGATAGGAAGTTGATAACTCCACGTGATCCTCCTGCTGTGCCAGCCAATCCCCAATGGTGGTACAAGCCTGAACTTCATTGTGTGTATCATTCTGGTGCGCCCGGACATGATGTGGAGAATTGCTTTCCGTTGAAGACCAAGGTGCAAGACCTTGTGAGGAGTGGGATACTATTCTTTGAGGATGTAGGCCTAAAATGTTTAGAAGAACCCATTGCCCGAGCATGGGAAGGCAGCTGTCAACATGGTTCAGGGTTTCCCTGGCAAGTATAAAGTCCTTTATGTGAATGACATAAGGCAGTCCCGGGTAGAGATGCATAAGTTGTTATGTGAGCATAGTCACTATGAGCGTGATCATGATAGGTGCCACGTGTGCACTGTTAATGAAAGAGGATGCCGCAAAGTAAGGAGGGACATCCAAGAGATGCTAGACCAAGGGATGATTGAGATACTTCAAAATCGTAATGAGGATGAAGTCGATGTTATTACTCCTGTGTTCAATATTCCTGATCCTATCGTTATTAAGTATGATGGCAGCAAAAAGAAGGTGGTGCCAACTCTTGTGATTAAGCCAGCGGGCCCTGTCCCGTATGTGTCAGACAAAGCGGTTCTGTACCGTTACAATGCTGTTATGCTGGAAGATGGGAACGAGGTGTTGTTTCCCTCAACCTCTGTTATAAGCATTTCCGATGTTAGTGGAGTGACCCGTAGTGGTCGTGTTTTCTCGGCTCAGCCGAAATCCCATGAAAACATCGTGAAGAGAGATGTTGTTAGTCCTGCTGGTCCCGTATGGACTTCTCTTTCAAATCATTCTATTCCTGCTGTGAAGGGTGTTGACCCTATTGTTGCCAAAGCTGATAAAGCTCCTATCCTAGTTGGCCAGTCTGGCATTTTGAGAGAGGATGGTGATGAGATGATGAGGCTCATCAAGAGGAGCGAGTACAACATTGTGGAGCAATTGCTTCAAACTCCATCAAAGATATCTGTTCTATCTTTGTTGATGAATTCAGATCCATACCGCGAAGCGTTGCAAAGGGTGTTGGACGTGGCATATGTGGATCACAATGTCACAATTGAACAGTTTGATAGCATTGTTGCAAATATAACTGTCTGCAACAACTTGAGCTTCTGCGATGATGATCTTCCCGAAGAGGGAAAAGACCACAATTTGGCCTTACATATCTTTATGAACTAGAAAGATGATGCCTTGTCCAATGTGTTGGTGGACACAGGGTCATCACTTAATGTATTGCCAAAGTCCACTCTTGCCAAACTTTCATATCAGGGGCCTCCCATGAGGCAGAGTGGAGTGGTACTAAAAGCTTTTGATGGATCGCGCAAGACCATGATCGGTGAATTAGACCTTCCGATCAAGATTGGACCTAGTGATTTCCAGATCACTTTCCAAGTTATGGACATACATCTGTCATACAGTTGTTTACTTGGTAGACCATAGATTCACGAGGCAGGTGCCGTGACATCCACCCTGCACCAAAAGTTGATGTTCGTCAAGAACAAGAAGTTGGTGGTGATAGGGGGAGACAAGGCTCTCTTGGTCATCCATTTATCTTCCTTTTCCTACATTGATGCTGAGGATGAGGTTAGAACTCCATTCCAAGCCTTATCTACTACTTAGCCTTCTAGGAAAAGACTTTCTTCATTTGTCTCCTACAATGACGCGAAGTTGGCCATCGAGCATGGTGCAACTAATGGTTTGGGGAAAATGATAAAGATGGAAGATAATAAATCCCGTGCTGGTATAGGGTATTCTTCTGGTGTTTCTAATGATCTTGGGCTGTTTCAGAGTGGAGGTTTCATCCACACCATTCAAGATTAAGAAGCTGCTGCTATCATTGAAGAAGATTAAGAGGAAGACCTCGGCAACTATGTCATACCTGGCGGAATCTGCAATAATTGGATCGCTGTTGATGTTCCAAAAATTATCCATAAGTCAACGTAATACGTTCATTCTTGTTTAAAAAACCTTCTCCCATGCCAAAAGGAGAAGTGAAGACATTGTTGGCATAATTGATTAATACAATGATATTCATTCAATAATCGCATGTTAAATGTTTGTTTTCCAAATTATTTTTCATTTTTGCTTTTTGCATGAAATTGGTGATCACCATCAAACCCTAAAAAAGAGAATAAAATCAATCTTTTCATCTGCATAACGATTTTCCTTGTTTGAATTCTGAAATCTCTTTTATACTGAAAATCATTATGCAGGTTAATCAAACCCATTGAACATAATCATCCAACACCATCTCCCAACTTTGAGTTCCCTGTATTTGAGGCGGAAGAAAATGATGTTGAAGAGATTCCTGATGAGATTACCCGTCTGCTTGAGTACGAGGAGAAGATCATTCAGCCACATCTTGAGAATCTGGAAAAGTCAACTTGGGGTCTGAAGACTGCATTCGTGAAGTAAAGATTGGGGCACTCCTTGAAGAGTTTGTTAGAAGGGGTTGATTGAGTTGTTACGAGAATATGTCGACGTCTTTGCCTGGTCGTATGAAGACATACCTGGTCTAGATACTAATATCGTGCAACATTTCTTGCCGTTGAAGCCTGAGTGTGTGCCTGTGAAGCAGAAGCTCAGAAGAACTCATCCTGATATGGCAGTAAAGATTAAAGAAGAAGCTCAGAAGCAAATTGATGCGGGGTTTCTGGTGACTTCTACATATCCTCAAAGGGTGGCCAATATTGTGCCTGTACCTAAGAAAGATGGAAAAGTCCAAATGTGCATGGATTACCGTGATTTAAATAAAGCTAGTCCAAAAGATGATTTTCCTCTACCACACATTGATATGTTGGTAGACAATATGGCTAAATTCAATGTCTTTTCATTTATGGACGGATTTTCCGGTTACAATCAGATTAAAATGGGACTTGATGATATGGAGAAGACAACATTCATCACACCTTGGGGAACATTTTGTTATCGAGTGATGCCCTTCAGTTTGAAGAACGCCGGAGCCACGTATCAACGTGATATGACTACCTTATTTCATGACATGATGCACAAGGAGATCGAGGTGTATGTCGATGATATGATTGCAAAGTCGAAAACGGAAGTTGAACATGTAGAACACTTATTGAAGCTTTTCCAGCGTTTGAGGAAGTACAAACTCCGCTTGAATCCGAACAAGTGTACATTTGGAGTCCGTTCAGGAAAGTTATTGAGCTTTATTATCAGCGAGAGAGGTATTGAAGTTGATCCTGCCAAGGTCAAAGCAATACAAGAGATGCCTGCGCCCAAAACTGAGAAGCAAGTCCGAGGTTTTTTTGGCCACTTGAATTACATTTCAAGATTTATATCCCACATGATTGCCACATGTGCGCCTATATTCAAGCTCCTCCGGAAAGATCAGCGTCATGATTGGACTGAGGATTGCCAAAAGGCCTTTGACAGTATCAAAGAGTATTTGTCCAAGCCTCCGATTCTGTCTCCACCTATTAAAGGGAGACCGTTGATTATGTACTTGATTGTGCTTGATGATTCCATGGGTTGTGTCCTTGGCCAGCAAGATGAATCAGGGAAAGAAAGAATATGCAATATACTACTTGAGTAAGAAGTTCACCGACTATGAGTCTCGGTACTCAATGCTTGAGAAGACATGTTGTGCTTTGGCTTGGGCTGCTAAGCGTTTACGCCAGTATATGTTGAATCATACAACTTGGTTGATATCCAAAATAGATCTGATCAAGTATATGTTTGAGAAGCCTGCTTTAACTGGGAGAATTACCCGTTGGCAGATGTTGTTGTCTAACTGAGTATGATATTGAGTATCGAGCTCAAAAAGCAATTAAAGGTAGTATCTTGGCTGACCATTTGGTGCATCAACCAATTGAAGATTATCAGTCTATGCAATACGACCTCCCTGATGAAGAGATTCTATATTTGAAAATGAAAGATTGTTATGAACCATTGCTTGAGGAAGGGCCAGAGCCTGGTTCCCGATGGGGCATGGTGTTCGATGGCGCTGTCAATCAGTATGGAAATGGTATTGGGGCAGTGATTATTACTTCTCAAGGCACACATTTTCCTTTTACATCAAGGATAAATTTCAAATGCACGAATAATATGGCGGAATATGAGGCTTGTATTTTGGGTTTGGAAGAATGTATTGATCTTAGGATCAAACATCTTGATGTTTATGGCGATTCAACCCTTGTTGTTAATCAGATTAAGGGTGAATTGGAGACGAATCAGCCTGGCCTCATCCCATATAGAGATTATGCGAGGAGGATTTCAACTTTCTTTACTAAAGTTGACTTCCATCATATTCCTCGAGATGAGAATCGGATGGCGGATGCTCTCGCTATGCTTGCTTCAATGATTGCTGTCAATTATTGGAATGAAGTCCCAAATATTACCGTGATGCGCTTAGATAGACCAGCTCATGTGTTTGCAGTTGAGGAAGTGAAAGATGATAAGCCCTGGTATTATGATATCAAGTGCTTTCTCTAAAGTCATACTTACCCGCCTGGGGCATCTGTTAAAGATAAGAAAACTTTGAGGAGATTATCTGGCAGTTTCTACCTTAATGGTGATGTGATTTACAAGAGGAATTTTGATATGATTCTGCTCAGATGCGTGGATAGACACGAAGTGGACCTGTTGATGACTGAAGTCCATGAGGGTTCATTTGGTACTCATTCCAATGGACATGCCATGGCGAAGAAGATGTTGAGAGCAGGCTACTATTGGATGACAATGGAGTCTGACTGCTGCAAGTTTGTGAAGAAATGCCACAAGTGTCAGATTTATGCGGATAAGATTCATATTCCCCTGACACTTCTGAATGTTATTTCCTCACCATGGCCTTTCTCCATGTGGGGAATTGACATGATCGGCATGGTTGAGCCTAAGGCGTCGAACGGTCACCATTTTATTCTCGTAGCCATTGATTACTTCACCAAGTGGGTTGAAGCAGCATCATATGCAAATGTGACCAGGCAGGTGGTTGTGAGGTTTATCAAGAACCAACTCATATACCGATATGGTGTGCTAGACAAGATCATTACTGATAATGGATCTAACTTGAACAATAAGATGATGAAAGAGTTGTGTAACGAGTTCAAGATTACACATCATAATTCTTCTCCCTATAGACCCAAGATGAATGGGGCTGTTGAAGCTGTTAACAAAAACATCAAGAAAATTATTCAGAAGATGGTTGTCACGTACAAAGATTGGCATAAGATGTTGCCATTTGCTTTGCATGGCTATCGTACGTCCGTCAGTAATTCAACACGGGAAACCCCTTTCTCTCTTGTATATGGCATGGAGGCCGTGCTCCCAGTAGAGGTCGAGATCCCGTCAATGAGAGTCTTGATGGGAGCCAAGTCGACTGAGGCTGAATGGATTCAGAGTCGTTATGACCAACTGAATTTGATTGAAGAGAAGAGATTAACTACCATGTGCCATGGTAAGTTATATCAACAAAGGATGAAGAAAGCCTTTGATAAGAAGGTCAAGCCTCGCGTGTTCCGAGAAGGTGACCTCGTACTCAAGAAAGTCTTGTCTTTCATGCCCGATTCCAGGGGCAAGTGGACTCCAAACTGTGAAGGTCCATACGTTGTTAAGAGAGCCTTTTCAGGCGGTGCTTTGTTGCTCACAACTATGGATGGGGAGGATTTCACTCGTCCTGTGAATTCAGATGCAGTCAAGAAATACTTCGCCTTAAAATAAAAACAGAATAACTTGCTAAGTTGAAAACCCGAAAGGGCGGCTTAGGAAAAAATGAGTGTCTCAGTGGATTGAAAACCCGAAAGGGCGATCCAGGAAAAAGTTAGAGACATGAAAAAAAAAATGAATTTGTATCCTGCTAGATTGAGTACCTCACCCTGGGGCAATCTAGGAAAAAATTAGGGATTTGGCAAGTAACTGCATCCTGACAAGACTTTGTTCTACAACTGTCATCTGTCATAGATTCTCGCTCAGTCATCATCAACTGAAGTTTCAAATACAGTGGATTCAAAGTTGGTGGAGAAACGGTCATTATGTTCAATGTAGCCCTTTTTCCATGAATATCACCAATTTCAAATTTGTAAAGATCCATGGAGTCTCGCCATTTGCGGACTACCATTCTCTTAGATAAATTTGAGCCTTTATCCAATTCTTTGCACTCTTATTTGTTTCTGTTTAACAAACGTTTGCATGTTTTAATTGGTGAATATCATTGTTTTAAACAAATAAAGTTTTCATGGATAAACTGTTTTAAACAAAGTGAACATTCACAATGACTGAAAGGATAAATGGAATGTCTTCAGTGCTTTCCCAAGGATAGTATGATCACCAAAGGGTAAGACATTTGTTCGTACTCTGGCATTTTTGCTCCTTATGTCCTCTTCATTAGCTTCCAAGTTGTCTCCCCAGCGAGCGTAGAAAGAGTAGTACATCATCAGCTTCCCAGAAAGTCGGGTATGAGAAGTTCTCCTTGATGGTAGTAGATTAATCGGTCTTATGGATTACTTTCCCCTAGAAGAATTTTTGGATGTTCATCCAATGCATTCCCGGGTAGTTTGTTTGTGTATACATACTTGTTTCTCCATACTTGTTTCTCCCGCGGAGTTTTAGCAATCCATGATTGGTATATGGTTGATTTGTGAATGATCCCTTATTTTCCAAGGTCTTAGCCTTGATCTTTTAGAGATGTGTATCCCTCTATATCAGGCACTGGCATTTGTGTTTTATCATTTGTATGGTTGTCATACCTTGTATGGATTGACCTAAAATCCCTTATAGATTGATAAAATTTGATATGCTTTAAGTTGAGAATATTCCTTATCTCATTATCCTGACTATCTACTCACAAGGAAGGTTATATTTCCCCAGCATGAGTAAGAATCCCCAATGGGTTAAGCATGTGATAATTGTTTCCTCAGTAGGAAGTTGCCTAGTGCAGTTGATGAAGGGCTTATTTCCCATTTCATTTGTCTTGAAAAGAGGTATCCCTGGCATGTCGCTCGTTGATGAAGGATTCATTACCAATTTCTCCAGCAAGGGTAGTTTCCTCAAGAGCATTTACAGCTTGTCCCCGGTAGGGTTGCCAGATCAGAGTTTGATGTGTGTATCTCCTCCGAGTCTGAAGATTTCTTCTAGCGTTGAGAGATGGCGGTGAAGATGTTTATTTCCTTCCCCAGTGGAGAAAAATGCTATTATTCCCTTTTGCAGAGTTTCCTCTCCGGTAGATAGAATGGAAGTGTTTTGATTGATGTACATCTGATTGGTGGTTGTTCCCCATAGAGTTTTACATAATTCCTTGATAAGTTTCCCCAGTAGAGCTTCTTCTCTGGCGGATCTTATTGTTATGTAACCACCTGTCCCCGAGAGAGTTATTGGAAATTCCCCGGCAAACTTTCTGCATCTTCCTTATGTCAGGATTGTTTGCTCCTAGAAGACTTCTCCCATGCAGAGTGTTATCTCCTGCAGTTGGAAGTTTTGAATTTGCTTATCCCCAACTATGGTTAAAGTCTTCCCTTTTTTACTTTCATTCCAGAGGTAATCCCCATCAGAGTTGAGTTCTCTGTTTGGTTATTTTCTTTCGCTGCTCCTGAATACATCTTCTTTGTATCCTCAGCAAGTGTAGCTTTTAGATGGGGTTTGATATCCCCGATGATTTATTTTCATCCTTCTCGGGTTATTCCCAAGTTGAGTTCTCTAGTATGCTTCGCCCTTCTTGTCGAGACGTTGTCCGAGTGTTTGCCCGTGATTCTTGGACTTGTTTGTGTTAGATATGTCTGTTTGTCAGCATTAATCATGCTCAAATCATGCATATACATGCATAATCATAGCCTTCAGATATTCATGATGCACTCTTTGCCATATATCTTTGTTTGTTATCTCCTGCTATTGGTGAAATGTTATTCCCCAAGCAGATGTTTGTGTCTGATCTCTCCACATAGAGTCAGCCCCACAGGCAGAAAGTGTCTATTTTTCCTTCTTTCATCCCCACTGAGTTATCTCCTCATGGATGATTACTATTTCAGTTTCCTCCCCAGTTGTGTATCGGGGTGGAATTACTCCCCTGAGTTATATACTCATCGGGTTGAGTCTTGTTTGATTGTGTCTTTCTAGTTTGTTCCTAGATTGATTCCTTTCTTGTTATCCCCTGCAGTTCCCTGTGGATCAGTTGCTCAATTGCTCAGTAACCAGTAATCGTTCATCCTTTCCCCAACGGATCTTGTAGCCTTATACCCAGTAACCAGTAGTTGTAAGTCCTATTTCTGTGGTTTTCTACCCAGTAACCGGTAGATGTAATCCCCTCTTTGTTGGTTATCTTTACCCAGTATTCGGTATTGATATTCCTTCGTTTTTGAAGTATACCACCTAGTAACCGATGGTATATGTCTTGGATAATTGCTTTTGCCAGGCAATTTATCCCTAGCGAGTCACCTTTCATTAACCCTCGTTTAGTGATGATTGTTTCTCCTTCTGATTGGTCATTATTTTATACCCAGTAACCGGTATCCCGATGTCCTTTCTTTTTGGTCGATTTAGCCTTTATTAACCCAGTAACCGGTTGCGGATAATCTTTCATGCGAGTATGTTATCTACATTCTTACCCATATAACGGTAGTAAATAATATATCTCATGCGCTCTTCAGTCGAAGTCTTTATCTTCCCCAGTCGAGTAAGATTCATATTTCCTTGTGAAATCAAATGTTCATCCTGTAAGTCGAGTTTGCTTTTTCAGCCCTCCTTTCGGATGATGAGTATCTTGGATATGTTCCCAATTCACGCCTGTTTGGTCATCTATTATATACCCAGTAACCGGTATCACTGGTGTTCCTTCCTTCGGCTCCCTATTATGACTTTTTGTCCCCTGTGGAGTCAGATTTTCCTGAGTTGAGATGTGCTTTTGGGTCCTCCTCAAATGTTTCGGATGATTGATATCTTTCACCCTTATACCGGACTTAGATATTCTTTCTCCCTGAGCGTGTTGTTCTCTCACCCAGTAATTGGTGTTTTGATAACATGTCTCCCTTTGAGTTTATTACCCAGTAACCGGTAATATCTCGTTGTTTCTTTCTCAACTGAGTCCTTTGTGGACATCCCCGTCTGAATCCGGATTTTTTATCTGATGTATCCTTTGTGGATAGTTTTGCTGTATTGGCATATTCCCCAATATATGCATCTTTACGTCAGCTCGAGTCTTTCCATCGATTTATTTTCGTGGAATCCCTTCGTATCTCCCAACAAGTTTTCAAGTCATGACCTGCTCATGCATTTTTACCTTATTTCTCCCAGAGTCTTTGTCTCCCTAGTGAGTATGTTACTCCTGTGGATTTTCGGTTTCTCCCGATTTCTTTTCCTTTGTGGAAATTATTCACCATGAAGATTTTATTTTGCATACATACATTTGCATCATGAGGTCTCTTAGGGACCAAAATTCGTCTCTTTGAAATTATTTAAGCCCATTCTATCTCGTCGAAACGAAGATTTTAACCTTCATATCTCCGGCTAGAATGACCTTAAATAGGGGCATCTATAAGACCCTAATTTTTACCGTAAGATCCCTCATGGCATCATTTTATTGCACAAGTGCATTGCCTCAAGGATCATAGCATGTTTGGCTCCTTAACCCTAGGGTTAGGACTTGTTTGAGCGGTTTGAGATCACCAAGCATGCTTGTATTGTATATTATAGCTTTTCTTATTTGATTACTAACCAAAAGCACAAAAATATCTCACTAACTCTTTTTGTTTTGAAGCTCAAGTGATCATTTGCTCCACAATGCTCCTAGGAGGCTCCTAAGCCCAATAAAATGGCTAGATGAAGATCAGAAAAAGCATGACAATGGTCCACAAAGTTCCAAATCATAATATATTTCTCCCAAGTATCTCAATTTTCCAATTTGATCAAGATAACCCAAAGGGATTGAAGATTGTTTCCCAAGGAAACCCTAATTTCACTATGCTTTGACTGTGCCATGCCCATGAAGCAATATCAACCTCTGATCAAATTTAATCAAGGGAAGTTCTTTCATTTATCTTTTTATTCATATATGATCCTATTTGAGGCCCCTCATTCATTTATTCATCAAGATTGGAAGTTTGGTCTTGAAAAGTTGACCAGTCAAGTCATTTGACTAAGCTGAGGATCAATGAGATATAACTTTTGATTTATTTGTCAAATGAAGATCACCCCAAGATAAACAATGTTTCTAAGAACCTTATGCACAACTTTCATGTTCATCAAAATTCCATTTGAAGCTTGGAACTTCATCATTCATTTCAAAACATTATAGGTCATTTTGACTGAACCCCTAATTTTGGGTCAATTTTCCAAGGGAATAACTTCCTTAATGTTTATTATTTTGGGGTAAGACAAAAGGCATTGGAAATATTGAGATGTCTAATTCAAATGTTATGGTTGAAAAAATTTCATAATCCTAAAATAAATACATGTGATAATGCAAAACATTATAGGTAATCTTGGACCTAATTCATTGAATTTGAAAAAGTACCCAACTTCAAATGCCCATAACTTTGTCATAGAAAATCCAATTGATGCAAACTTTGAGTCTAGATTTACCATATTGAAAAGATATACAACTTTGATGTTGGAGATGTTTTCATTTGAATCTTGTATCATGAGGACAGAGGGGTTTGATCAAGCTTACTTTTTGTGAACTTTTTCAAAATGATTTGGACATGTTTTGTACTTGAATTTTCCCGGCCAGTTTTGATCAATTTGCACATGCCAAATGATTTTTTCCCAACATGCCTTTTGTTCCTTATTTCAAGAGCTTTCCAACCATTACTCACAATAGTCCTTAGAGTCTACCATTTGGGAGTTTCGAATTTATTTTCATGTATGTGCATTTTGGATTTTTTATGTTATAACTTGGTATGCAAGAATTTCCCATCCATTGTGCATGACCAAATGCCTTTCATGTGAGCGCAACAAGCTTCTGCAGTCATTCATGGGCCTCTCACACACCCACAAAGGTCCATGCAATCTAATTCCAATTTCCATGCACATGAATAAAGTGTGATGATCTGATACATTCAGTTATAAATAAACACCTCATGAGCTTCATTTAGAAACCTTTTTGGAGATCCCATACGCTGCTGCACTGAAACAATAACCCTCACCAAAGGAATCACTCATAATTTTTCAGATTTTCGAGCTTGAAATTCAGTAGCATTAGCTGAGTTTCAAAGCTAGATTCCTTAGCCAATCATCTTCCATACATCCAGGGAGCAAAGAGGAGCAAAGATCTTGGAGAATTCGTGGCCAAAAGTTCATCAATTCAAAGGTATAATTTCAAACTTTTTGGATTTGAAACTCCTAATTCAATGTAGATTTCTTGCGTTTTGGTGGTTCTTTGAAGTCCTCATACTTAAGGCAAGCTTTTGATGCATTTAATTTGCCATTTCATGAACAATCATGTGGACACCATGATTTTCAAATTCATCTTTCTCTCAATATAGGAAGATTGAAGGAAATCCATTGGTACAATGATGATCTACATCACATGAGCTTCATTTCCATGTCCTTGTTTTCCATTTTTATTGAGATTTGATTTCTGCAACTTTTGGCCGGAGTTTGTGTGTCTGGCCGGAGAAGATGGTAGTTTCCACCACCAGCACCACGTGTGCTTGCTTATGGCCATTGGATCTCCCTTCCATGATCTAATCGTGCACGTCCGTTTTAATTACTTGCTTCGTTTTGTGGCGCGTTTGACTTGAACCTAGCGTGTGTCCTCAGATCCAGGCCATACATCCTTGCCATGTCAATTAATGAATTGCATCATGTGGCTTAGGCTTTTTCGCTTATTTAATTTTCTTTTTATTTTCTGTTAATTCATTTCATTTTCAAAAATTCATTAAAAATTCATTTGATGTCAGAAAAATGTGAGACCAACTCTAAAACTTTTCTTGAAAAAATTAGTTTCATATTATGACTTTTAATTATTTGTGTGACTTAATTTGATATTTTTTATGAATTACTTGGTTTTTAATGATTTTAATTCATTTTAAAATACTTTCTGACTTTTAAAAAATACAAAAATATTTTCATAGCATCTATGGATCATGATAAGTCAATAAAAAATAGTCTCAATAATTTCTTGTTTGTTTTGAGATTATTTGAGATTTTAATTCATATTATGTTATTTTTGGTTGTTTTTAATTGATTTTAATTACTTTCTGATTTCAAAAATTTGTGAGGAAATTAGTCAAACTTTGTTTGACTATGTTGAACCTATGAGAATTTAATTAGACTTTTTGAAGTTGCTTTGAATTGAATTTGAGGTTCCATTTGGTTTGTTTATTTTTTTATTTGTATTTTCTTTTAATTCAAAAAATACCAAAAAAAATATCATTGACTCCTTGACTTGTTATATTCATTTCTCTTCTGTTTGGTGTTGATTGAGGTTGAGTTGATTCAACTTTGGTCAAATTCATTGGATCTTGTGGTTTGAAAATCCTTAAGGATCATCACCTAGAAAGATGAATGAGTTTGATCAAGTGTGAGTTATACCTTGATAAATTGGGATTGGTTGTTGACTTCTTACCCCCCCTCCCTTTCATCTTCATCCCTTTCTTTCCCTCAATGGCCCATGAGTTAAAGTCTTGACTTTGGTCTTGACAAATAGAAGTTTAATCTTCTTTGATCCAAATCAAATTCAAATTGATCCATGATCAAGTGAGTTATTTTGTGTCAAAGATAGGTTACTTCTTGGTCAAGGAAATAACCAAAAGTCAATACAAGGCCCTTCCCCTTTTGTTTGGCATGGCAAGTTTATGGAGCTTGGCTTACTAGTCATGACCTCTAACTTGTGTTCTTTGCCTATATTCTTATTGACCGGCCTCAGATAGGTGTGACTACTACATTAGTCCACTTACGATTGCTTAATATAGCGCTACATTATCTTATGACAAGCTAACATAACTCTACTAACTACTAACTTTAATTTGAGCTTTTAAATTCTTTTCATTTACTTTTAATGCCATTTATTTCTTGCTAATTATTCATCTTGATTTTCATCTTTGCTCACTTGAGCATATATTTTATGTTTATTTCATTTTTCTTTTGCTCATTTGAGCCCATTATTGTATATAAATATATTTCTATTTTTGTCTTGTGTTGTGTTTGTTTTGATGTGAACCCAAAAATGTAAAAGGAGAAAGGACTTAGAATTAGAATTTACCCATGTTTAAAGGAGTTCAAGAGCAACTAGGCCTCATGCCTTTAGAATGCAAATGTGTTGAAGAGCAACTAGGCCTCATGCCTTTAGAATGCTAAAATTCAAAGTTGACCTCAAAGGACTTCTCCTCAAACTTATTATTTGTCCATTCCCTTTATTGTGTTGTGAGCTTTTTGATGTGTGCTTTTATGTGACAGGGATCCCATCTTAATATTGTGAAAAGAGGACCATTGTCATGAGTAGCCAAGTTAAGAGCCAAGCTAAATGGAGATCCTAGGAGCTTGAATTCAAATTATTGATTGCTTGTTTGTGTGCTAATTCCAAAGGAAATGAGCATCTTGAGTCATCTCTATATGACTCCAAGAAAAGAACCTCCAAGGGTTATCTTTCCTCTCTTATCTTTGTATGCTTTAGGATTAGCCCTTCTTTCTTCTCCCCATTCTAACCAAGCCAAAAATCATTTTAAAAACTTTGACTTTATTTCAAATTAGAAACCTAGGCCTTAGGCCTTTGACTTTTCAAAACCATTTTCATAGATACTCATTGTAAATAAACTTTAAATCCAACTTTGACCACATTTTGTAAATAAACCTAACTTGTAAATATAACCCATTTCAAGTTGTTTTGTGATTCCAATGGCCACTTTGTTAAAATCTTTTCAAAAACATTAGTCATAGGTTTGAGTTATCATAGTGGTTGATGTAAATCTCACCTCATCCTTAGTGATGGATTATAAGCCTTCCATGCTTATTATAGGGTTACTCCCTCACTAGCATGTTGAAGCCTTCCTCACATGGTGGATTGTTGGTTTAGGTTGAGTTTTCTCCCTTTGATAACAAAAGACCTTAAGGCTTTTGATTTAAATCAATTCACCAATCTTTGAGAGTTTTACCCCGAACTACGAGGTTTTGATCCTCCTTTGTGATGGTATGTAGGCAATGGGTTCATCCATTTAAACAACAAAATTTGTAAATATAATATATTCTTTTCTCATCCCTCCAATATTTTGCACAAATCTTTTCACAAATACCAACCTAGAACACATATTTGCAAAAAGAGGTTCCCTTAGAGTACTAAGGAGATTTTGGGTGCGTAAAACCTTCCCATTTCATAACCAACCCCCTTGTTAAGTCAATAAACCTAAAGGTAACGAACACCCCGCTACAGAAACGTGGCGACTCTGTTGGGAACTTACTCTTTGCCCCGTGGGTTTAGCCTACTTTTTGCTTGTATGTGTTGTATATTTATATTTATTTGTGGCATACTTTTATGCAAATTTGGGATGAATGTATTGTTTGTAATGTATGAATTGCTTGATATATTAATTGCTTGTATGCTTGGTAGCTTCTTATGAGATGAGTTCTATACCCGAACTCGAGTGCACTTATGATAGGAGAATGGCATAGTCTTGTTGACTTGTGTGGAGTTATTCCTTGACAAGTTAACTTGCAAGTCCATTCACTTGGTGGAGGTTCTATTGGGATCACTAATGTCACACGAATAGTCGTGGTTAGGCATTACTCTTTCCAATATAAACCCTAGAAACCAAGGACCTTAGATACCTAGCCCATCTTGGCCTATTTTAGGACGTAGTGCGAAGGTCGTTAAAGTGTAAGACTTGAGGCGATTGTTACGCGATACTACACTCATAAGAGACCCTCTTGAGAATATTTTTGGAGGATGAGTAGTCGTTTTATCCGATAATATCCGAAAGATGGGATGATGACTATGGGAACCTTTTAGAACATGATTGTCAGGTTTAACCATAGTACACTCCTGTTGGGTGGTTCTTAACCGAGACTCCATGCTCGTGACTCACAACAAACTCGTGATTCGCGGTCGATCCGTTCTCGTATATCCTCAAAATCAATGGAACTTGGGTGTTGATAAGGTGTAAACCATAATCCACCATAATGGATGATTGATATTGACGATGACTTGAGCCATCCCGTGACCTTTGTGTGGTGTGACTTGCTTGATCCTTGAGTGTGTTTGTTGTATCCATGCATTCATCCGCATTCATGTCATTGACAATAAGATTTTACAAGGAACTTAAAAGGTCTATTTGCAAATTTTCAAACATGGATAAGCAAAGAAGGAATACGAAGAAGTACAGTTTCAGAGAACCTGACTTGAAAGAGTTAAGGCGTCTGACATCTTATGTATTAGAGTCCTTAGAGTTCAAAGCTCTCCATGGGAAGCTTCTAGCTATTTTCTCTACTAAGGTGGATGAGGGCCTGATGAGTGTGTTGGTGCAGTTTTATGATCCTCTGTATCGATGCTTCACTTTTCCGGATTTCCAGCTTTTGCCTACACTAGAGGAGTATGCTTATCATGTGGGTATACCTATTCTTGACCGATTGTCGTTCAGTGGTTTGGAGAAGATTTCGTCTTCTCAAGAGATTTCTGACATACTTCATGTGGAGGTATGTGACATTGTTGCCAATATGACTACCAAGGGTGGAATTCAAGGTCTCCCGTCTGATTTTCTGATTGCCAAAGCTACCTTGTTTGGGAAGGCCATGAGTAAGGAAGCTTTTGAAGCCATATTTGTTCTCCTCATCTATGGGCTAGTGTTATTTCCCAACATCGACAACTTCGTGGATGTGAACGCTATTAGGATTTTCTCTTCTCTTAATCTCGTTCCGACTCTGTTGGGTGACACTTATTTCTCTTTGCATATGAGGAATGAAAAGGTGGTGGTTCCATTCTATGTTGTCTGCCTATGTTATACAAGTGGTTTACTTCGCACTTGCCTCAGACGTTTGCCTTCAAGGAGAACAAGGGATGTCTACGGTGGTCCATGAGACTTACGTCTCTCACTAATGATGATATATTTTGGTATAATCGTGTTTATGATGGCGTTAAGATTATTGATTCTTGTGGTGAGTTCTCCAATGTACCTCTTCTTGGTACATGTGGTGGAATTAACTACAACCCTACTTTGGCTCGTCGTCAGCTTGGTTCCCCTTAAAGGATAAACCTAATAACATTTTGTTGGAAAGCTTGTTTTTTCAAGAGGGTAAATATCCCCAAAACCTGAAGGATAGGATGGTCTGCGCCTGGCGCAAGGTTCATAAGAAAGGGGGTAATGAGCTTGGTCCGAAGAATTGTGTCGCTTTGGAACCTTACACCTCTTTGGTAAGGAAGAGAGCCCTCGAGTACCGCATGCCGTATGAGTATCCGAGACCTACCCCTATGGTTATGGTTGGGCCTTCAACCCTCCCTAATCAAGGAGTAGAGGAGTTGAGAGACGAAGACTGTTCGTGTGGTTGGGTTCGTGAGCGTGAGGAACTTCTTCAGCAACTCAAGGATAAGGATGCAATGATCGAGTTTCTAGAGCATCAGGTTATTGATGAGCCTGATGATGTGGTTACTTCTCTTCTACCTCATTCATCTAGGTTGGAAGAAGAGATATGATCAGCTCGCCAAGGAGAATGCCGACATGGAAGCAACTTATGAGAGAGAGGTGAAGAGGCTTCGTGCGACGTATCTTCCGATCTCGAAGGCTTTAGATGATTGCTTCTAGGGCTCCATAGGATGTTTTTTCTCCTTTTCTCTTGTATTGTATTTGGTTACCGAGACTGTACTACTTCTTTGGTGTAAAAAGTTTCCAAATATTATATTGCTATGAATATTCCACATATGTCTTTAAAAAGTTCAATATTTTCAAAACATTTGCAAATAGATCCTTATAAAGTTCCTCCGATAAAAAACAAATCATATGCACGAGCATTGCATGCATCATATGCACGAGCATTGAATTTAAATTATTGATTGCTTATTTGTGTGCTAATTCCAAAGGAAAGGAGCATCTTGAGTCATCTCTATATGACTCCAAGGAAAGGAACTCCAAGGGTTATCTTTCCCCTCTTATCTTTGTATGCTTTAGGACTAGCCCTTCTTTCTTCTCCCCATTCTAACCAAGCCAAAAATCATTTTCAAAACTTTGACTTTATTTCAAATTAGAAACCTAGGCCTTAGGCCTTTGACTTTTCAAAACCATTTTCATACATACTCATTGTAAATAAACTTTAAATCCAACTTTGACCTCATTTTGTAAATAAACCTAACTTGTAAATATAACCCATTTCAAGTTGTTTTGTGGTTCCAATGGCCACTTTGTTAAATCATTTTCAAAAACACTAGTCATAGGTTTGAGTTGTCATAGTGGTTGATTTAAATCTCACCTCATCCTTAGTGTTGGATTATAAGCCTTCCATGCTTATTATAGGGTCACTCCCTCACTAGCATGTTGAAGCCTTCCTCACATGGTGGATTGTTGGTTTAGGTTGAGTTTTCTCCCTTTGATAACAAAAGACCTTAAGGCTTTTGATTAAAATCAATTCACTAATCTTTGAGATTTTTACCCCGAACTACGAGGTTTTGATCCTCCTGTTTGATGGTACGTAGGCAATGGGTTCATCCAGTTAAACAACAAAATTTGTAAATATAATTTATTCTTTTCTCATCCCTCCAATATTTTGCACAAATCTTTTCACAAATACCAACCTACAACACATATTTGCAAAAAGAGGTTCCCTTAGAGTACTAAGGATGTTTTGGATGCGTAAAACCTTCCCATTTCATAACCAACCCCCTTACCTAGATCTCTGACATTTTTATTAGTTTTTGATTTGAAAAACTTCTTACTTGGATTTTGTTCGCTTTTTAGCCTTTCCTTTGGACAAATAAAAGTGTGGTGACGACTCGAATTGTATGTTGACTTTTGGTTTAGTCAATAAACCTAAAGGTAACAAAAACCCCGCTACACTCTCCAGCTAAGATTATAGGTATTAGGGTGGTCTCTCTAGGAATTATTCACAAAATTAGCAATTTATTGGTTGGGTTTTCCCATAACAATCAACTGTCATGTAATACCAACATAACCAACTATTCCGCAAATCTCAAAGATTGGGGCAAAAGAGGTTACAACACTCACACCCATTTTATCTAACTCTTTAAATAATGCGTCCAATTTATCATTAACATGTGTAGTACCTCAAATTTGCCCTCCTCATTCATGCATTCATTTTAGGTCATTTAACATTTCATATTGCATTTCATCATGTCAATCATAATTAGCTCCAAGAGTTTATCTTCCAAGAAGCTTGGATATCATCCAAGTCAATTGGTTTCATTTTCAGAGGTTTTCTTCAAAGGATCAAGCTTAATAGGCGCAGTACAGTTCAAAATTCAACTGTGAAATCGAAAGTCAACTATTGGTCAACTGAAGGTCAAATGGCCAAGGAATGACTTGAGTTACTTCCAACATGTTCAAATGGGGTCTATTCATCATTCAAAACGATAATCCTAAAGGAGTAAAAGCTTGTTCCTAAGCTGTCATGCTCGCTAGGCGAGCAGAATGGTTCGCCTAGTGAGTCCCAAGAAAGCCACCAGAGTCACCTGTGCTCAGAAGGAATTTCATGAACTGTCATGCTCGCTAGGCGAGCAGATTCTTCGCCAGGAGAAGCCCATGCGTTTTGAAATTAAAAAATATAACAGAAAATCTTGGACTTGGACCTCTCTCATTTGAGCCCACCAAGCCATGAAAGTCAGTATAAATTCTAAAAGGATTCAGAAGAACAAGACCTAGAAGAGAAAAGGGGAATTTGAGGCAGCCTCCATACACTCTGAAAAACTCACTGGCACAAAATCACCTCTATCAACTCCATCTCATATAAACCCTAAGATTGTTCTGCAAACCCAACCGTGCAATTCAATTTCAATCGATCTCACCAATCAGGTTTGCCCTATTTCCGCTACTTTATGCTTTCAATTTGAAATTTCTGAATGTATGAGGTATTATGGGTGAATTTGGAAGAGTGGGTATCGTTAGGTTTTGCATGTGGGTTTAGATGTGCATGAATATGGAGAACAATACCTTGAATGTTTTATCACTTCGTTTCTGAGATGGATACCATAGGGTTTGGGGTTTCGGAAATCGTACTGTTATCAAAGAAGAACCCAGAACCTGCAGGCATTCGCTAGCACCTCACTAAGCGAACATGTAGCGAAGCTTCGCTAGCATCTCGCTAAGCGAAGCAGTAACGATGAAGACAGTAACTGTTTTTTTTTCTATTTGCTCTCTAACCTGTTTTGTGTTTTGTTGTGACATGTTTTCTATTGCATCCGTGCGCTGTTTACCTGATACTGTTATTGCTATGATTCTCTTGTTTGGTGTAACTCTTGATTGCACCCCGACTTGTTATTCTAACTTGTTCGTTGAGTTTTTGTGAGGGCTCACATGACTCTTGAAGAGATAGCTTGCTTGGTATTCCACTTTATTTGTGGGATACCATTTGGGAGATTTATTCTGATTACCTTGTTGACCTGTTTTCTTTGATGGTGCTAGCTTGAGAGATCACCGAGTTTCTTGCTTCTTTAGTTGTTATTACTTCGGATTTTTATCCGTGTGGTAGATCTCTTGATCCCTTTATCTTTCCCGCACTTTACCGCTTTCTTAGCTGGAAGACCTCGATAGGAGGCAATGTTTTTGTGTGTTTACTTTTGTGCCCAAAGACCTCCAAGAAGAGGCACCAATGCTAAAGACCTCCATGAAGAGGCAATTGACGGATAAAAGGGATTAGCAGTCAATCCCCCGTTATTCAGTGTGTCGTTCTCTATGCTTGCACTACGTGTTGATGCTTCAGAACAAAAGCCCAAGATCTTTTGTCCGGTCAGTCAGTGGAGAGGGTTTCACCTTTCTGAATCCCCACTTTTTGTCATGAGCTCACCCTGTCCAGGGTTAAGAGCTATGAGGTCTTATCCTCATTACCCTTTTGATCTGCTCACCCTGACGTTCAGTGTCAGTGGTTAAGAGCCCGTTTGATTACCCTTCCATGGCTTGTTTGTCGAGGTTGATATGACCCCTCTTGACTAAAGCCTTACCCACGTATCTTTTAGCCCCCTTGTTGGCATGTTTACTTTATGCGTGTTTGTTTTGTATGGTGTGATCGTCTCCCCATAGGATTGTTAGGCTTCGTATAGTCTCCCGTTCGCATGTCAATTAAGGTAGCACGGTTCCTTCGTCTAGGACTTTCTTTTTTGCATGAGCATTCCTAAAACACAAACAAACTCATTGATTTTTCTTCTCCTAAGAACACGTTAACTCTTTCTACTACAGGCGAGTAAGTCTCCAAAGGTCGAGCATCCGGTAGATTGCGTAGTAACGTTGTTCATCTAAAAAACACAAAACAAACAAATAGGTCAGCCGAGCTACGAAGACTCTGATTCTCATATTCAGATGAGATACGTATGCAGTGGATGCGACATCCGTGCGAGTCATTTCCTTTTGACCCCTCTTTTAGTAAATAGTACATTAGATGAACCCACACCCTTTAGACAAGAACAACAAGAGTGGATCCCGTAGAGTACTACGGATGCGTAGGGGTGCTAATACCTTCCCTTCGCATAACCGACTCCCGAACCCAAGATTTGGTTGCGAGACTTTGTCTTTTCCTTTCCTTTCTCCAGGTTTACTTCGAGCGTTTCCTTTCCCTCCTTTGGGATAAATAACGCACAATGGCGACTCTTCTGTCATTGCTTTTTTTCGCCGGTTGTTCTTTTTTTGCATTCCTTTTTTAGGTTGCGACAGCTGGCGACTCTGCTGGGGACCCGGTTTCCCTAAGCGAGTCCCTCCTAGATTTTGTAGTTTTCTTGTTTGTTGGGTGTTTATTCTTTTATACAGTTATTTATTTACCTGCTTTACCTTATTGCATTCATGTACATATGTCTGCTGTATCTGTGGGTTCTGTGGTTTGTTTGTTGGGGTGGGATGTTCTATGAGATAATCCCACTACCCAGGCTTGAGCGTACACATAGGTTTTAGAGTGGATAGTCATGAGGCTTGCGTGGCATGTTGCTACGTTAAGTCGTTCATGAAGACCCACATTCCAGACGAGGTTTCTTTTGGATATATTCTGTCCTATGGGTGTTCCATAACGACAGATGTTCCTTTAGAAATCGTCGACTCTGGTGACCATTTCCCGAGAACTCAGTCGAGGCCTCTCCTCCGAGACGCGTTTATGTTAGCTCTGGTGGGCGCATTCTCGCTGCTCAATCCGAGGACCCCGAGACTGGAAACTTGCTTTAGGATATCCTGTTGAGGGGAGTCAGTGGAGGTCTTTTGTCTCGTAATAATGCCAAACCTTCGGTGGTAAACGTATTATTCGACTAAGGGCAAGAAATTGACAAACTTCTGTTCTTAGAACCCACCCGTGAGGGGGGCGGGAATGAATCATTTACAGGTACTGATGGTGACTTGTTATGTTGGTGACCGCGTCCTGTTGGTGACTTTTGTTTGGTTCTTGTTGGTGACCGTTGGTTCTGAAATATGGGTTCTAAGTTGATGACTGTGTTCTATGGTTCCTGGTTCCGAATTCACGTTGAAGTTCTGATCCTGTGCCTTGTGATACACAGCCAACCAGCCATTGTCTCATCATTTTGCATCATAGCATGTTCATTTTCAAAAATAATGCATAAAAAAAAATTTAACCCGCATATGCATATCATTTTTCAGGTTTATTCATGATAAAACATAGCATACGCATCATGCACATATCATTCTTGCATCATTATAGGTTTATTCAGGAGTCTGTTCACTAGTGCTGGATTGATGAATCACGGTGATGTCTTTGCAACAGACAATGAAGATGGTGACAGTGATTGTGATATGGATAATTGGGTGCGCCCGTGTGCCATAGGGGAGAAGATCAACAACTGGACTGCTGAAGAAATAGTCCAAGTTACTCTTCAGACAGAGTAATTTTCTTTTGTTTTGCATTTTGCATGAAAGCCCTACGATTTGCCCAAGGCGTAGTGGTTCATTGTAGGGCCACATCATGTTTTAAATTTTCAATGATTATCATCAATAAAGGACGTTTTGCAATCAAATTCGTGCTCACTGTCTTTCTGTTTTTTTTTCGTTTTCAAAACAATAAAAATGGCAATGTTTTTTTGTGACTTCCTTGAACTCTTTTCTAAAATAAAGCATGAAACACCATTCGTGCAGAATTGATCTTGCGGATTCCATTAAAAACAGTTTTGTTATGGCTCAGTATGACTTTGATAATCCCATTTACCAAGCCGAAGACGAGAGTGAAGAAGATTGTGAACTCCCCAAAGAATTGGCCAGACTATTGAAACAGGAGGAAAGGGTCATTCAACCTCATCAGGAAGAGTTGGAAGTCATTAACCTTGGTACTGAGGACGCAAAGAAAGAGATCAAGATAGGGGCTGCTTTAGAGGAAAAGGTCAAGAGAGGGTTGATTGAAATGCTGCAAGAATATGTGGATGTATTCGCATGGTCGTATCAAGATATGCCTGGTTTGGATACAGATATTATGGTGCACAGGCTACCTCTCAAAGAAGATTGTCCTTTGGTAAAGCAGAAACTTCGCAGAACTAGTCCTGATATGGCTGTCAAGATCAAAGAGGAGGTTCATAAACAGTTGGATGCAGGTTTTCTAGCAGTTACCAATTATCCCCCTTGGGTGGCCAACATCGTACTCGTGCCAAAGAAGGATGGTAAAATCAGGATGTGTGTCGATTATCGAGATTTAAACAGAGCCAGTCCGAAAGATGACTTCCCATTACCTCACATTGATGTATTGGTCGATAACACTGCTCAGTCCTTGGTTTTCTCTTTCATGGATGGATTTTCTGGTTATAATCAGATCAAGATGGCGCCAGAAGACATGGAGAAGACGACATTCATTACACCTTGGGGAACGTTCTGTTATAAGGTAATGCCATTTGGGTTGAAGAACGCCGGTGCTACCTACCAAAGAGCTATGACGACTCTCTTTCATGACATGATGCACAAAGAAATTGAAGTGTGCGTGGATGATATGATTGCGAAGTCTCAGACAAAAGAGGAGCATTTGGTAAACTTGCAAAAGTTGTTTGAAAGATTGAGAAAGTTCAAACTGAGGCTGAATCCAAACAAGTGTACATTTGGAGTGAGATCTGGAAAGCTGTTAGGTTTTGTTGTCAGTAAGAAAGGGATTGAGGTTGATCCAGCGAAAGTAAAAGCTATTCAAGAAATGACTGAACCAAGAACGGAGAAGCAGGTTCGTGGGTTTTTAGGGAGGCTGAACTACATTGCGCGGTTCATATCTCACCTAACAGCTACGTGTGAACCGATATTTAAATTGCTAAGGAAAGATCAAGCAATCAGGTGGAACAATGATTGTCAAAAAGCTTTTGATAAGATAAAAGAATATTTGCAGAAACCTCTAATTCTTATACCTCCAGTTCCTGGGAGGCCTCTGATAATGTACCTTTCAGTAACAGAGAATTCGATGGGGTGTGTATTGGGACAGCATGACGAGTCTGGTCAAAAAGAGCATGCATTATACTACCTTAGCAAAAAGTTTACCGATTGTGAAACAAGATATTCGCTGCTCGAGAAAACTTGTTGCGCTTTGGCATGGGTTGCTCGCCGACTAAGACAGTATATGTTGAACCATACTACCTTGTTGATTTCTAAGATGGACCAAGTAAAGTATATCTTTGAAAAGCCGGCTCTTAGAGGATGAGTGGCTCGTTGGCAGATGATTCTGACAGAGTATGATATCCAGTACACGTCGCAAAAGGCCATCAAGGGTAGTATTCTGTCTGGTTACCTTGCCGAGCAACCAATTGATGACTATCAGCCGATGATGTTTGAATTCCCCGATGAAGATATCATGTACTTAAAAATGAAAGATTGTGAAGAGCCTCTTGTCGAGGAAGGACTGGATCCCGATGACAAGTGGACACTGATGTTTGATGGGGCGGTAAATGTGAATGGAAATGGTGTTGGGGCAGTACTCATTAATCCTAAGGGTGCACACATACCTTTTTCCGCCAGATTGACTTTTGAAGTAACCAACAACGAAGCTGAGTACGAGGCCTGTATCATGGAGATTGAGGAAGCCATCGATCTAAGGATCAAAACTATAGACATTTATGGAGATTCTGCTCTAGTGATTAACCAAGTCAATGGAGACTGGAATACTCATCAGCCGCATTTGATTCCTTCTAGAGTTTACACCAGAAGGATCCTGACTTTCTTCAAGACAGTAAAGTTGTATCATGTACCCCGAGATGAAAATCAAATGGTTGATGCCTTAGCCACATTGTCTTCCATGATTAAAGTTCATTGGCAGAATCATGTGCCACACGTTGCTGTGAATCGACTCGAGAGGCCTGCGTATGTGTTTCCATCTGAGTCTGTTATTGATGAGAAACCTTGGTTTTATGATATTAAGAATTTCCTCAAAAGCCAAGAGTATCCTGAAGGAGCGTCAAAGAATGACAAGAAGACACTGAGAAGGCTAGTTGGAAGCTTTTACTTGAACAAGGATGATGTGTTGTACAAGAGGAACTTTGACATGGTTCTACTCAGATGCGTGGTTAGACACGAAGCAGACATGTTAATGCAGGAAGTACACGAGGGATCTTTCGGTACCCATGTTGGTGCTCATGCAATGGCCAAGAAGTTGTTAAGAGCCGGTTATTACTGGATAACCATGGAATCTGATTGTTTTAAATACGCTCGGAAGTGCCACAAATGTCAGATCTATGCAGATAAAGTGCATGTACCACCAAACCCTCTGAATATTATGAATTCTCCTTGGCCATTCACGATGTGGGGCATCGATATGATTGGAAAGATTGAACCTACTGCTTCTAATGGACATCGCCTCATCCTAGTCGCGATTGATTACTTTACCAAGTGGGTGGAAGCAGCTTCCTATGCCAATGTTACCAGACAAGTGGTTGCTCGATTCATTAAGAAAGAAATTATCTGTCGTTATGGGGTTCCTGAGAGAATCATCACTGATAATGGTTTGAATCTCAATAACAAGATGATGAAAGAGCTTTGCAAAGACTTTAAGATCGAACACCACAATTCTTCTCCTTACAGACCAAAGATGAATGGTGTTGTAGAGGCGGCAAACAAGAACATTAAGAAGATTGTGCAAAAGATGGTTGTGACGTACAAGGATTCGCATGAGATGTTGCCTTTCGCTTTGCATGGGTATCATACCTCAGTGCGTACGTCAATCGGGGCAACTCCGTTTTCACTTGTGTATGGCATGGAGGCAGTCTTGCCAGTAGAAGTTGAAATCCCTTCTTTGAGGGTAATGATGGATATAAAACTTGACGAGGCTGAGTGGGTTCAAGCCAGGTTTGATGAGTTAAATTTAATTGAGGAAAAGCGATTAGCATTTGTGTGCCATGGACAACTATATCAGAGAAGGATGAAGAAGGCCTTTGATCAGAAAGTGCGTCCTCGAAGCTATCAGATAAGTGACTTAGTTTTAAAGAGGATCCTTCCTCCCGGTACAGATAATAGGGGCAAGTGGACTCCGAATTATGAAGGTCTATATGTTGTTAAAAAGGTCTTTTCTGGTGGAGCCTTGATGCTTACAACTATGGATGGTGAAGATTTCCCGTCTCCTGTGAATTCAGATGTAGTCAAAAAATACTTCGCATAAACTGACCCGCTGGACAAAGAAAGAAAGTCCAGGCAAAAAAGGGCATCCCGACGAACCAAGAGAAAAAGAAAAGAAAAAGGTTCGGGAAAAAGTTAGGGATAAAGAATAAAAATAATATGTACACCCGGTAAGTCGAAAACCTGCAAAGGCGGCTTAGGCAAAAATGGGTATCCCGGTGGATTGAAAACCTGAAAAGGCGGTCCAGGCAAAAGAGGGATTAAAGCGAAGACTACAGTCTGAGTTACCTGTACTTCATCGCGTTTCAGTGTCTACCATCTTGAAGGATATGATCGGTCCAATCACTCTTCTCGGAAAGCAAAGAATTTTGGGGAAAGTGAAGATCTGAGTTATAACAGAATTGGAAAATAGTGGAATGCCGTGTTCACATTGCCAATAGGATAGTTTATTTTCTCTTTTGGCGCAATTACCTCTTCCTAGGAATTGCTTCCTGATGTATTTGCCTTTATAAGCCATTTTCAAGCAATAAAAGTCGTTATTCAGTCAAATTGCTCTCTTGTTTTTTTAATTCTACTGTTTTGTTTGCAAAAAACGTCCAAATTTTTTGATAAACATTGCATCTAAAAAACATGAAGGCTAGACAATGACGTGACGAAAGATAAAACATCTGAAAATCATTTTGAATGTTGAGTACACTTGAGTATATTTGGTCCATACGATCCCCTGAGGCATGTATGTCCTGCTGTTTTGTAGGTTACTATCTTTGGTTGATGGCTAAAGCAGATGAGCCAAAGTTTGTTCGAAGGAAGACTCTGTTGTTTCAACACTGTCCAGTCGTGTAAGAAGTTGGGTCGTCTAAGTCGAGTTCAGAATTTGTTTCCCTGGCATGGTGGAGAGGTTGGTGTTTTCCCAACAAGTGACTCCCCAATTGAGTTGGTTTCTCTACCGTTCTGAGAATAGTATCCTCAGCAAAATTGTTGTATGTCCCCACAGAGTTGGAAGGTCGAATCAGAAATGGTGTGCTCAGTAAAGTGATCATTTGCTTTCCCAGCATGATTTTTCCTCCCTTTGCATCTTGCATGTAGTAATCATCATTTGCATTCGCATTCTCAAATCGCGTAGCGTTTCCATTCAGTATGGAGCATTACACCATAGAAAACTCAAACATATGCATACATGCATTAAGCCAGATTGGATCATATCTCCGGAAGAGACGGATCATGTTTCAACATCAGTGTAGCACATTTGCAGCAGTTGCTCTTGGCAACATTCAAAATCGATAATCCCAGTGAGATTTATTTTCTCACCAGTCCGTGAAAGGAAAGCTTGATTCCCTTCCGATTTAGTCCCCGGCAAGTGTCTGCCTTATTTTGACATATGTAAATATCATCCTTGCGATACCGGTAAGTGTCGTGTTGATCCCCGTAAATGTCTATGCTTTTCTTTGATGTCGGCAAACATCATCTTTCGATGTCGGTAAACGTCGAATCCCAATCGTTGGCCATCAGTAAATGGCATGTCTCTCATGGTGTTTATAAAAATCGTTATGTCAACACCCATGTGTGTCCTTTCCTTTCTTTGGTGTCGGTAAACATCATTGTTCGGTGTCGATAAACATCATCGTTCGATGTCGGTAAACATCAGCCGCTTGTTAACCATCGGTAAATGGTTTTGCCGTTTAAGATTCCCCAGCAGATTCGCTATCCGTAAATATCGAGTATTTCATTTTCGCCATCGGTAAATGGTTTCGTTTCATAAATGTATTCTTTCCTTGGTGTCTGTAAACATCTTTGTTCGATGTCGTTAGACATCGAGTTCCTTCCCAGTCATCGGTAAATGTCTGGTCTTGTTTCATCTATAAACATCATTGTTCGATGTCGATAAACATCGAGTTCCTTCCCAGTCATCGGTAAATGCCTGGTCTTGTTTCATCTATAAACATCATTGTTTGATGTCAGTAAACATCGAGTTCCTTCCCAGTCATCGGTAAATGTTTGGTCTTGTTTCACTTTTAAACATCATTGTTCGATGTCGGTAAACATCGAGTTCCTTCCCAGTCATCGGTAAATGTCTGGTCTTGTTTCACTTATGAACATCATTTTCCTCCCCAGCGAAGCCACCATCGGTAAATGGCCCCGCTTTTCTTCGATATCTGTAAATATAAAATTTGTTTCGAAGCCCCCATCGATAAATGGCCTCGCTTTCCCTGATATCGGTAAATATCAAATTTGTTTTGAAGCCGCCATCGGTAAATGGCCTCGCTTTCTTTGATATCGGTAAATATCAAATTTGTTTTGAAGCCGCCATTGGTAAATGGCCTCGCTTTCTTTGATATCGGTAAATATCAAGTTTGTTTTGAAGCCGCCATCGGTAAATGGCCTCGCTTTCTTCGATATCGGTAAATATTAAATTTGTTTTGAAGCCGCCATCGATAAATGGCCTCGCTTTCTTTGATATCGGTAAACATCAAGTTTGTTTTGAAGCCGCCATCGGTAAATGGCCTCGCTTTCTTTGATATCGGTAAATATCAAATTTGTTTTGAAGCCGCCATCGGTAAATGGCCTCGCTTTCTTTGATATCGGTAAATATCAAGTTTGTTTTGAAGCCGCCATCGGTAAATGGCCTCGCTTTCTTTGATATCGGTAAATATCAAATTTGTTTTGAAGTCGCCATCGGTAAATGGCCTCGCTTTCTTTGATATCGGTAAATATCAATTTTATTTTGAAGCCGCCATCGGTAAATGGCCCCGCTTTCTTTGATATCGGTAAATATCAAATCTGTTTTGAAGCCGCCATCGGTAAATGGCCCCGCTTTTTTTGATATCGGTAAATATCAAATCTGTTTTGAAGCCGCCATCGGTAAATGGCCTCGCTTTCTTTGATATCGGTAAATATCAAGTTTGTTTTGACGCCGCCATCGGTAAATGGCCTCGCTTTCTTTGATATCGATAAATATCAAATTTGTTTTGAAGCCGCCATCGGTAAATGGCCTCGCTTTCCTCGCTTCGTCACCTACAGAGTGCAAATTCTCCGGTTCTTTTGGTATTCAATCCCTGATTACCTTGAAAGTCGGATAGCCGCTGCTTTCATCCGTTCAGGTTCACAGTTGATTGAATAGGGGCAGTTGTAGCACCTCAAATTTGCCCTCCTCATTCATGCATTCATTTTAGGTCATTTACCATTTCATATTGCATTTCATCATGTCAATCAGAATTAGCTCAAAGAGTTTATCTTCCAAGAAGCTTGGATATCATCCAAGTCAATTGGTTTCATTTTCAGAGGTTTTCTTCAAAAGATCAAGCTTAACAGGCTCAGTACAGTTCAAAATTCAAATGTGAAATCGAAAGTCAACTATTGGTCAGCTGAAGGTCAAATGGCCAGGGAATGACTTGAGTTACTTCCAACATGTTCAAATAGGGTCTATTCATCATTCAAAATGTTAATCTTAAAGGAGTAAAAGCCTGTTCCTGAGCTGTCATGCTCGCTAGGCGAGCAGAATGGTTCGCCTAGCGAGTCCCAAGAAAGCCACAAGAGTCACCTGCTCTTAGAAGGAATTTCATGAATTGTCATGCTCGCTAGGCGAGCAGATTCTTCGCTAGGCGAAGCCCACGCGTTTTTAAAATAAAAACATATAACAGAAAATCTTGGACTTGGAACACTCTCATTTGAGCCCACCAAGCCACGAAAGTCAGTATAAATTCTAAAAGGATTCAGAAGAACAAGACCTAGAAGAAAAAAGGGGAATTTGAGGCAGCCTCCATACACTCTGAAAAACTCACTGGCACAAAATCACCTCTATCAACTCCATCTCATATAAACCCTAAGATTGTTCTACAAACCCAACCGTGCAATTCAATTTCAATCGATCTCACCAATCAGGTATGCCCTGTTTCCGCTACTTTATGCTTTCAATTTGAAATTTTTGAATGTATGAGGTATTATGGGTGAATTTGGAAGAGTGGGTATCGTTAGGTTTTGCATGTGGGTTTAGATGTGCATGAATGTGGAGAACAATACCTTGAATGTTTTATCACTTCGTTTCTGAGATGGATACCATAGGGTTTGGGGTTTCGGAAATCGTACTGTTATCAAAGAAGAAGCCAGAACCCGCAGGCATTCGCTAGCACCTCGCTAAGGGAACATGTAGCGAAGCTTCGCTAGCATCTCGCTAAGCGAAGCAGTAGCGATGAAGACAATAGCTGTTTTTTTTTCTATTTTCTCTCTAACCTGTTTTGTGTTTTGTTGTGACATGTTTTCTATTGCATCCGTGTGTTGTTTACCTGATACTGTTATTGCTATGATTCTCTTGTTTGGTGTAACTCTTAATTGCACCCCGACTTGTTATTCTAACTTGTTCGTTGAGTTTTTGTGAGGGCTCACATGACTCTTGAAGAGATAGCTTGCTTGGTATTCCACTTTATTTGTGGGATACCATTTGAGAGATTTATTCTGATTACCTTGCTGACCTGTTTTCTTTGAGGGTGCTAGCTTGAGAGATCACCGGGTTTCTTGCTTCTTTAGTTGTTATTACTTCGGATTTTTATCCGTGTGGTAGATCTCTTGATCCCTTTATCTTTCCCGCACTTTACCGCTTTCTTAGCTGGAAGACCTTGATAGGAGGCAATGTTTTTGTGTGTTTACTTTTGTGCCCAAAGACCTCCAAGAAGATGCACCAATGCTAAAGACCTCCATGAAGAGGCAATTGACGGATAAAAGGGATTACCAGTCAATCCCCCGTTATTCAGTGTGTCGTTCTCTATGCTCGCACTACGTGTTGATGCTTCAGAACAAAAGCCCAAGATCTTTTGTCCGGTCAGTCAGTGGAGAGGGTTTCACCTTTCTGAATCCCCACTTTTTGTCATGAGCTCACCCTGTCCAGGGTTAAGAGCTATGAGGTCTTATCCTCATTACTCTTTTGATCTGCTCACCCTGACGTTCAGTGTCAGTGGTTAAGAGCCCGTTTGATTACCCTTCCATGGCTTGTTTGTCGAGGTTGATATGACCCCTCTTGACTAAAGCCTTACCCACGTATCTTTTAGCCCCCTTGTTGGCATGTTTACTTTATGCATGTTTGTTTTGTATGGTGTGATCGTCTCCCCATAGGATTGTTAGGCTTCGTATAGTCTCTCGTTCGCATGTCAATTAAGGTAGCACGGTTCCTTCGTCTAGGACTTTCTTTTTTGCATGAGCATTCCTAAAACACAAACAAACTCATTGATTTTTCTTCTCCTAAGAACACGTTAACTCTTTCTACTACAGGCGAGTAAGTCTCCAAAGGTCGAGCATCCGGTAGATTGCGTAGTAACGTTGTTCATCTAAAAAACACAAAACAAACAAATAGGTCAGCCGAGCTACGAAGACTCTGATTCTCATATTCAGATGAGATACGTATGCAGTGGATGCGACATCCGTGCGAGTCATTTCCTTTTGACCCCTCTTTTAGTAAATAGTACATTAGATGAACCCACACCCTTTAGACAAGAACAACAAGAGTGGATCCCGTAGAGTACTACGGAGGCGTAGGGGTGCTAATACCTTCCCTTCGCATAACCGACTCCCGAACCCAAGATTTGGTTGCGAGACTTTGTCTTTTCCTTTCCTTTCTCCAGGTTTACTTCGAGCGTTTCCTTTCCCTCCTTTGGGATAAATAACGCACGGTGGCGACTCTTCTGTCATTGCTTTTTTTTGCCGGTTGTTCTTTTTTTGCATTCCTTTTTTAGGTTGCGACAACATGGTATAGAGAACTTAGCTCATATAGGCATCCCTTCTGAGTTGTTTTCTCAATAGAGTTATGGTCTTTTCCTCTTGATAATGGTTTTTCTCCATATCCTCAATGAAGACGTAGGCCTCGTCGATATTTTTGTGCATAAGTGCTTTGCCTATAGTTGCGTCTACATTCATTCTCGTATAACCATATTTTTATTCCATGGTGAGGGCATAACCTAATCATTTCCTTAAATCAGTCAAATGCCTCGTATAGCGATTACCGATCCTTTTGAGTAAAGTTATTTATTTAATTTCACACTCAGGTTGTTTTTCTTGGAGGCAAATAACTCGATATGAACGTAACTTTTAAATTATTCCATGTAATAATGGAATTTTATGGTAAGTATTATAGTCATTCCCTGTATCTATCCTAAGCGAAATGGGAAAAAGTCTTAACTGGATCGCTTAGCTGCCCACTTCATTCATTTTTAGTGTGACACAAAATTCAACAAAAAAATAGTTTTGGAGGTGAGGTTATCTATTGGTAAGGGTCGTGTAGTTATTATAAGTTTGATTAGATTCCTTGGATCTATGTGCTTGTATGTATAAAATGGACAATCCCTCAAAATATCCGCTCTGAAGTTTTGATTACGACAACGTCAATAATTATGAGGAAGTCGGTGACAATAACTTTCAAATTTTTGATGATGGTGACCCGACTAGATAAATACCTCAGGCCTAATTAAGAAAAGAGTCTCAATATTAAATTTCTTATATGATAGAGGTACCTAGAAAAGAAACTTAGAAGCCTTTGTGTAATTAAAGAGAGGAAGTAAGAAAGAGCTCACTAAATCATGTATGTCTGAGTGACCAGACTTCTATAAAATTAGGGAAGTAACTCCTAAGATACTAAGGAAACTCACACACACACAGACACACACACACACACACACACTTGAAACCTCTTTTTTATCTATAAAAGATCTTTAAAATGTTTTCAAACTTGAGCTAGTTGATTAGGATACTATCAGCTTCCTTTTTGAAGCAATTTTTAACAAACTAATTGAGATCTTAAGCATATAGATTGAAATAATCTTTTGAACTAACCAATTGATTCGGGTAATAAGCCAATCAATTGGATGCTTTTTTTCAACAACAAAATTGATTGGGGACTTAAGCCAATCGAATGGAAAAGGTTTCTTTTGAAGCAACCAATCAATTGGAGAGAGCCTAGTCGATTAACCAAACAATTACGACAGTGCCTTAATGACTTGTAACAGCTCTATATCAGATATTTCCATGTTTAGAAAGTAATAGATTAAAAATGACTAAACCAATCGATTGGGCCTTACGCCAATCATTTGGCTCATAAAATTTTCCCATGGATTTTTATTTTATTTTATTTTTCCAACTCATATATAAAGGAGGCTTGCCTCCTCTTTAGTTCACGCTCTTTTCCAGAGTTTTACATTTTCTTTAGAATTTATCTCTCTAGTTTTTATCTTTCTCTCCCTAGAAATATTTCTTTGTCACTTAAGTTGCCTTAGTGTTTTTGAGTGAAATTTTACTTGTGAGGAAGAGTTTGAAAGTGGTTGTTCTAGTCGTTTAATTCTTGAGAGTGTGATACTTTTAAGAAATTCAGTTTGGTTTATGATATAAACCAGACATAAAATCTCTATCTTGGATTCTTGAGCTTCATCAGAAAAGGCTTTGTTTGTTTATTGAGATAGGCCTAAAAATCTATAAAATGGTTCGTTAGTATAGCATGGGGTAAAAGCTATCATTGTTTCGGTATAAGCTTGTAAAAATATCAAGATCAATATCATGGGCATAATTTGTAAAATCTCAAAAGTTTATAGCAAAATCTTAAGACCTCTTGGATATAAGACTAGGTCAACGTTCGGCCAAACCTGAATAACCCTCAGGTGCAATCTCTCTAACCCTTACACTTTTTATTTTATATATTTACTATTTTTATTTCTTCTGCCATTTACTCTTAAAGAAACTACTAACACATTTTCAAGTTTAATCGAGAAAAATACAAAAATAATCACGAATTTTAAATACCACAATTCACCCCTTCCCTATTCCTATGTTTGAGTTTACTTGTTCAAAATGTGACATCAAAGCCTAACTTCTATTAAGGACTAATCATCTCAGGAGTAAAAATTACTTCAAGCTATTCACTAAACAAACCTTCATTCTTTAATAGAGAAGGGTATACTTTGTGGAAAGAGAAAATGAAGTTTTTAATAGAAGGGATGGATCGTGGTATTTGGAAGGCTGTGAATGAAGGTTCATTTGTTCCTACACACAAAGTTAATGGTGTTGTATAAAAAACCTAAAAAGGATTGGACCAAATATGATATAAAGAAAAAGTGCAGTGCAATTTGAAGGTGAAAGTTGTCATCACTATCGCTCTCGGTCTTGATGTGTTTTTGCAAATTTCTCACTGTGAAATTCTAAAAGAAATGTAGTACATCTTCCAAATTACCTATGAAGAAACTACTGAGGTAAAGAGGGTAAGGTTGGGCATGTTAACTCATGAGTATGAACTCTTCATAATGAAATCTGAAGAGAGCATAAATCAAATGTAAACACAATTAACCCATATCTTGAGTCATATGAGAACTCTTGGAAAAACATTTTCAAATGAGGAACTAGTTGTAAAAAATTCTTTGATGCCTAAAATGTAACTAGAAACACAAAGTCATTGCGATTTATGAATCTAAGGATTTAGCGACTATGGGCACATATACACTCTTTTTAGAAAATTGCAGGAACACGAGATGTAACTAAAGATAATTGTCAATGACTAAGAAGATGATAAGAAAAAGAAGAAAAGTATCACACTAAAATCCACAAGAATTAAAGATATGAAGCCAGAAGATAAAGATTATAAAAGTAAAAGTAATGAATTCATGGAATTCATGTTTCATAAATTCACATAATTCCTAAAGCATGAAAAAGAAACCTCAAGGCTTCAAAATAAAAGTGAAGAAAGTTCCCTGTCCATTCCTACATGTCATCAATTTGGAGAGAAATGGCACATAAGACCAAAATACCCTTAAAACCCGAGAAGAAACCAAAATCAAAGAAATTTCAAGAAATGCCAAAAGGGAGCATACATATCCCGTGATAATGATGATATGGAATCCTCATAATGGAAGAAGCAAACATTTGTCTCATTAGAAATTATCAAGACGATAAAGTGACCTCTCAATTTTGTTATCAAGACTTATTTCACATTTGTAATAAGCTAACAAAAGAAACATGTAAATTAGAACAAGTAATCTTTGCCTCCGAGACACTAGGATGGTACGACATGCATAGGAGTAAAGGAAACACACATTGCATAATGACATTGTATATTATACATTTATGTTGACTGAATATGCTTATATGCATTATCCTTGTTGTTTATACGCTGTTTTAATTATGGAATGTATTCTCACCCCCTTTCTTGTCTCTATTTTCCCACTTTTGTACTTTATACAGATAATTGCCAGGTTGAGACTGGGGGGTGATAGCTATGTATTTTGCAGAGGATGGTATAGTTGGCCATTTCAGTAGTTTTATTTTTGCGTTATGTTTGTGATACCTTTTTTTGGCTTTGTAGTATTTATTCTGGTCTCGCTCTAATATTGTAACATTGGGATGGGATACTTTTTTACTATGTCCTTTAAGTTCGTTTTGAAGTAATTACTTATGTTGTGTTTTTGAGTTAAATTTTCAATTAGAAAATGAAAGTTGAAGTTTTGTCAATGTTACACCCTTGTTTTATCTTCATATTTTCCATAATGTTTTATAATTTGTAATTAGGGTTTATGGTGTTACAATTACTCCCTATGTAAATAGTGCTTGTTGACTAATGGCTAAAGTTAGTGGAAATATACCCGAACGCATTGCACGCTCGAATATACAACAGATTCGCCATCAAACTTTATTTATTCCTGAAGGAAAGGGAAAACATCGATAAAATTTGGGGGGAAGAGATATGTTGGGTAAGGAAGTCGGTTATGCAAGGGGAATGTATTATCACCCCTTACATCCATGGTACTCCATGGGAACCGTTTTGATTGTTCTTGCTAAAATAAGTGTGATATCTAAAGATTACTCACGAAAGAATAAGGGGAAAAGAAAAGAAATAGATAAAGTGTTCGGTGAGGATCGGGGCACTCATGCCTACGTATCCTCTTTGTGCAATGAGGAATTTAGAGCTTCGTAGTTCAAAGAACTAATGGTGGGAGATGAAAAGAATTGTGAAAATGGTATGGTCTAAACCAAAGGATAATATGATTTGAACTCCAACAAGGGGTGAAAATATGAACCCAAGAGTAAAACTGGTGTGAACCAACAAGTGAGGGGCCTACGATATGGTATCACTGTATTGGAATAACCGAAAAGAAAGGAACTAAGTGTTTGGTTTTACAGCACAAACAACTCTTGGTTCATAAAGAGATGTAAGATGGATCTCAAATGGATATTGTATTTGGCTCAAAGATGATATATCACATGAAGTGAATGAAGGTAGAATATGAATGCATCATGTAGATGAATGGAATGAATGACCAAAGTCACATAAGTGAAAGGTTTGGTAACAGGTAAATAAGAAGGGTATGATTTGAAACCAAAATTCAGGATATACATTGGAATCCATAGGAGAAATGGAATTTGTACCATAGAGGAAAGGTGGCATGAACCACAAGTGAGGGGCATAAGGCATGATATCACTGTATGATTGGGCCAAAAAAGAAGAATTAAATGTCTAGGTACAAGCCAAACAACTCTACATACGAATGCAGATTTGCCATTACATGGTCCTAAAAGGGTGTATATGGAATTCCAAAGAAAATTGTATTTCGATTTCAAATAAATAATATGTCACTGGGGTGAACGGTTCAATGATCGAAGGTAGATAATGGATAGTGAAATATATGAATGGTGCCCTAAGGCGGGAGGAATAAATAAGTATGCTCGCGGAGGATTCAAAGCCCTCGTGCCTACGTATTCTCATCATACAATAAGAAAATCAGAGCAATCGTAATTCAGACTACTACGGCTGAAACAAAAGGGGACGAGATTTACTTGCCAGGGTACACTACCCTTCTAGGCTGAAAAGGAGTGCCAAGGTTCACAACCTTCTAGGAAAGGTATCACTACCAGAGTTTTAAATTGATGATGTCAAGGAACTGAATTGTACTGTCAAGTTTTATCACCTTACAAGGCTGGAAATTGAATTGGACTTCCAAGGTTTATCACCTTACAGGGAAAAGATAAAAAAATTCTAGAGTCCATGACTCTTAGGGAAAATGACTGAATTGAATAATTAAGGTCTAACACCTCTCAATCCGAATAGAAACATATGCCAGAGTCCATGACTCTCGGAGAAAAGAACTGAATCGAATAGCCAAGGTTTATCACCTTACAAGGCAAGGAACGTACCAAGGTTTATCACCTTACAAGGCGAAGAATTGAATGAAAGAGGGTATACAACCACAAGTTGCTAATAGAAAAGGTGCTCCATTATTGAAGTGTTGAATGATTGATATGTTTGCTTGAAGAAGAAGACATGCCAATTGCATGATTCAAATTGCACTAAAGTCTATGAACAAGGGCGAGTGCTTTGAATATCTATGGCCTACTGTAACACCTCAAAATTTGCCCTCCTCTCTTGGGACTAGCATTTAACATATTACATATCATTTTAGGTCATTAGGCATTGCATATTGCATATCATGTGGTTACATTGTGCAAGTCATTCTCCCAAGTCTTGTCCAGCAGATGAGAAAGTCAAAGTGCAAGCCTAGGGTTTATTGACTGATCATTGGCCATCTGAGGATTGGGCTGTGAATTAGGGTTTTGTGATTCTCAAAGGATATTGGTCTTCATCTTGATTGAAATGATACATCATCATCATCATCATGGTTTGGTATCATCAGGACATTGAAGCATAGTCCTTGAGATTAGGGTTTTGACCACTGGTCAACCCTAATCAGTTGCATTGGGCCAATCAGGGCATAATCAGGAGATGAGGTTTATGATGGCTATGGGGTTCATTCCATGGTTTTATTGAGATTATTGAGGCTAGGGTTCTATCCTTGAGCCATTTCATCAAGAGTTTGAGGCTCAACTTGATCAGTGCGTAGCCAAATTCATCTATCAATCAGAAAAGTCAACTGTGGTCAACTGTACATGATCTGATGGATTTGGAGGTGGAAATGAGTTGGATACATTTCATTCATGTTGGAACAAGTGTTGAATGACATCTCAAAGCTTAAAACTGAAGAAAATCAAGTCAGGACAAAAACTGCCAAAAATAGCAAGTGACTTGTAATTGAAGTTTCCAAAAATGGAAAGTTTTGGACTTCAAAGCCACGTGTCCAAGGAAGCTTCAAATGAAAATTTGTCCAACATGAAAGTTGTAGATCTTGCTCTCACCTTTCCAAAAAGTCCAAGAACATGAATTTCTCATTTGTGGTTGGCAAGTTATGGATTGATCTAAGCACAAAAAAGTTGAATTTCGAAGGGGCATAACTCTTGATTCACAAGGCCAATTCATGTGGTTCTTTTTTTGAGCAAACTCCATTTGACATGTACTATCATAATCCATCATCACATTTCATGAAAACTCATCACATAAAAAGTCCATTTTTCAAGTGATTTAATTTTAAAAAGTGGAGGGAGAAAGTGATTTTGAGAAATATTCATGGTTTACACATAATTTCACTTGCATTGGCTTACAAACATCATTTGAAACTTGCTTCAAAACATATTTTTTGAGTAAATTTGAAGGAAAATTCATGCACTATTCACCATGCATTTTCATGCATAGGGTGAAAACTCAATTTGCCAAAACACTCCCTAATTCATTCATTTCATTAACATTTGGCTTAAGTGTGATTAGAGAGTGATTAGTAGAGCATATATATACTCTAATCATAACAGAATTGGGGAGGTTAATCATTTTTTCACCATTTTTGGATCTTGAAACTTTTTCCCTCCAAATTTTCTCTCAATCAAAACTTGAAAATTCTCCACATAGCATAGCATTTTTCTTCCATATTCTGGTTTATTGAGTGTAGTGGATGCAGAATCAAGCATTGGATCATCAAATTCGAGCAAAATTTGTGTACATTTCAAGCAAACTCATGAAGATGGAAGTGGAAAATTAATCAAGATCTAGTTCGTTTCAAGCTTCAATTCACACATAAAGCTTCAAGTTATCATCTCAGGAGCTGATTTGGATCGTTTAAAGCCTTGGATCGTGCACATTTAGGGACTGCTCTTCAAGAGGTTCAGTTTTCGAATCTCTCAATTCTTAATTCCATTAACATGTTTAGATAGAGTTTTTCATGCTGATTAATCTGATATAAAATTCGTGTGAAATGGATAAAAAATGAATGAGTTATGCTTGCTTAAAGTTTGACATGTCAAAATGTTTTTGCTCGGATCTCTTAATCCATGGATTGTTAGGTTTAGATATTGATTGATCTGTAATCTACATTGAAAGAGCTTTCTGTTGATGTATGCATCTCAAAATTCTGGAAAATTTTCTGAACACAGCTCCGCCGTCTTCGCGAAGAAGATGGTGGAAACCACCGCTGGCCATACGCGTATCACTATGCGCCATACGCATATCACTGTGCGTCATACGCGTATCACTATGCGCCATACGCGTATCACTGAGCCACCACTGGCCATACGCGTATCACTGTGCGCCATACGCGTATCACCTGCAGCATGTTTTCAAACTTAAAATCCATTTTATTTTTCCCTACAATTTCCCTATGCATTGTTTTCCAAACTTCAAAAATTCATAAGTTCTTCATTTTTTGTCCAAATTTGATGAGACTTTTTGCATTATTCTCCTTGTGATGTGTAGTTTTTTATGGTGATTTTTAATATTTTTTTTTCACGTGCAGAAAAATAAATTGCCTAGGGTTTTCTCATGTATGTCCATTTTTGATACATTTTGGTAATTGATCCATGAAATGCTCATATCATAAAATAAATTTGTGCCAATTTTTTGTGATGATTCCTGACTGGTTGATGGTCATTTATATGTAAATTTTGTGGATTTTTGATACCTGGCCTTTGAGTTATGATTTTTGGAACAGAGGTGTGACAATTTGTGTCACACCTCTTGATGTCAACTTGTGGAATTTAATTGATTGGCCTATACATGTTAGAATTGAATGAAATTTGGCATGGTGAATTGTTGATATGTTAGGATGTTGTATGAATTTTTGTAGGATTTTTCACTGTATTTTCAATTTAATCTTGATTTTTCATTTCTGGTTGTTGAAATTGCAAGCTCATGTGATACATGTTGGTAGATTGATTGGGAAATCCTCATATTGTATTATATGGCCATGAAATTTGATATGCATGAACTAGACACATGTTAGGACCTCCCTGTTTTGGTCTCATCCATTTCTTTTTTGTTTTCAATGAGATATGAATTTTTGAAGTGGATGTATGTATTGATGGTGTGAATTGGAGCATGAAATTGTGTCTGTTTTTGTTGATTTTCATTGACATGGTTCCATTTGCCCAATTAAGCTCAAATTTGACATGGTAGACCTTGATTGACCCCTGTTTAGGTGTATTTAATTTGAGATTTTTTTGATGTGTTTTGGCATGGATTTGAATGCAATACTTCTGTTTGTATGCTTGGTGGTTCATTTGACCTCATATGGATTGTTTTGTGCATGAATTGAACATGATGGATGATATAAACATGAGACCAATGATGTTTGCTTGTGTTTGATGATAATTTGATGTTGGATGGTGGATACCTTGCTGTTTTAACTTTTTTCTTGCTTTTGGACCCTAGGCTTGGCCTAGTGGTCTAGTTACTAATATTTGCTTGGTTTTTCAGGATCAAAAGCATAATGTACATGGAGAATGATACAAGTTGATTTTAATTGATGTTGTGGATGTTTGTACACTAACATAACATTGTTTTGTAGGTGTTGGAGCTTGGGCTTAAGCCTTGGGCTTGTTTTGTGTTGTATTGTTTAAACTGTTTGATTGTTTGCTGTACAATTTGTCTGATTGAATACTAACTGAGTTTGATTGTTTCCAGGTACTTTAGTTGCTTAGTTCCTTGTGAACTTTTGCTTTGCTTTGCTTAAGCAACTTGCATTTGAGGTATAACCTTCTTACTTCATGTAGTCTGGAGACCCGGCTGTTACCGGGCCGGGCAAATTGTCTGAAGTCCTCCTTAAGAGGCAATGATTGTGTATGTTTATTTTTAAGCCCAAGCAGGAAAAGTCCTTCAAAGAAGGCAATTGGTGGAAGTTAGGGACAAGCAGCCTGTCCCCCACTATTCAGTGAGTCTTCTCCTTGCTCCCATTACATGGTTGTAGCATTGAGATCAGAAGCCCCAGATCTGTTGTGTCAGAGTCATCGAGTATAGAAGGGTTCCCCTATTCTGGACCCATGCTCATTTGTCAGCTCTCCCTGGTTAGGGATAAGAGCTGTGAGGTCTGATCCTCACTTCACCCTTTCATCTGCTTCACCTTAGCCTCGTAATGGCAAGGTTAAGAGCAAACACAGCCTGTACAGACGATTGCTTAGGCAGTCAAACCTGATTGATTGAGCCCCCTTGTTTGGCTATAGTGCGTGTTATGTGGATATCTGATTGACATGTTTGTTTGAGATACCTGTTCTCATTTGATGATATATGACTGTATGCTTGTGTGCTAGCTTCTTTCCTGGTTAGGTTAGTTTGCTTATGCAAGTAGGATAGAAAACCGAACTTAGGGTTAACTTTGCATGACAACATTAGGCTCGAGTCTCAGCTCCCTAGTGTCGTGTTTTTCCCTCTGTTTCTGGTTAGGAGAGAGTTTCTCCCCTGTTTAGGGGAACTACATCGCCCTGATCCTCGTGCCAGACGAGGTATGTAGGCAGGTGGTCGTGCGAGACCACTCCGGGCAACCTTTTTCTTTTTTGCGTGCATTTACTTGTTATCTGACTGTATGTTTGGGTTCGGATGCCGACGTAAGCCCAGTGATTGGCTGTCGGGCTCCACGTTTGCCGTTTTGAGTGTGTTTTGGTTCGGATGCCGACGTAATTCCATCCAGTGGTTGTCGGGCTCCATGTTTGCCACCCTTGCTTGTTTGTATGTTGTGTTGTTTGGCGTGCGTAAGCCGAACTACAGTGGCTCTGATTCTTGTTCCAGACAAGATATGTAGGCATAAGGTGCGATACCTTATCGAGCTCGTTCCTCTTAACCCCACCTGCGTTCCCTGTGTGTGTGTGTGATGTTTAGCAACCTTTTCTTTATTCTAGGACGTGGATCCCGTCGAGTACGACGGACGTGAGGGGTGCTAATACCTTCCCCTTGCGTAACCGACTCCCGAACCTTTTCTCTCTGGTCGCGAGACCATGTCTTTCCAGGTTTCTCTGAGCGTTTCCTTTCCCTATCTGGGGATAAATAACGTTTAGTGGCGGCTCTGTGTGTTTTTATTTTTAGGCTCGCCGGTTGATTTTTCGCAGGATGCGACAGCTGGCGACTCTGCTGGGGACGTGGATGTAGACCTATGCTGGTCCATCGTCCCTAAGGGAGTCCTTCCTAGCGTTTTAGGGTTGGTTTGGGTTGCTTATTGTGTGTTATTTATTGCATTTATTATTCTAACCCTTGTTTATATATTTGCATTAAATACTTGCATGCATCATTACTGTCATGTTGCCATCTTCCTCTGCAGGTGGTTCTGTTGTTTGGGGTGGGTGTTCTGAGTGGGGCTAAAACCCAGGCCCGAGTATACACCTAGGACTAGTGTGGTCTCACGTTGCCTCTTTCATGTTAGATCAACATGTGCCTGGCGGCGTGATGTGCCACAAGCCGGACGAGGCTCAGTTGATAGTGCTCATCTTTGTGGAGTATCCACTTTGTTTGAGTCACTCCATCTGAGTTGTTGACTCTGGTGACCGATCATTTCCCGGATCTTTGGTTTAGACGATTTTAAGAGATCTACAATGGCACACCCGAAAGGGCAAACCCATTGAGTATCTCCGCCCGATTGTCGAGACTATTATCCGCCTTAGGATGGCTTGATTAGAACTTACCTGTGAGGGGAGGGGGTTCTGTCAGATGTTTGTTCAGATAGCCTTCAGATGGTGACTTTTGATCAGAGATTCAGAGACATAATTATAAGTCGGATTTATGGTCATTTATTGCCGTGACGCCGGAGTGCTGTCCGTGACTTATCAGTGGGGATCCGTTTATTTCAGGATTCCCCGGGCCGAGTTATTTATCAGTGGGGATCCGTTTATTTCGGATTCCCTGGGCCGATTCAGATAGAGATGGTTCAGTGATGATGATGATGTATCTGTCTTCCATTTATTTCGGAACCCGTGAGTCAGAATTGTGATTGTGTATTCCTCAGATGGTTGTGATCAGTTCAGAAGCCAGATTCAGTGCAGAGGATCAGATGACTTGGAGGATGGCAACGCATTGCATTCATTCATCAGCATCATTACATTTTGCATTAATTGCATCTAACACATGTTTACCCATATGCAGGGACACTTTTGATCGAGATTCTGGTTGAGAGACTTGCTGCTCCGATATGAGGACCGGTCTGAAGCCCGATGTTGTATACAGTTTCTTTGATCCTGAGATTGGTGTGCTGAAGGATATGGTAGCATTGATTACTCCTGACCATGTGGGGATGTTTAGAGAGTCCTACGGTGGTATTCTGAAGACGGTTTTCAGGCTCACTGACTGTGACAGGAGCGCCATCCACACTCTTCTTCAGTTCTATGACCCGGGGCTGAGGTGCTTTGTATTTCCAGACTATCTGTTGGGGCCTTTGATGGAGGATTATGTTAGCATCTTGGGTATTCAGATCCGGGATCAGATTCCTTTCCATGTTACGAGGGTAGATCCAGATGTCCTTGGGATTTCACGTGCTCTTTATTTGAGTCCGGAAATGGTCAAGGAGGGTTTGAAGGAGAAGGGAAAGCTACCTGGGTTTCATTTGAGTTTCTTGGAGGCTAATGCCAAGGAACATGCTGCAATGGGTAACTGGAAGACGGTTTGTGCTCTGATTGCTGTGAGCATTTATGGGATCGTTCTGTTTCCTAACCAGAAGAATTTCGTGGACCATAATGCTATCAGGTTGTTTATGCAGAGAAACCCTATTCCTACTCTGATTGGAGATGTGTACTACTCGGTTCATAACAGGAACGAGAAGCGGCGAGGTGGTCTGATCAGGTGCTGCTCTCAGTTGCTCTTTAGATGGTTCATGGGATATTTGCCTTCCCGAGGTGCCTTTGTTCAGATTGATCCCAGTGTCAAGTGGTCCTTCCGGTTGATGGGTCTGCGGGCTGAAAACATTGCTTGGACTCACAATGGTTTAGCTGGTCGGGACTTCGTATGCAGTTGTGGGAGTTTACCTAATGTGCCTTTAGTGGGAGTTCAGGGTTGCATTAATTACAACCCGATGCTTCTCCGGAGACAGATGGGATTCGCTATGGAGGTTCCTCCTCTCGGGCGAGAGATTCAGGAATCCTTTTACTTTCCGATTGATGGCAACCAGGCCAAGCTGAGGCAAGTGTTAGATGAGTGGCGAGATATCCAAAGGAAGGGTAAGGTTCCGTTTGGTAAAGTCAACTGTCAGTATTTTCCACTATTTAAGGATTGGTTGCGGAAGAGGATTGAGTCTACATTTCTACCGTTTCCTGGAGGTGACTCTGTGTGTCATATGATTGAGGGTCCTAGTTCTTCTGTTAGCATGGAGGAATTCCTTGAGATGAAGAGGGCCAGAGATCAGTTACTTGCAGAAAAAGCTGAATTGGAGAGAAGTGTTGCTCGTTTTCAGGCGTCCAACCAAGAGATCAAGATGAAGATGGAAGATCAAGACAAGCGACATGCCCTAGCAGCCAAACGCTTTGAGATGGATACAGCCTACTATGGGAAGATCAACCAGGCTTTAGCATCGTCTAACCGGGAGCACGACATCACTAAAGATAAGCTGTTCAGAGCATCAAAGGTGATTGAAGATGAGAAGAGAAGGCAAATCATAGTGAAGGATCAGAGAGATGACAGAGTCAGGGGTCTCATTGCTGAGTGGGAGGCAAAGCTGCAAGTCAAGGAGTCCGAGAAGCTAAAGATCATTGCAGAGAGAGATCACTATATGGCTGAGAGAGACCACTACTTCAGGCAGATGAAGATTCATCAGAAGGAAGTTGGGAGACTACAGCAGGAGAATACCGAGCTCAGGTTCGCCGCAGAGTTCGCAAGGATGGAAGATGAGATAGGGCCATCTGTGGGACCCTCATCTGGATAGATCTTGCGTTTGTGTTGGATTACCGTCAGGCTTGTTGACGGAATCCACTTGTCTGTATTTCTTTCTTATTCTGGAGGATTGTATTTGATATCTGGTTGATGTATGACTATGGCACTGTTTGTGCACTTTTTGGTTATGTAATGATGGTTTCTATTCAGTGATTGGTTGACAAGCTTTATTTGCTTTACCGTATGCACTTACACAAGCACACACATGGTTGGGGGGAATCATGCTAAATCACATATCTCCGATCTGCACGATGAAATCAAACACTGCTAATCAGAATGTTAATGCCGGCTTATTATTTGTCTCGATGATGCCAGGGTCGAGAGACAAAGTGTCCTTCATATGGATAGACACTGCATACATGCATTAATCATGATAACTTGTGTTTTATTTTGCAGGTGACTATTACTAACGTGCTTGTTTGTAAACAGGAACCATTGCTCGCGCTCGAAGAGTAGTACCCCTGCACTCAACTCGCCCTCACCGATATTACACAAGAAGAAACACTCCCAGACTCATGGAGCTTCCCAGTGCTGATATGCTGGAATTGAAGGAGAAAATGACCGAACTGATCAATATAATGCAAGGTTTTGCCATTGGTCAGAAGGCTCTCGCAGATAAAGTTGAGAAACTCGAGCGGGTTTCTGCTCAGAACAGTGGGGTCAACCTGGATGGAGTCTCCAACCAGGGGCAGGGATCTCGTGATGGTGGAAAGAGGACAACAGTTGGTCTGGTGAATAATGCTGGTGCTGCTGGTCAACCTGGGCCTAGTCAGAATATGAAAGACAACTTTGTGCCTCCGTTTTATGGGTTTGACGAAGATCAGGAGGAAGATAGAGAGGCTGACCAGTTCTCTATGCGAAATGAGCCTTTTGTGCCTTACGACATTCCTCCTCAGAATAAGGAAATCCAGCTGCTGGCTGAGAAAATCAAAGTGCTGGAGAGCTATGCCACGCCTGGGGTGGTAAACATGTCCAACATGGGATTGGTGGAGGGAATTGTGATTCCTCAGAAGTTCAAGGCGCCTGCGTTCGATAAATACAACGGTAGTTCCTGCCCGGAAACTCATCTCCAGGCATTTGTCCGCAAAATCTCAGCATACACCGCGGATCAAAAACTGTGGATGTACTTTTTCCAGGACAGCCTGTCTGGAGGCTCCTTGGAATGGTACACCAAGTTGAGATCGTCCGATATCAAAAGCTGGCAAGATTTGGGAGATGCTTTCTTTAAGCAATACCAATTTAATGCTGATATGGCTCCGAGTCGTACCCAGCTGCAGGGTATGTCTCAAAAGCATAACGAAGGATTCAAGGAGTATGCTCAGCGATGGAGAGAACTGGCTGCGAGGGTGCAACCTCCTCTGGTGGACAGGGAGATGTCGGATTTGTTTATGGGGACCCTGCAGGGGCCGTTTGCAGAAAGAATGGTGGGATGTCCTGTCACCCATTTCTCTGACATCGTGGTGGCAGGGGAAAGGATAGAGAGTTGGTTAAAACTGGGCAAGATCCAGAGTGGTGCGTCTTCTTCTTCTTCTGGTTCGAAGAAACCTTTTGGAAATAATGGTGGGCAGAGGAAGAAGGAAGGAGACACCAGTGCAGTCTATACACAACGTGGACCCAGTAGGGAACGTTACTTCCAGCACACCGCTGCGGTAACAATTCCTGCTGAGTCTCATTCAGCACAACCGCAACAGCAACAGCAACAGAGACAACAACCCTTTCAACAGAGACAACAAAGGGCTGGTTATCAAGTCCGGGGCAGAGTGCAGGACAGACAATTCGATAGGCCTCCGGTGACCTATGCCTTTTTGTTCAAAAAGTTGATGGATTTGGGCCTTGTGCAAACCAGAACTCTGGCACCTCTGAGACCTGATCAGAGGCCAGCCAGTTATGATGAGAATGCGAAGTGTGAATTCCACTCGGGTGCGCCCGGGCACAATATTGAGAACTGTAAAGCTTTTAAGCATTCAGTTCAAGACTTAGTGGATTCCAAGGCCATTAATTTCGCGCCATCTCCCAATGTCAATGCCAATCCCATGCCTGCGCATGGTCAGCGGGGAGTAAATGCAATTTCTGGGGAAGACAGAGTGGGGCTGTTGGATGTTGATCAGCTGAAGACGCCCTTGACTGAGGTCAAGGGGCAATTGCTGCTGAATGGGGTCTATCCGGGCTGCGGGTCTGATTGTGCTGAGTGCACTATTTCTGCAAATGGTTGTGAGCTTCTGAGGAAGCATGTCCAGGGTTTGATGGACGGTGGTGAGATTGTGATCGAGAAGGCTGGAGGAAAGAAGGGAGAGGTCTCCACCATAACCATTTTCTACGACCCGGTTGATTTGTCAAACCTGGTGGAGGAGGCTCCAGTTACCATCACGGTACCTGGGTCGATTCCCTATGACAAAGATGATGCCGTACCCTGGCATTATGGTGGGGAGGTATATTGTAATGGTGAGAGGTTGGAGGAACAATCTGCTAGTGAAACCACCGTGCTAAAGGTGGATAATGCCGGTCCCAGTGGTTTCACTCGCAGCGGTAGATTGTTTGCTCCCGACGCATTGAGAAGGGGGGAGGAAGAAAAAGATAAAAAAGAAAAGGCCGAGGCTTTAGCCAGGGCAAAGGGAAAGGTTGTGGTGGATAATGGTAGTACTCCTGTGATGACACCGGCGCCTGCGGGGTCGGATAGTAAATTTGATGATGAAGCTGAAGAGTTTCTGAGAATAATTAAGAAGTCGGAGTATAAGTTGGTTGATCACTTGCAGCAGACTCCTTCTAAGATCTCCATTCTTTCATTGTTGCTGAGCTCAGAGGGGCATAGGGAAGCTTTGTTGAAAATTCTGAAGAAAGCTTATGTTCCTCAAGAGATCACAATTAATCAACTGGAGACGGTCGTATCCAATGTGCATGCCAGCCATGGGCTGGGTTTCACGGATATGGACCTGACCGTGGATGGGAGAAATCATAACCGAGCCTTACACATTGCAATGGAATGTAAAGGAGCCGTGCTTTCGCATGTGCTGGTTGATACCGGCTCCTCTTTGAATGTGTTGTCCAAGAAGGCCCTGGCGAAGCTGAATTGTGACGGACTGATTTTGACCCCGACTGATCTGATTGTGCGGGCGTTTGATGGGTCAAAACGGGCCGTATTTGGGGAAGTGGAATTGCCGGTGAAGATTGGCCCGGAAGTGTTTAAGTCGACCTTCTATGTTATGGACATCCAACCAGCTTACAGTTGCTTGTTGGGTCGCCCATGGATCCATGTTGCGGGAGCAGTTACATCGACTTTACACCAGAAGCTGAAGTATGTCTGGGGAGGCCAAGTTGTTACTGTCTGCGGAGAGGAGGACATCTTTGTCAGCCACCTGTCTTCGTTCAAGTATGTTGAGATGGACGGAGAGATCTGGGAGACGCCGAGCCAGGCATTTGAAACCGTCAAGGTGGAGAATGCTCTGTTCGCTAAGCAGGAAGAAGAGAAACCATCCATCGCTTCATATAGGCAGGCTGCTGAGGTAGTCAAAAGCGGAGAGGCTCCAGGCTGGGGCAGAATAATGGAGGTCCCTGAGAAAAAAGACCGTTTTGGGGTTGGATATCAACCGGGCCGAGGCTTGGGACGAGGAAGAGGACGTCGGGCGTCAGTTACTTTCACGAGTGCCGGAATGCTGGATCCGGACCACATCTGCATGATGGGTGAAGATACTGACAGCGACTGTGACATGGACCGGTGGATAACGCCGTGCGTACCAGGGATGGAAATCCAGAACTGGAAGGCCGAAGAAATCATCCGGGTCACTCTCCTCGAAGAGTAATATTTTTCTTGTTTCTTTCTTATTTGCATGCAAACCTTACGTGTTGCCCGACACGTAATGGTTCATTGTAAGGGCCACCTCATGTCATAGTTTGCAAAATTCTGCATCATTAATAAAAGGATGTTTTTCAATTAAAAGCGGTGTTCCCTGTTTTTCACTTATTTTTGCAGTTTAAAAAAATAAAAACAAATAAAAATGGCAATGTTTTCATTTTTCCTTTTTTTAAATTTCTCACACCGGTTCTAAAGCAATGCATGAATCAACATTCATGCAGATGCGATTCCTCTCCGGATCTCATTGATAACAATCCTGTTACACCCTTGTACGACTTCGACAATCCGATCTATCTTGCTGAAGAAGAAGACGAAGAAGATTGTGAACTGCCAGGGGAATTAGCCAGGTTGTTAAAACAAGAGGAGAAGGTGATTCAGCCGCATGAAGAGCAGATTGAGGTCGTGAACCTGGGTACCGACGAGGTTAAGAAAGAAGTGAAAATCGGGGCTGCTTTGGAGGAAAGTGTCAAGAGCAGATTGGTAGTGTTGTTGAAAGAGTATGTCGACATCTTTGCCTGGTCTTATCAAGATATGCCAGGGTTGGATACCGATATTGTTGTGCACAAGCTACCATTGAGAACAGATTGTCCTCCAGTGAAGCAGAAGTTGCGCAGAACTCGACCTGACATGGCAATGAAGATTAAGGAAGAAGTGCAGAAGCAGTGGGATGCTGGTTTCCTTGCTGTCACTAATTATCCGCCATGGGTCGCGAACATCGTGCCAGTCCCGAAGAAAGATGGGAAAGTGAGAATGTGTGTGGACTACCGGGATCTGAATAGAGCTAGTCCGAAAGATGATTTTCCACTACCTCACATTGACGTGTTGGTAGATAATACAGCTCAATTCTCGGTATTTTCCTTCATGGATGGCTTTTCTGGCTATAATCAAATCAAAATGTCGCCAGATGATATGGAGAAAACAACGTTCATTACACCGTGGGGCACCTTTTGTTACAAGGTGATGCCATTTGGTCTCAAGAATGCCGGTGCTACTTATCAGAGAGCCATGGTGACTTTGTTTCATGATATGATTCATCATGAAATTGAATGCTATGTTGATGACATGATAGCGAAGTCCCAGACAGAAGAGAGGCATTTGGTTGATCTGGCCAAGTTGTTCGACCGGCTGAGACAATTCAGACTGAGGTTGAATCCGAACAAGTGCACATTCGGAGTGCGGTCCGGTAAATTGCTGGGGTTTATTGTAAGTGAGAAAGGAATCGAGGTTGATCCTGCAAAAGTAAAAGCAATAAAAGAAATGCCTGAACCGAGGACAGAGAAGGAGGTTCGTGGTTTCTTAGGTAGATTGAACTACATTTCGCGGTTCATATCTCACTTAACAGCCACGTGTGAACCGATTTTCAAGTTGTTAAGAAAAGACCAGACGGTCAGGTGGAATGATGATTGCCAAGCGGCATTTGAAAAGATAAAAGAATATTTGCAGGAGCCTCCGATTCTGATGCCTCCTGTGGAGGGAAGACCATTAATTCTGTACCTGACAGTCCTCGAGGGGTCTATGGGGTGTGTATTGGGGCAGCATGACGAGTCTGGTCGAAAAGAGCATGCCATATACTACCTTAGCAAAAAGTTTACCGACTGTGAAACAAGATATTCACTGGTCGAGAAAACTTGCTGTGCTTTGGTCTGGGCTGCTCGCCGACTGAGGCAGTACATGTTGGTTCATACCACTTTATTGATTTCCAAGATGGATCCGATCAAGTACATTTTTGAGAAGCCAGCATTGACCGGACGGGTTGCGAGGTGGCAAATGATTTTGACAGAATATGATATTCAGTATACCTCTCAGAAGGCGATTAAGGGGAGCGTATTGTCTGATTACCTCGCTCAGCAACCCATTGATGATTATCAACCGATGAAGTTTGAATTCCCTGATGAGGACATCATGTTTCTCAAATCGAAAGATTGCGAGGAACCAATCCCGGAGGAGGGGCCTGACCCTGAATCCGAATGGATTCTGATGTTTGATGGGGCCGTTAACGTGAATGGAAGCAGTGTTGGTGCTGTTTTGGTTACGCCTAAAGGATCTCATATTCCTTTTGCTGCCCGGCTGACATTTGAATGTACCAACAACGTGGCTGAATATGAAGCTTGTATATTGGGGATTGAGGAGGCAATTGATATGAGAATCAAGAACCTTGTCATATATGGAGATTCAGCTCTGGTGATAAATCAGGTTAACGGAAAATGGTATACGCATCAATCTCATTTGGTTCCGTATCGAGATTATACGAGGAGGTTGTTGACGTTTTTCACCAAGGTGAAGATGCATCATGTGCCTAGAGAGGAGAATCCTTTGGCAGATGCTTTGGCTACTCTGGCTGCCTTGATTAAGGTGCAGAGGTGGAATCAATTCCCCAGTGTGGAAGTGGGTCGTCTGGATAGACCGGCTTATGTGTTTGTTGTTGATACAGCGCCTGATGATGAGAAGCCGTGGTATTATGATATCAAACGCTATCTTGAGACGCAAGAGTATCCTGAGGGAGCATCAAAGAAGGACCGAAAGACTCTGCGGAGGTTAGCCATGGTGTTCTACCTGAATAAGGATGGGGTTTTGTATAAGCGGAATTTTGATTGGGTCTTGCTCAGATGTGTTGATGACAGAGAAGCAAGCCAATTGATGAAAGAGGTTCACGAGGGATCGTTCGGTACCCATGCCAGTGGGAATGCAATGGTAAAGAAGCTGCTGAGAGCAGGTTATTACTGGATGACTATGGAGGCCCAATGTTTTAATTTCGTGCGGAAGTGTCATAAATGCCAGATTTATGCTGATAAGGTGCACGTGCCTCCAAATCCGTTGAGCTTGATGTCGTCTCCGTGGCCGTTTGCTATGTGGGGCATTGATATGATCGGGAAGATTGAGCCTACAGCTTCGAATGGGCATAGGTTCATATTAGTGGCTATTGATTACTTCACCAAGTGGGTAGAAGCAGCTTCTTATACGAATGTGACGAAGCAGGTTGTAGCCAGATTTCTTAAGAGAGACATCATTTGCCGATACGGGGTTCCCGAGAGAATCATTACTGATAATGGTTCTAATTTGAATAATAAGATGATGGCAGAGCTGTGCCGGGAATTCAAGATTGAGCATCACAATTCTTCTCCCTATCGTCCGAAGATGAATGGGGCGGTTGAGGCAGCCAACAAGAATATTAAGAAGATTGTGCAGAAAATGGTGGTAACCTACAAAGATTGGCATGAGATGTTGCCGTTTGCGTTGCATGGGTATCGAACGTCGGTGCGTACATCTACTGGGGCAACTCCTTTCTCGTTGGTATATGGGATGGAGGCTGTGTTACCTATTGAGGTTCAGATTCCCTCTTTGAGAGTCCTAATGGATGTCAAATTGCAAGAGGCTGAATGGGTAAGGACCCGATATGAAGAGTTGAGCCTGATAGAGGAAAAGAGGCTAGCAGCCATCTGTCATGGGCAGTTGTATCAGCAACGGATGAAGCGTGCTTTTGACAAGAAGGTACGACCTCGGGTATATCACGTAGGTGATATAGTGCTGAAAAGGATCCTTCCTCCTCAAAACGATCGAAGGGGCAAGTGGACGCCGAATTATGAGGGTCCATTCGTGGTCAAGAAGGTTTTCTCTGGTGGAGCCTTGTTGTTAACGACCATGGATGGCGAGGATTTTCCATCCCCTGTGAATGCGGACGCAGTTAAAAAATACTTCGTATAATTAACCCGCTGGACGAAAAGAACAAAATAGTCCAGGCAAAAATGGGCATCCCGGCGAACCAAAGACAGAAAGAAAGGTTCGGGCAAAAATTAGGGATAAAAATGAAAATATACACCCGGCAAGTCGAAAACCTGAAGAGGCGACTTGGGCAAAAATGGGTATCCCGGTGGACTGAAAACCCGAAAGGGCGGTCCAGGCAAAAGAGGGATTGAAACGAACAACTGTGTCTAGCATGATCGTTTGCGCTTTGGTTAAAGCATCATGGATAATACCCGGTAGGGATCAGTTGGAATCGTCTTGTTCAGAAGGCAGAAAGCATGGAGAGTCTGAGGACATATGGGGTGTAACCGAGTTGGAACTCGATGAGATCACGGGTTTCACATTGCCATTAGGATAGATTTTTCCTTTTGAGCGCAATTACCTCTTTTCAGGAATTGCTTCCCTTTGTATTGCTCATTTGAGCCACACTTTTCCAATCAATAAAATGCATATTCAGTCAAATAATTTTGTTTTTGTTTTTCATTACCGCTTTGATTGCAAAAACATCCGATTATTTTGATAAAGAATCTTTGCATTTTAAGACATACAGGTTCCTTCCAATGCATGTTTATAAGATTGAATGCTGGAAATCTTATTTGGAAGGTTGAGTGACCCAAGTGTTGAAATCTTGACACGCCTGGGGCACGGTTTTATCTGACGATCTGTTTGCAGGTACTGTTAGATATTCTTCACTCACTTGCAGGTTGTGATGTGGAAGCTTTGTAATAGATCCCCAGAGAGTTCGCTCAGGGATAAACGAATGAAGAATGACGAAGACGTTGCGGCGTACGACGATCCTTGATGGTAATCAAGAAGACTCTTCAAAGTCGGAAGACTTGAAAGTTTGTAATTCCCCGCAGAGTTCGATCAGGGACGAGTGCACAAAGGAGGGCGACGAAGAGGCGACGAGAGACGTCCGACGACCCTTGAAATTAACCAAGAAGACTCTTCAAAGTCGGAAAATTGAAATTTCTGTATAATCCCAGGAGTACGTCTCTCGTCGAGCGCGGAGCGACTTGGAATGTAAGATGATGGAGCAGAAAAGGTCCAGTTGAGTCTGGGAATTCTCAAAAGTGGAAAGCGGATGCGAGTAGTAGAGGTGGATACCGTGGTTCGACGAGTCGACGGGTGTTCTGTGCCAACTTTTCTCATTTCCCAGCTAGTCCCCAAGCAGAGTTTAGGGAGCCAACTCCCCAGCAGATTCCAGATCTGTGCTTCTCCAGCCGAGTCGGGATGGTTATCCCGGACAGGTTTACAACGATGTTTCCTCAGCAGCCAGGTCTGAAGGTTGCTATTCCCCGAGTGGAGCGGGTTTCAATGAAATATATCTCCAGCAGTGTTCATCCTACCAGTGGGTTGAACATGTTCCCGTAGCGGACGGATTTTTGCATCTCCAGCTGAGCTGATTCTACCTATGGATTGCATGGATTGTCCCCAGCGGAGTAGTATGCATTCCCTAGCAGGGTCAGGTGGTTATCTCCAGCAGGTGATGTATTGATGTTTCCCCAGTTGAGCCTGGAGGTTGCTATTCCCCTGACAGAGTATCTGTGAGTATTTCCCCAGTGAAGTCAACGGGTATCTGTGAGGGTTTTCCCGAAGCGGAGTCAGGATTGATATCCTCAGCAAGTCAAAGACTGTGGTATCCCCACAGAGTGTTGGTGGTGCTTATCCCCAGCGGTTTCTCGAGTGGATTGGGTGCAAAGGAGGTTCTTCCCCAGCAGGGGTGGCCTTATTCCCAGCAGCAGTGCTATTCCCTAGCAGGGCGGAATCGGAGCGGTGACGAGTTCCTCAGCAGAGCGTCTCGTGTTCCCCAGAAGAGTCCCTTGAGGGGGATGTTTTTATCCTTATGCATTCATCATGAAGAAATAACATGGCATATTGCATAGAAAAATAAATAATAGCGTAGCATTTCCATAATTATGGAGCATTACGCAGAAAAAATTAATCATGCATCATTGCAAGCATAAGCTAGTCTCAAGCCGTGGTTACCGTTTGAGAAGTGGTTTTGGCCAGACAGTGAAGGTGTTACTCCGAGGAGTTTAGCCTCATGATTTGATCAAAGGTATTTCCCCAGTAGTGCGATACTGGAGGAGGTTTTTGTCATGCGAGACAAAAGTTGGATGTTACTCTGAGGAGTCTAGCATCATGACGTCAGATCAGCAATGTTCCCCAATAGTGCGATATTGGAGGAAATGTTTCCGTCGGACAGAGATGGGAATAAAGTCAGTGGACGTTACGCGATCAGCGCGATTCCGGGGTTCAAATGGAGAAAAGGAAGTGCTGAGGCATTTTCTGGGGTTCAAATGGAGATGGAGTTGAAGATTTTATCCGGGATGAGGTCCTCAGGATTATCTTCTGTTCATGTGTTACCTTAGACTCTGGCTGAGGCCAATGGAGGTCGTTATAGGTGTCTTCCGAGGAAGAGTTACACATGCTACCTTCTTTATGAAGGTTTACCCTCTGACATGTCGCCCTCAGAGTGGTGTGGTGTAATTTCCGATGTTGCCAGCGGAATTATCACGAGAGATTGGAGAAAAGGGTATGCTGAGGCATTTTCCTGGGGTTCAAACGGAGAAAAGAGATGCTGAGGCATTTTCTGGGGTTCAAATAGAGAAAAGGAGATGTTGCGACATTTTCTGGAGAACGGGGTTCATATTGGCGATCGCGAGTTATCATCAGGCGACTGGGGTTCAAATTGGAGATCGGGGTTCATTATGTTGGCAAAGAGGAGTGCTGAGGCATTTTCTGGGGTTCAAATGCAGAGATCCGAGGATCGTTTGCACACAGAAAATTTCGGGGTTCAAGAAAAGAAAAAAAAGAAAAAGCGTAAAAAGAAGAAATAATAATCCCGCGTGGATGAGTGGTGATCAGGCCATGGTTATCCCTGCGTTACCATTTATTTTGGTATCCAGGTCGACGTTTCGAGACTGTTTCTTCGCCGATGCTGACAGGCGCTGTTAATTATTCATCCCATCAGAGTGCAAATTGTTCGTCTGTTCTTGGTATTCAATCACTCTTCATCCTGATCATCCGAAAGCCGAGGCTATTTCGTGTCGACAGGTTCACAGTGGATTGAATAGGGGCAGCTGTAACACCTCAAAATTTGCCCTCCTCTCTTGGGACTAGCATTTAACATATTACATATCATTTTAGGTCATTAGGCATTGCATATTGCATATCATGTGGTTACATTGTGCAAGTCATTCTCCCAAGTCTTGTCCAGCAGATGAGAAAGTCAAAGTGCAAGCCTAGGGTTTATTGACTGATCATTGGCCATCTGAGGATTGGGCTGTGAATTAGGGTTTTGTGATTCTCAAAGGATATTGGTCTTCATCTTGATTGAAATGATACATCATCATCATCATCATGGTTTGGTATCATCAGGACATTGAAGCATAGTCCTTGAGATTAGGGTTTTGACCACTGGTCAACCCTAATCAGTTGCATTGGGCCAATCAGGGCATAATCAGGAGATGAGGTTTATGATGGCTATGGGGTTCATTCCATGGTTTTATTGAGATTATTGAGGCTAGGGTTCTATCCTTGAGCCATTTCATCAAGAGTTTGAGGCTCAACTTGATCAGTGCGTAGCCAAATTCATCTATCAATCAGAAAAGTCAATTGTGGTCAACTGTACATGATCTGATGGATTTGGAGGTGGAAATGAGTTGGATACATTTCATTCATGTTGGAACAAGTGTTGAATGACATCTCAAAGCTTAAAACTGAAGAAAATCAAGTCAGGACAAAAACTGCCAAAAATAGCAAGTGACTTGTAATTGAAGTTTCCAAAAATGGAAAGTTTTGGACTTCAAAGCCACGTGTCCAAGGAAGCTTCAAATGAAAATTTGTCCAACATGAAAGTTGTAGATCTTGCTCTCACCTTTCCAAAAAGTCCAAGAACATGAATTTCTCATTTGTGGTTGGCAAGTTATGGATTGATCTAAGCACAAAAAAGTTGAATTTCGAAGGGGCATAACTCTTGATTCACAAGGCCAATTCATGTGGTTCTTTTTTTGAGCAAACTCCATTTGACATGTACTATCATAATCCATCATCACATTTCATGAAAACTCATCACATAAAAAGTCCATTTTTCAAGTGATTTAATTTTAAAAAGTGGAGGGAGAAAGTGATTTTGAGAAATATTCATGGTTTACACATAATTTCACTTGCATTGGCTTACAAACATCATTTGAAACTTGCTTCAAAACATATTTTTTGAGTAAATTTGAAGGAAAATTCATGCACTATTCACCATGCATTTTCATGCATAGGGTGAAAACTCAATTTGCCAAAACACTCCCTAATTCATTCATTTCATTAACATTTGGCTTAAGTGTGATTAGAGAGTGATTAGTAGAGCATATATATACTCTAATCATAACAGAATTGGGGAGGTTAATCATTTTTTCACCATTTTTGGATCTTGAAACTTTTTCCCTCCAAATTTTCTCTCAATCAAAACTTGAAAATTCTCCACATAGCATAGCATTTTTCTTCCATATTCTGGTTTATTGAGTGTAGTGGATGCAGAATCAAGCATTGGATCATCAAATTCGAGCAAAATTTGTGTACATTTCAAGCAAACTCATGAAGATGGAAGTGGAAAATTAATCAAGATCTAGTTCGTTTCAAGCTTCAATTCACACATAAAGCTTCAAGTTATCATCTCAGGAGCTGATTTGGATCGTTTAAAGCCTTGGATCGTGCACATTTAGGGACTGCTCTTCAAGAGGTTCAGTTTTCGAATCTCTCAATTCTTAATTCCATTAACATGTTTAGATAGAGTTTTTCATGCTGATTAATCTGATATAAAATTCGTGTGAAATGGATAAAAAATGAATGAGTTATGCTTGCTTAAAGTTTGACATGTCAAAATGTTTTTGCTCGGATCTCTTAATCCATGGATTGTTAGGTTTAGATATTGATTGATCTGTAATCTACATTGAAAGAGCTTTCTGTTGATGTATGCATCTCAAAATTCTGGAAAATTTTCTGAACACAGCTCCGCCGTCTTCGCGAAGAAGATGGTGGAAACCACCGCTGGCCATACGCGTATCACTATGCGCCATACGCGTATCACTGTGCGTCATACGCGTATCACTATGCGCCATACGCGTATCACTGAGCCACCACTGGCCATACGCGTATCACTGTGCGCCATACGCGTATCACCTGCAGCATGTTTTCAAACTTAAAATCCATTTTATTTTTCCCTACAATTTCCCTATGCATTGTTTTCCAAACTTCAAAAATTCATAAGTTCTTCATTTTTTGTCCAAATTTGATGAGACTTTTTGCATTATTCTCCTTGTGATGTGTAGTTTTTTATGGTGATTTTTAATATTTTTTTTTCACGTGCAGAAAAATAAATTGCCTAGGGTTTTCTCATGTATGTCCATTTTTGATACATTTTGGTAATTGATCCATGAAATGCTCATATCATAAAATAAATTTGTGCCAATTTTTTGTGATGATTCCTGACTGGTTGATGGTCATTTATATGTAAATTTTGTGGATTTTTGATACCTGGCCTTTGAGTTATGATTTTTGGAACAGAGGTGTGACAATTTGTGTCACACCTCTTGATGTCAACTTGTGGAATTTAATTGATTGGCCTATACATGTTAGAATTGAATGAAATTTGGCATGGTGAATTGTTGATATGTTAGGATGTTGTATGAATTTTTGTAGGATATTTCACTGTATTTTCAATTTAATCTTGATTTTTCATTTCTGGTTGTTGAAATTGCAAGCTCATGTGATACATGTTGGTAGATTGATTGGGAAATCCTCATATTGTATTATATGGCCATGAAATTTGATATGCATGAACTAGACACATGTTAGGACCTCCCTGTTTTGGTCTCATCCATTTCCTTTTTGTTTTCAATGAGATATGAATTTTTGAAGTGGATGTATGTATTGATGGTGTGAATTGGAGCATGAAATTGTGTCTGTTTTTGTTGATTTTCATTGACATGGTTCCATTTGCCCAATTAAGCTCAAATTTGACATGGTAGACCTTGATTGACCCCTGTTTAGGTGTATTTAATTTGAGATTTTTTTGATGTGTTTTGGCATGGATTTGAATGCAATACTTCTGTTTGTATGCTTGGTGGTTCATTTGACCTCATATGGATTGTTTTGTGCATGAATTGAACATGATGGATGATATAAACATGAGACCAATGATGTTTGCTTGTGTTTGATGATAATTTGATGTTGGATGGTGGATACCTTGCTGTTTTAACTTTTTTCTTGCTTTTGGACCCTAGGCTTGGCCTAGTGGTCTAGTTACTAATATTTGCTTGGTTTTTCAGGATCAAAAGCATAATGTACATGGAGAATGATACAAGTTGATTTTAATTGATGTTGTGGATGTTTGTACACTAACATAACATTGTTTTGTAGGTGTTGGAGCTTGGGCTTAAGCCTTGGGCTTGTTTTGTGTTGTATTGTTTAAACTGTTTGATTGTTTGCTGTACAATTTGTCTGATTGAATACTAACTGAGTTTGATTGTTTCCAGGTACTTTAGTTGCTTAGTTCCTTGTGAACTTTTGCTTTGCTTTGCTTAAGCAACTTGCATTTGAGGTATAACCTTCTTACTTCATGTAGTCTGGAGACCCGGCTGTTACCGGGCCGGGCAAATTGTCTGAAGTCCTCCTTAAGAGGCAATGATTGTGTATGTTTATTTTTAAGCCCAAGCAGGAAAAGTCCTTCAAAGAAGGCAATTGGTGGAAGTTAGGGACAAGCAGCCTGTCCCCCACTATTCAGTGAGTCTTCTCCTTGCTCCCATTACATGGTTGTAGCATTGAGATCAGAAGCCCCAGATCTGTTGTGTCAGAGTCATCGAGTATAGAAGGGTTCCCCTATTCTGGACCCATGCTCATTTGTCAGCTCTCCCTGGTTAGGGATAAGAGCTGTGAGGTCTGATCCTCACTTCACCCTTTCATCTGCTTCACCTTAGCCTCGTAATGGCAAGGTTAAGAGCAAACACAGCCTGTACAGACGATTGCTTAGGCAGTCAAACCTGATTGATTGAGCCCCCTTGTTTGGCTATAGTGCGTGTTATGTGGATATCTGATTGACATGTTTGTTTGAGATACCTGTTCTCATTTGATGATATATGACTGTATGCTTGTGTGCTAGCTTCTTTCCTGGTTAGGTTAGTTTGCTTATGCAAGTAGGATAGAAAACCGAACTTAGGGTTAACTTTGCATGACAACATTAGGCTCGAGTCTCAGCTCCCTAGTGTCGTGTTTTTCCCTCTGTTTCTGGTTAGGAGAGAGTTTCTCCCCTGTTTAGGGGAACTACATCGCCCTGATCCTCGTGCCAGACGAGGTATGTAGGCAGGTGGTCGTGCGAGACCACTCCGGGCAACCTTTTTCTTTTTTGCGTGCATTTACTTGTTATCTGACTGTATGTTTGGGTTCGGATGCCGACGTAAGCCCAGTGATTGGCTGTCGGGCTCCACGTTTGCCGTTTTGAGTGTGTTTTGGTTCGGATGCCGACGTAATTCCATCCAGTGGTTGTCGGGCTCCATGTTTGCCACCCTTGCTTGTTTGTATGTTGTGTTGTTTGGCGTGCGTAAGCCGAACTACAGTGGCTCTGATTCTTGTTCCAGACAAGATATGTAGGCATAAGGTGCGATACCTTATCGAGCTCGTTCCTCTTAACCCCACCTGCGTTCCCTGTGTGTGTGTGTGATGTTTAGCAACCTTTTCTTTATTCTAGGACGTGGATCCCGTCGAGTACGACGGACGTGAGGGGTGCTAATACCTTCCCCTTGCGTAACCGACTCCCGAACCTTTTCTCTCTGGTCGCGAGACCATGTCTTTCCAGGTTTTCTGAGCGTTTCTTTTCCCTATCTTGGGATAAATAACGTTTAGTGGCGGCTCTGTGTGTTTTTATTTTTAGGCTCGCCGGTTGATTTTTCGCAGGATGCGACACCTACGCCCCATACGCAAAGTCACTCTAGACAAGGGTAGGAGAAAGTTCATCTCATCATCCCTCATCACTTAAGGCTTATGGCTTACAATTTGAATCACACTTGTCAAGTGTTGATACCTTTGTTGTGCTTAAGGAGTAATACACTTTGCTAACTATGCTTGATTGATGTTGACTTTGAAGTATTGATCTTGCATTTGAACCTTGAGGTCTTGAGCTCCCGAGATTTAGCGTATCCATAATAGCTTGAGTGCAATGAACTTGTCATATCAAGTGATCAAGGGTCTTTTGATCACTTGAATAGGCTTGGGGCTTACTGTAACACCCTTCTAAAATACCCCAAATATTTAATAAAAACAACAAATATATATCAGAGTAAATATGCACCAAGGGTGTCACACAATTCTTCACACCATAATAACTGTCATGCTCTTTATTTAATCAAAACAACATTTTTGCAAAATTCGCAGCGGATAGAATCAACCAACCATTCAAAACATATAACGTTTTACAGGTAAAAAGGTTCAACAATCAACAATAAACAATTAAAACATCCCGTCCCGATGTTACATCTATCAGAGCACGACCCACTACGTAGACTACACTAGACTCCAGGCACTAGCTTCTACTCACTCACTGCTCGTTACCTGAAAAATAGTTGTAAGGGTGAGTTCCTCAATCGATATAATAAGCATTATAAATCATCATGTTATGTTAAGTAAATTTACATGTTAATCACCCTAATCATATCCTGCATTCAGTAACGGCACATCAACTCAAATATCATACTCAATAACAACGTAAAATGCAACTCAATAACAACCTAAAATGCAACTCAAATGAGACTCGACTCGTCATGCATGTGGTACCATTCGGAGTAAAACTCCCAACTTAAAATCATTGCCAGTTTAGTGGGCATCAAGGCATAAGCCTTCAACTTTCAACTTAAAATTTTGTCAATCCAGGCCAACGTGGTGTGAGCAAAGCTCCGATTTTTGCCAATCCAGGCCAACGTGGTGTGAGCAAAGCTCCGACTTAATGCATATGAATGTACATGGCATACACGACTTTAAATTCCGACAACATAATAATAACAGCAACACAACAAGGTTTTCAACATAATCAACTTATAATCAACTTTGGCTCATCAAGCCTACAACTCAGTATTTTCAACAAAAATCAACTTATAATCAACTTTGGCTCACCAGCCTACAACTCAGTACTTTCAACAACTTTAACACAACTTATCAACATATTTATATTCACACTTCATAACATAACCCAACAGAATTACTCATCAAGACTAACGATAATAGGCTAATCACTAATTATGTTCACAACATTAAAATACCAATTTTTCTGATTTCCAACAGTGTTAACCGGTTAACGCCCTGGGTTAACCGGTTAACGCAGGCAAAACAGCACATTTTCACAAATATAACAGTGTTAACCGGTTAACGCCCTGGGTTAACCGGTTAACGCAGGCAAAACAGCAGTTCCTGCGCTAACACAAGGCAGAATGCAGAGTTCTCCGCATTTTCCGCCGTTGGAGGACTTCCGGACCTCCGATTCAACTTCCGTAAAAAGCTATACGTTCGGAAATTTACAATTAACCCAAACACATATTCAATTACAGCCTAAACACAGTTTCATCCAACGTAATTTTCCAGCATTCATAATCCCAATTAGGGTCAATTCAATGGCTATTACTACCCATGACATGTTAATCTATAATACCCATCAAACGACGATAAACCCCCCTTACCTGAGATAATCCGGCAATCTCTAAGCTTCGAGCTTTTCCGTTCTTCAACCTTTGCTCTCTAGCTCTTCCTCCTTGCCTTTTCTCCACCTTTCACCTTTCAGCCGCTTCTCTGTTTCACGTGAAAACTCTTTACCAATACTGAAACCCTTTTTCCTTATTCCAACTTATATATTTTCCAATAATTATTATTCCAAATAATAATAATAATAAAATTTCCAATTATTTAATTAAATTAATAAATATATTATTAACTCAATTTAAATAATTATTTTATTATTATCGGGGTGTTACAACTCTCCCCCACTAAAAGAGTTTTCGTCCTCGAAAACATACCTCAAGCGAATAACTCTGGATAAGACTCTTTCATCTGACTCTCCAGTTCCCAAGTCACATTGCCACCTGCTGGTCCTCCCCAAGCTACCTTCACCAAGGCAATCTCTTTACCCCGCAACTGCTTCAACTCTCGATCCTCAATCCTCATAGGTGATGTTTCAATAGTCAGGTTATCTCTCACCTGTACATCATCTATTTGGACTACATGCGACGGATCATGAATGTACCTCCTCAGCTGAGACACATGAAAAACCTCATGCAAATTCGCAAGTGACGGCGGTAAAGCGATACGATAGGCTACCTCTCCGATCCTCTCCAAAATCTGATAAGGACCAATAAATCGAGGTGTCAACTTCTTTGACTTCAAAGCTCGACCAACCCCAGTTATCGGAGTAACACGAAGAAACACATGATCTCCCTCTTGGAACTCAAGTGACTTCCTCCTCTTGTCATGATAACTCCTCTGACGACTCTGAGCAATTCTCATCATCTCCTGAATCATCTTAATCTTTTCCGTAGTTTGTTGAACAATCTCCGGTCCAACCACCGCACTCTCACCGGACTCATACCAACACAAAGGTGTCCGACATCTCCTACCATACAAAGCTTCAAACGGCACCATACCAATGCTCGAATGAAAACTATTGTTGTAGGTAAACTCAACCAAAGGTAAATAACAGTCCCAAGCACCTCCCTTTTCCAAAACGCAAGCTCTTAAAAGATCCTCTAACGACTGAATCGTCCTCTCAGTCTGACCATCAGTCTGCGGGTGATATGCAGAGCTCAATCTCAGCTTAGTTCCCAAAGCCTTCTGCAAACCTTCCCAGAATTTCGATGTAAATCTAGGATCCTTGTCCGAAACAATACTCGACGGAATACCATGCAAACTTACAATCTTCTCAATATACAACTCAGCTAATCTCTCTAACGGATAATCCATTCTAATCGGAATGAAATGAGCCGATTTCGTCAATCTATCAACAATCACCCAAATAGCTTCAAAATTCTTAATTGTCCTCGGTAAACCAGAAACAAAATCCATACTGATACTATCCCACTTCCACTCTGGAATAGCCAACGGTTGCATTAGCCCAGACGGCTTTTGATGCTCAACCTTTGACTTCTGGCAAGTCAAACAAGAATAAACAAAACTCGCAATTTCTCTTTTCATTCCCGGCCACCAAAATAACTTCTTCAAATCATGATACATCTTAGTAGCTCCAGGATGAATACTCAGGCCACTACGATGTCCTTCTTCAAGAATACTCTTCTTAAGTTCGGCAACATCCGGAATACACACCCGATTACCAAATTTCAAAACATCATTCTCATCAACTTTGAATTCGCCACCTTGACCTTGATTCACTAGAGTCAACTTATCAACCAAAAGCATATCAGATTTCTGACCCTCTCTGATCTCATCCAGAATACCACTTGTCAACTTCAACATTCCCAATTTAACACTATTGTGAGTACTCTCACACACCAAACTCAAGTCTCTAAACTGCTCAATTAAATCCAATTCCTTAACCATTAACATAGACATATGTAATGATTTCCGACTCAATGCATCAGCCACTACGTTTGCTTTACCCGGATGGTAATTCAAACCAAAGTCATAATCCTTCAGAAACTCTAACCATCTTCTCTGTCTCATATTCAGCTCTTTCTGATCAAACAAATACCTTAAACTTTTATGGTCACTGAAAACCTCAAATCTTGACCCATACAAGTAATGCCTCCATAACTTCAGAACAAACACCACAGCCGCCAACTCTAAATCGTGCGTCGGATAGTTCCTCTCATGAACTCTCAGATGTCTTGAAGCATAAGCTATAACCTGCTTATTCTGCATCAACATGCCACCCAAACCCAACAATGAAGCATCACAGTAAACTTCAAATGATTCCGACGAACTCGGTAATATCAGAATAGGAGCAGTAGTTAACCTTCTCTTTAACTCTTGGAAACCTTCTTCACATTTTGAGTCCCAAACAAACGCTTGCCCCTTCCTAGTCAACATCGTCAATGGTAACGCCAACTTAGAAAATCCCTCAATGAACTTCCTATAATAACCAGCCAAACCAAGGAAACTTCGAATCTCAGCAACAGACTTCGGAGCTTCCCACTTAGATACCGCTTCTATCTTAGAAGGATCAACAGCAACACCACCTCTTGAAATCACATGACCAAGAAAACTAACCTCCTCTAACCAAAATTCACACTTGGATAGTTTAGCAAATAACTTCTTTTCTCGTAGAATTTCTAAAACCACCCTCAATTGCTCAGCATGCTCTTCTTCAGATTTCGAATACACCAAAATATCATCAATAAACACCACAACAGACTTGTCTAGGTACGGATGGAAAATCCTATTCATATACTCCATAAATACTCCAGGCGCATTAGTCACACCAAAAGGCATTACAGAATACTCATAATGTCCATACCTTGTTCTGAAAGCAGTCTTCTGAATATCCTCGGTTCTCACACGTATCTGATGATACCCAGATCTCAAATCTATTTTGCTGAACACACTTGCACCAACCAACTGATCCATCAAATCATCAATCCTCGGCAAAGGATACCGATTCTTGATCGTCACTTTATTCAGTTGCCTGTAGTCCACACACAACCTCATAGTACCTTCTTTCTTCTTAACCAATAGCACTGGTGCACCCTACGGTGACACACTCGGACGAATAAATTTCTTATCCAATAGATCTTCCAACTGACTCTTCAATTCAGTTAACTCAACAGCAGACATACGGTACGGAGCCATCGATATCGGTCTAGTACCAGGTACCAAATCAATCGAGAACTCCACTTCACGCTCTGGCGGTAATTCATTCACCTCTTCCGGAAACACATCAGGAAAATCACACACCACGGTTAGATCGCCAATCACCAGTTTATCTTTAGCCTCCAAAGTCGCTAACAGCATAAACAACTCTGCCCCATCAGCTACTTCCTCATTCACTTGCCTTGCTGATAGAAACAAACTCTTTCCCTCCTCAATCTCAGGAAAGACCACCGTCTTATCAAAACAATTGATAGAAACTCGGTTAAACACCAACCAGTTCATACCCAGAATAACATCAATCTGCACTAGTGGAAGACACACTAGGTCCATCCCAAAGTCTCTACCAAAAATACTCAAAGGACAATTTAAACAAACCGAAGTAGTAGTCACTGAACCCTTCGCAGGAGTATCAATTACCATACTACCAAACATCTCAGATATCTCTAACTTAAGTTTCACGGCACAATCCAAGGATATAAAGGAATGAGTCGCACCTGTGTCAATAATAGCTACAAGAGGAAAGCCATTAATATAACACGTACCTCGGATAAGTCTGTCCTCACTGGAGGTTTGAGTTCCGGTCAATGCGAACACCCTTCCAGTCTGAGATTTCTTTGGCTTCTGACACTGACTTCCAATATGCCCTTCTTCGCCATAATTAAAACAAATCACTTCCTTGTGCTTGCAATCAGCTATTGCATGGCCAATCTTACCACAGCGAAAACACCTCTTTACTTCAGCAGTGCACACATTACTCTTATGACCAGCCTGACCACATTTGAAGCAAACTATGCCAGCAGGAGCACCTCCCCCACTAGCTCTCTGAGCCGGAGCAGCTCTTTGCTTCCCTTTTCCAGCTGGAGCATCATACGGCTTGCCACGGTTTTGATGTTGCTTGCCTCTGCGATAACTGACAATCTTGTAATGAGCATTATTGTCCTCTTCAAATATCCTGCAGCTATCAACCAATTCAGTAAAAATACGTATCTTCTGATACCCAACAGCCTTCTTAATTTCAGAGCGCAGTCCGTTTTCAAACTTGATGCACTTTGAAAATTCAGCCCCAGCACCAGTGTAATGAGGATAAAATTTGGACAACTCCACAAATTTTGCAGCATAATCAGTGACAGACATGTTTCCTTGCTTCAGCTCAAGGAACTCAATTTCCTTCTTACCACGGACATCCTCCGGATAATACTTTCTCATGAATTCCCTACGGAATACATCCCAAGTAATGACTTCACCTGCCACGGTCAACCTCTCGTGAGTCTCTAGCCACCAGTCATCAGCTTCGACTGCTAGCATGTGAGTACCATACCGAACCTTCTGAGCTGGAGTGCAATCCATAACACGGAAGATTCTCTCAATCTCTTTCAACCATCCCAAGGCTGCATCTGGATCATGCTTCCCTTTAAACACCGGCGGATTCTCTCTTTGAAAAGTCGCCAAGCTACGTGATCCAGCATCACCACCAGCATTTGGCAAGTTCTGCACAGCTTGTGCCATCGCTTGCATTGCGGCAGCCATTGCAGCGTCATTCCTTCCAGCCATTTCAACTTATCAATACAACACAACTTAAAAGTTAGATTAGTAACAATACACAATTGTTAGACAGTAACGACACGACAACTGGCCGGACAGACCGACCTGCTCTGATACCACTAATGTAACACCCTTCTAAAATACCCCAAATATTTAATAAAAACAACAAATATATATCAGAGTAAATATGCACCAAGGGTGTCACACAATTCTTCACACCATAATAACTGTCATGCTCTTTATTTAATCAAAACAACATTTTTGCAAAATTCGCAGCGGATAGAATCAACCAACCATTCAAAACATATAACGTTTTACAGGTAAAAAGGTTCAACAATCAACAATAAACAATTAAAGCATCCCGTCCCGATGTTACATCTATCAGAGCACGACCCACTACGTAGACTACCCTAGACTCCAGACACTAGCTTCTACTCACTCACTGCTCGTTACCTGAAAAATAGTTGTAAGGGTGAGTTCCTCAATCGATATAATAAGCATTATAAATCATCATGTTATGTTAAGTAAATTTACATGTTAATCACCCTAATCATATCCTGCATTCAGTAACGGCACATCAACTCAAATATCATACTCAATAACAACGTAAAATGCAACTCAATAACAACCTAAAATGCAACTCAAATGAGACTCGACTCGTCATGCATGTGGTACCATTCGGAGTAAAACTCCCAACTTAAAATCATTGCCAGTTTAGTGGGCATCAAGGCATAAGCCTTCAACTTTCAACTTAAAATTTTGCCAATCCAGGCCAACGTGGTGTGAGCAAAGCTCCGATTTTTGCCAATCCAGGCCAACGTGGTGTGAGCAAAGCTCCGACTTTATGCATATGAATGTACATGGCATACACGACTTTAAATTCCGACAACATAATAATAACAGCAACACAACAAGGTTTTCAACATAATCAACTTATAATCAACTTTGGCTCATCAAGCCTACAACTCAGTATTTTCAACAAAAATCAACTTATAATCAACTTTGGCTCACCAACCTACAACTCAGTACTTTCAACAACTTTAACACAACTTATCAACATATTTATATTCACACTTCATAACATAACCCAACAGAATTACTCATCAAGACTAACGATAATAGGCTAATCACTAATTATGTTCACAACATTAAAATACCAATTTTTCTGATTTCCAACAGTGTTAACCGGTTAACGCCCTGGGTTAACCGGTTAACGCAGGCAAAACAGCACATTTTCACAAATATAACAGTGTTAACCGGTTAACGCCCTGGGTTAACCGGTTAACGCAGGCAAAACAGCAGTTCCTGCGCTAACACAAGGCAGAATGCAGAGTTCTCCGCATTTTCCGCCGTTGGAGGACTTCCGGACCTCCGATTCAACTTCCGTAAAAAGCTATACGTTCGGAAATTTACAATTAACCCAAACACATATTCAATTACAGTCTAAACACAGTTTCATGCAACGTAATTTTCCAGCATTCATAATCCCAATTAGGGTCAATTCAACGGCTATTACTACCCATGACATGTTAATCTATAATACCCATCAAACGACGATAAACCCCCCTTACCTGAGATAATCCGGCAATCTCTAAGCTTCGAGCTTTTCCGTTCTTCAACCTTTGCTCTCTAGCTCTTCCTCCTTGCCTTTTCTCCACCTTTCACCTTTCAGCCGCTTCTCTGTTTCACGTGAAAACTCTTTACCAATACTGAAACCCTTTTTCCTTATTCCAACTTATATATTTTCCAATAATTATTATTCCAAATAATAATAATAATAATAAAATTTCCAATTATTTAATTAAATTAATAAATATATTATTAACTCAATTTAAATAATTATTTTATTATTATCGGGGTGTTACACTTACAGCATAATTACAAAGGATTTGGTTGACCAAAGTGTCCTTTGGCCAACACTAATCAGTGGGATTGAAATGAATAGTTTAATTAAGTACAGTAATAAATCCTATTGAATTAATCAGCTAAATAAAAGCAGATAATTCTGATTGAATACCCTAAGCTAAGGGAACATGCAAAAATCAGGATTTTGAGCCTTAAGGGCAAAATGGTTATTTCACAATATTATTGATATTGAATTAAATCATGAAAATCCTAATGAAGATCAATTAAATCTAATTAGTTCTAATTTCCTAAAAATCTAATTAAAACTAATTATTAACATTTCTAAAAATTCTATTACTAATAGCATAAAACAAGCTCAAGGAAAGAGGTGTAGAACCTGAACATAGAGTGCAAAATTAAGTAATAGGGGCTTTGGGCCCAACAGAATAAGCCCAAATACTAAGGAATGTTGTTGGATCCAACAAGGCTAGTACCTAGTGAAACAAGGGTGTGGAAACCAAAATATTGGGCTTAATGGCTAAGCCCAACAAAATTTGCAAAGAGAAATGTAAAAATTTCAGCAACTCACTTTGTCTTATCTACACATTATCTTCCAATTTTCATGTCAAAAAAGGAACCACCATCAAAGCTTCGGAACCACCGTCTCGGAGGCGGTGGAGTTGGCCGAAATCAAGAAAAAGCATTATCTTCCTACTCCTTTCTACCTCTTTTATCCTAATATATCATCTACTCTAACTATAAGTTAATCAATTCTGGAAATTGAGCCATTAAAGTCAAGAACTCTAAACAAGAAATCTGAAATTAAATGGGGATGGAGGAGAATCAAACCACCAAACCTTGGGGTTTTGATTCTCCACTACATAAGCTACATTGTGGTATCAAAAATTCAGCAAACAGGCAAGGATAAAAATTCACTGACCTGCAAGAACGGAGCTTTGTTCTTGGAATTTGGTGTTGGAGATGAAGAAGATGAAGTGAAAACCAGAGGTATGCTACTTTTAATCTTTAATCTTCTACTTCTAATATGAACTCCTCCTCTTCAAGAATCGACTCTGAAAAATTCTGAATTGAATTGTTATTGTTGATGTTGATTATGTGAATGTAGGAATGATGTTGAATGCAAGAGGTTTAGCTCAATTGATAAAAACTTCAATGTGAAGCTGGCTCCAATGGTGATTTTAGCTTTGGTGTAGGAGAGGAATTGGAGAAGATGAAGTGAGAGAGTGAAGGCTGAATTTGCAATGAGTGATTTTGAGAGAATGGTCAAATTCTGAGATTTTTTGGTGTTATGAGAGTGATGTGTTTATATAGGTTATAATATTGGATCAAATGGTGGTTCGGAGTTAGTTTTGTGAGGCTTGGAATTGGTTAAATGAGGCTTGGAGTTAGTTGAAGTGGTTTGGAGTTAGCTTGGGATTATTATGAGTAAATGTTGAGAAGTTTAGTGAATTAGGAGCTTGGTGCAATGCATTAATGATATGGCCGGTTTCTTCATAATTATGTAAAGGTTGCAATGTCTATTGATGCAAACATTGGGATTGGTTTGGAGTGCAAAGGAAACTGCATTATTGCTGAAAAATGGAGCATTTTGGCTCATTGTCCCATGTGCAATCGATTACCCAAGACATGGTAATCGATTACCATCATGCAGAATGTTTTTTTTGCTACTGGAAGTAGGGTGATCGATTACCCAAAACATGGCAATCAATTACCATTATGAAAAAATGGTTTTTTGGCTACTGGAAGCAGGGGTAATCGATTACCCGAAACATGGTAATCAATTACCATCACGTAAAAATGGTTGTTTCCTTAGTTTTGATGCATGGGTTCATGTGTGAGGTATAATGGCTTGACTTTTTTTCTTGTGTGTGATTTTGCAAGATTGGCATGATCAAGGCTTGGTGTTGGTTAATGGCACGGAGCATGGCATTCACGACTCTGACACTTGGGAGTTCTGGAGAAACTCAAGAGATGGAACGCGGATATATTTGGTGTACTTGTTGATTTTGGCCTATTGACCATTTGGTACTGAAACAACTGTTTGAACTATGTTTTGTACTTGAGTAAATTTGAACAAGTCTTGAATCTGGTTTCTTTAACTTGAATGAACATTTGTGCCATGAATTGAATAAATCATAGATCGAGATAGCCCCTAGTAACCCCAATATCCAATGTCATGATGAAATCAATACAACTACCAATGTATACCACAAAATGGATTCCCACGTGACTTGATCCATAGGGGACGGACCAACCACCATTGTTGTGCCGGTACCACTTTAGTAAAGCCTTTGAATTAGTGATGTTTGTTTAAAAATACAATTGTAAATGAATGTGTTATGATGGATGGACATGCAGATGCAATGGGAAATAAGCCAGACAAAAAACTACAAAAGGTAGGAAAAATTTTGGGGTACGACAATGGCACATCACCTTTCTATAGTGATGATGCTTATTTGTATCACCTTTTATCCCCATTTCTTATTAGTTCTTTAAATATTGAAGGATCTGCTTATTGGAGTTTTTGGTGTTATTTTGATATGGATAATAAAGGGTGTGTCATATCTTACTATGATCTCACCCTCTTTTGTGGACAGACCAGGATGGGAGAGGATCCTCGATTTCATGTAGAAGGTCCCATTGTGATTCCCAATATGGAGTGTCTGAGGAATCTAGTTGACCTTGTGTATTTTGACCCATAATTAGTTTATTCGGATCTACCCGAGGTGAATTCCTTCAATCCTTATCCACACTTAGGGAACCCTAACGAGTGAGTCGTAAATATCCTTTCTCTATAGGAATGTAAACATGGTCGTTATCCCAGTTGAAGTTCTCCTATCGACTAGGTTCAAACATAAATTTTTGAGATCTTTCAATTGGTTCCTTCTCAAGTTTATTCCCCTCCTTTGGATTACATTGGGGATTTTTTGTAAGGATGGAAAAAAAGTAATATTGCCCCTACTTAAGCCTGCCAAAAAGAAAGGTGGAACAAGAGAGGAATGATCTCTTAATCAATATAAAAAATTTGAATCAATTAAAACATATAGAGTTTAAGGGTTTTGTTTTTTGGAATATGGTTGTCGCATTTTGAAAGTTGTTAATTAATTAAAATATGGGTTAAATATATTAACTAATTTAATTTGGCCCATGGATCCTTTCCTTTTTAAGCAAAAAATTTTCCTATATAAAGGAGGTTTCTCCTCATGTAATTTTACATCGAAATTATGATTATAAAACCTTTAGACCTAAAAATACCTAATGAGATATTTGTTTTAATTGATGTTATGATTTGATTTGGTGTATCCAATAGTGTGATTCTCTTGTGGAAATATTTTATAAAGGTTGAAAGATAATCATGTATAAAAGCTTGGTTGTATGTTCTTGAGCTTGACCTGTATAAAAGCTCTTATTGTATATTCTTAAGCTTATCCTATATAAAAGCTTAGTTTGAATATTCTTGATCAAAGCCCGTGTAAAAGCTCTGTTTGTTGGTTCTTGGGCCTAGCCATTAAAATATCCATTTGTTGTTTTTGAGTTTTCAAGGAAGAATACTTTAAAAGTCCAAGTGTGTTTAGTGGAACTCTCAATAGTAAACTCTTGGTGGCATTGAAGGCCAAGTGGTTAGACCAAACTTATATAAAGTAAACTCTCTATATGTCTTCTCTCTTTTATTTTCATTGTATTATTTTTGTTGCTCATCTCTCTTCATTTTCATCTTGTTTCTTTAATTTTGATGCCTTACCCCTGTGTGTTTATCAAGGTTAAAACAATTGTTTTAAATAAATGAAGTTTTTATAAATCCAGTTCAATCTTCAGTAAGCATAATTCAACCCTCTATTGTATTTCGATTCACTTGGCTAACAAAATATTCTAGTGTCTGCCTTATCAACATTGTACCTGACCATGAAGTACGTGATGGAGAATGAAAGGATATGTGTAATAAAGGGAGATCAAGAGATAGGCCATAAGTGTTTTCAAGACAGATTGAGAATAAAAAGGTGGTGATGGCCTGATGTTTTATGCCAAGGCAAAACGTCCATGGAGTGAACTTTGTTGACCTAGACCATGGAGAAGAGTATATAGGGAAAGATAAATTCCTACGAAATATTAGAAAGTAGTTTGGATATGACCATTTGACTTCCATAAAACAAAGTTAGGCACCTCCCTAACCTAAGGAAAAGAAAGCGAGATAGTCAACTGGCTCTAGAAGAACGTCAATTTGTTTGCCTAGGTCCCCTTAAACATGTCAATGATCAACTCTAATATTGCATTACTTTTACCTCAATGCCTCAATCAAACATGTAATCTTGAGTTAGCGTAAGGTGGGCGAGGAAAATATAATGGAAAATGACGAAGAGGTTAGAAAGTTGAATGGAGACAAATTCATTACAGAGATCAAATACCTCACCTAGGAAAAAAACTTAATGTTAGTTAGAAAGGCATCAAGAAAATAGAGAATGTCTGTGAACTTCACAAACCTTAACCTAGGGTATCTGAAAGATCCCCATATGTTACCCAAGATTGACAACATGATTGATGGATCATCGTGATATGAGATCTTGAGCTTCATGGAAGCATACTATGGATATAACAAGAATAAGATGGATCCCTTGGATGCCTCAGTAAATTCCTTCATGTCCAATAATTGTAATTACTTTTATGAGTTCTTGTCTTTCAGCCTCAAGAATGCAAGTGCCACCTATCAGAGGTTGATGTATGTTATATTTTCAAATAATATAGGGCGGAATCTCGAATTTTATATAGATGACATGGTCATGAAGACCTCAGAGGACGGAAACCACTACAGCAACCTGAAGGACATCCTAAGTTTAATTAGGAAATACAACATGCATTTGAACCCCCACCAAGTGTTCATTTAGCAGTCAAATAGGATAATATTTAGAATTCATGCTTACTTAGAGAGGATTAAAACCACAAGGTACCTGGATGTTCACATAGCATATCAAAAAATTCATAAATTGGTTTAATGAAAGGGTTTGTAAAGATATTATTGCATCCGAGACAAATAAATGGATGTCATATATGCCTAAGTTTAATGTAATAACTTAGCGTGCATATGACATTACTAAATTTTCATTATTTAAAAATTAAAGGATGATTGTAGTACCATGCAAATATAGTGGGATTATGGTTGAAGCTGATTCCATGTACTTCTCTAGTTCCAAAGATAACAATCATGTACTAGTATTTATAGCATACTTTGGGGTCATTGAGGAGATTTGGGAGATTGATTATGTTACTTTTAAAGTGTCTTTATTTAAGTGCAAGTGGATTGACATTAACACTGGTGCATAAACCAATTAATTCGGATTCACACATGATGATCTTTGAAAGGTAACTTATATGATGGAGCCATTCATTTGGGCATCCTAAGAAAAAATATGTTTTTTCTGTCATTGATCCTTCTAACACTAGATGGTCAATTGTTCTACAAGGAAAACATGTTCCTGATAGTGATGAAAATCATGACTTAAATCTTGAGACCCCTTCTTTCACAACACATGTACGTCTCTCATTTGAAGAAAATGATTCAAATGATGTGCATGTTATTTGTTATGATCATCAAGAGTGGATATGGAAAAATAGTAAGTAAATATTTTATATGACTTGGTAATATATATTTATTCAATTTACGTTTGTATTCTTATTAATAATATTTATGTTGCGTAGTTTTAGAAGTAAAAGTCAGAAAATTAAAAAACCCCTAAAGTGTTATTATTTGTGACATTCAAATAGGATTATAAATTATTTATGCTAATTAGTTGTAGTTATTGATGCATGTTGTTGATATTGAAGTTTAAATGTTGTTGTGGTCGTTGAGATTGAAGTTTGAAAGTTGTTGTTGTTGTTGAGATCAATGGTTTAAAGATTTAATGTTATTTGTTGATTATCCTAATTAGTTTCAAATGTGGTTCAAATTGTAGGTGCTTAACGACTGTATACAAAAGTTATAGAAGAAAACTCTTGAATGGCCGTTCAAGAATTTGAAATTTGGTTTTTGGTTTTGTTGGTTAATCATTTGTTTGAGTTTTGTTGTAAAAAATAAGGTGTGTACAATTTTGCCTTTGAAATTGGTGTAAACAATGAATATTTTTGGTACAATATTTCTGTTTTAGACATGGGGAAAATATACAATGTTTTTGTTTCAGAAACAGGCAAAATAGGTTATGTATTACAGCTTAAAACGAAAAATATAGAAAAATAATAAATAAAAATGGTTTCCTCTCGGTTATTTAATAAACTGAGGTAGTAAGCCTGAATCAATTACCTAGGTTTTTCATATAATATAAGGAAAAAGTGGGGTGCGTCATCCAGTTCTAAAAATAATAAAAATGCAGTTAATGGGAATCGAACCCATGACCAATAAGTCTTTCCTCTCATTGGAATTTCCGCTGAGGGAAAAATGGCGTACATTTCATGTCGTTCTTCGTTACCTCGTATATGAAATTAAGGTTAACCCCTATTTCTAACCGAGGTAAAAAGTTGTTTTTATGGTATGTCGTTCTAATGGGAGCCCTTCCTCGAGAGATGGGTTTCCACCATATTTGACATATTTTTCACCCCTTGTTGACTCGCCATCTTAAGGTCAATGGAGAAATGGTGTTAGAAGTTAACATGTCCATGTATAAAGCCCTTTGGCATCAAAGTCTTCATTCCAAATGGAGGGTGCAACATTACTCCCCAAAGGAACTAGTGAAGTGGTACCCTGATTCGGAACTCGTTCTAGGTCTATGGAAGTCTCTTCCTATAAATTGATAGTATCCTTATATTTTGTGTCCTTGTGTTTTCATCTCAGGTTGGAGACCATGTTTCACTAACCGCCCCGACTTTATGATGGTGATGGGTATGGATTAGACTATAATCGCCTCCTCCATTTGTTTCCTCTTCTTCTTGCCCCCAATTATCAAACCTAAGGGAGTGCTTTTCGCATTCGTATACCACTTCTTAATATGTTTAGCTCTCTTATTTGTATACAAAGCTTTATTCTAGGTAACAAACATGGGAGTCATTCTATCTAAAAATATATGAAAACAAAGTTAAATAAAATAATCACGCCGGCCAAAATCGTCAACTATGCAAAAATAGTATGCAAGTAGCCTGACACTTTTTTCGTCACTCTTATCACCCAGGTCATACTCCACCAATTCCCTTGCACTATTAATATATAGCACTTCCTAGAGCTCAACGACCTCTCTTTTTCGTCTCTCTCAGGATGTCACCTTGGAAACTATTTACTACAACAGGATTACTCGTTTAGTGCAAGGAAAATCAGTGTTTGTCGATCTCTCAAAAAAATGACCGTGGAGTGCTCCCATATTCCTCGTACCCTCACGAATTGATCCTTCTAGTTCTTATAATTCAAAGATTAAAAGGTGAGTAGATTCCTTTTAGAGTAAGCACCTATGGACATCTATCTATTATTCCCCCACACCCTTAGTGCCATTAAAGGAGAAAAAATACCCATTGTAGGAGTGATATCCAAACTCCTACAAATGATCTTGAATCCCGTATTAAAGGCCTAATTGCTTAGTTGTATTTTAGAGGGTTGACTTTAATGGTACTAAGGACCTTAGACTTAAAAATGGTAAATGAAATATCTCCATCGAGGTATAAGGTTGGGTTGTACATGTAAAAGAACTCACCCATTGATTCCGGAGGCACCAACATAGTGACCCTTTGATCCTTTTCACATGGCTCTAATATAACACTGCCTTCATCACCATTAAAAAAATGTAGAGTCCTTTATAAAACAAGGACACTATAGCCTTAGTGGTGTAAGGCATCGAAACATCGGTAAGGCCTCGACTCTAAAGACTCGTACTAGTAGCCACCATGAACATTTATATTTTTCTAGGAAATAAAAGGTAAAAATAAGGTCATTATCGCTATCACTACAATTGTGAATCAAGAAGTACTTGATTTTTGATAATAGCTCCCAAACATTCCTAACTCTATAAGATTATAATCAACCATCCCTCCATACCGGATTGAATTCACCACAAAGTGTCTCCACTGCTCACAAATACCCTTTTATGTGTTAAGTTTTACTAGAGCGTCGTTCTTTTCTAAAACCTTAAGAATCATCATTTGTAATCATGAAAAATAAAATAACAAAGGGGTAAATGTTCAATACCTGAAGCGTGTTTGATTAGATGATGGACATAAACTCGAAGAAGTAATCACTAAGAAAATGTATAGAAAATGCCAAAGGAGACAATGTAAAAGGAAAATTTGAGATCCCTAAATTTTAGGGTTTCATTTTCCCTCAGACTGAGTAAGGTCATCATCACCAAGACAATAGATTTGTGCCCACTTCTATATGGATAAAGCATCAGTGGTCCATGTTGCTGGCATGCAAACAGATCAACGACATATATCACTTGGACTTCCCAATGTAGTTTCATCATTTTGCAAAATTAAATGCACCATGTGCCCCTAAAGAACCCAATAGTCACGCCTATCTCAATCATGGTGTGGACATATTGGAACGTCATGTCCCATAAATAAGAACGAAATTCTCATGGCAACCAATGCTCTTAAATTATTCACCCTTCCCTCCTCATACCTAAAAGACTCTCTTTTCCAAGCCTCGCACTTGAGGGACTTTCTCTTCCAAGCCTCACACCAGAGTTACTTTCTAAGTGTTACACCTTATGAACTTGCCCTTATAATCCCCCTTCCTAACAGAGTTTCCCTTCCAAGCCTCTAACCCAACGGGCTCGCACTTCCATGCCTCGCGTCTAGGAAACTATGGACAATTATCGTATAGCTTAATCACATCTCCCTTCCAGACCTCATCCTTAAGAGGCTAGGAATTGGAATAAATTCTCGTGGGCCTCAATGAAGTTGTCCCATCACACATTTGGCTTGGTAATAACATGATCTCACATGATATATGTAACACCCCAATTAAAATAAGCTAATTATTTAATTTAAATTAATATTTTATTTATTGATTTAATTGAATAATTGGAAGTTTGGATTAATATTATTATTTGTGGAATAATAATTATTGGGATTATTATTATTGGAGTATTATTTTATAATTGGAATAAAAGTGGAAATCAGTAAAAAGGTCCCATTTGGTAAAAAGGTTTATTGTTCTCACGTGAAAAAGGAAAAAGAGGCAGAACGTGGAAAAGGGCAAAAAGCCAGAGAACGAAGGTTGAAGGAAGGAGAAGCTTGGAGCTCGGAAGCCGCCGGATTAACTCAGGTAAGGGGGGTTTATCGTTGATTAACGGGTATTATATGATAATATGTCATGGGTAGTGATAAACCTTTAATTTACCTTTGAATTGGATGAGTATGGTGAATTTGTGAAAATTATTGATGAATGGAATTGGATGATAAATCGAAGCAAACCCGTAGAAATTAGAGGGAATAGTGTTAGGATTTTGTGAGATTGAACAGAATATGAAGTGTATAAGACGATAGGAGTGATTTTGTGTAAGAATTGAATCGTGGAAGGTTAGATCGAATAGAACTCGTAGCAGAAAAGCCATTGCAGATCTGAGAATGCTGGTTTCTGGTCATACGCGTATGGCACTAGGCAATACGCGTATGAGATTGGCTGGTACGCGTATGGCGCTAGGCAATACGCGTATGGATGAGGAAGATGATGTTTTTAACGTAAAATTGTCTCTGTTGGTACGCGTATGAGGAGTTGGTACGCGTAGCATACGCGTATGAAAGTGGGCAATACGCGTATGGCTTGGTCAGGATTTGGGCAATACGCGTATGGGCATAGGCAATACGCGTATGGGCAGGATTGTGATTTCCTGTGCTGCTGTTGTGCAGTTTTTGACTGTTTAGGCTGAGTAGTGAGACTTAGCTGAGGTATGATGTTGTAGGGATCATTTCCCGTTGTTTTGAGTGGTATAGGTATTAGTAGAGTGTGCTAATACTGTGTTTGATTATGTGGCATGATATGATATGCTTTTGTGATTAATTATGTTGATAATGTGTGATGGTATATATGATGATGTGAATGTATACGTTTGTGAATAGACTGTATTATGGCTTAGAGTGTGAGCATGTGTCTATTCTTGATTATTATTGATGTTGCATTGCTAGGTGATTAGCATGCATGTTGTGGCCCATTTGGGGTGGTAGCTAATTCCCATGGTGAGGAATTAGTGAGTAAATCATTTTGATTGTTGTTGTTGATGTTTGCATGCTAGGTGAGTAGCGTGCATTTCATGGCCCATTTGGGGTGGTAGCTAATTCCCATGGTGAGGAATTAGTGAGTGAGTCACTATGTCTCAAATGAGTGGGACTAGTGAGCTTGGTAGCCGTGCCTGGATTTGGACGGTGAGGTTGAACTATATGTTCACAAATAGTCGGTACCGCATGCATAGAGTCTCATTGCATAATGAATGTATGGCATATGATATGAATGGATGTATTCCAGTATCATATGTGTGTAGGTGCGTTGTGTTGTTAATGTTGAATATGGTTGAGATTATATATATGCTATATGTTATTGTTGAATATGATGTTTGAACGGATACTGCCGTTGCTGAATGTGTAGTCTGGTTAGGGTGAATTAATGTGTTAATTACTTAGCATTACATGTTGTTCTATAATGCTTGTTATATTGATTGAGGAACTCACCCTTACACCTATTTTTCAGGTAACGAGAAATGAGTTGAATAGAAGCAATTGCTTGGAGTCTAGAGTAGTTCTTATGGGTCATGCTCTGATAGATGTAACATCGGGAGGGGATGTTTTAATTTATTTGATTTCTGTTGTTGAATGATTGACATGTATTGTGTCATATGTTTTACATTGATGTTGAATTATTCCGCTGCGATTTATGCAAAGAATCTTATTTGATCAAAGAAATGAGCATGACAGGATATTTTGATAATTGTTGTGAAATGATTGTGTGACACCCTTCGGGGCATAATTACTCTGATGAATATATATTGTTATTTTAATTATAATAATTTGGGGTATTTAGAAGGGTGTTACATTAGTGGTATCAGAGCATAGTCGGTCGTGTTGAGTCGTAGTTATTCTGTTCCCCTGTACGGGATAGGTGTTGTGTAACCCTATCAGTACTTATTTGTTTTAGTTGTTGGGTTTTCAGAATAGAGATGGCTGGAAGAGGTAGAGACGATGCTGCGATTGCTGAGGCTCTGGGTATGCTAGCTGGAGTACTTGGAGGAAATCCAAATGTTGTGGGAATGGGAGCTGCTCGTCAGTTGAGTGAGTTCCAGAAGAACAATCCTCCAATGTTTAAGGGAGCATACGATCCAGATGGTGCTCAGAAGTGGTTGAAGGAGATCGAGAGGATCTTCAGAGTAACTGAGTGTGCTGATAACCAGAAGGTCAGGTTCGGTACTCATATGCTATCAGAAGAAGCTGATGATTGGTGGGTTGCTACCCGCACTGAGTTGGAAACTGCTGGAGATGCTGAGATTTCTTGGGCTGTGTTCAGAGAGAGATTTCTGAGGAAGTATTTTCCCGAGGATGTCAGAGGAAAGAAGGAGATAGAGTTCTTGGAATTGAAACAGGGTAACAGGTCGGTTACTGAGTATGCTGCGAAGTTCACAGAGCTGTCGAAGTATTATACTCCCTATGCTGAGGCTGCTGGGGAATTTTCAAAGTGTGTGAAGTTTGAGAACGGGTTGCGTCCCGAGATCAAGCAGGCTATCGGATATCAAAGGATTAGAGTGTTTTCCGATTTGGTTGACTGTTGCAGGATTTTTGAGCAGGATTCCAAGGCCAGAGCAGAGAGCTATCAGCAAAGGGTTGATAGGAAAGGTAAGAATCAGATTGACCGTGGGAAACCGTATGCAGCTGGCAAGGGTTTCCAGAGACAGAGTGGGATGAAGAGGCCTAGTGGGGGAGATTCTAGTGCTCTTGTTAAGTGTTACAGATGTGGTCAGGCTGGACATCGTATCCATGAGTGTACCAGTAATGAGAAGAAGTGTTTCAAATGTGGAAAAGGTGGTCATTTGGCTGCAGATTGCCGGTTGAAGACTGTGACTTGCTTCAATTGTGGAGAGGTGGGTCATATCAGTCCGCAGTGTCCTAAACCAAAGAAAGAGAATCAGTCAGGAGGCAAGGTTTTTGCTTTATCAGGTTCTGAGACTTTTGCAGATGATCGTTTGATCCGAGGTACGTGTTATATTAATGGCTTTTCTCTTATAGCTATTATTGACACAGGTGCGACTCATTCTTTTATATCTTTGGATTGTGCTGTGAAACTTAAGTTAGAGATATCTGAGATGCTTGGTAGTATGGTGATTGATACTCCTGCGAAGGGTTCAGTGACTACTACTTCTGTTTGTTTGAATTGTCCTTTGAGTATTTTTGGTAGAGCCTTTGGGATAGATCTTGTGTGTCTTCCATTAGTGCAGATTGACGTTATTCTGGGTATGAACTGGTTGGTGTTCAACCGAGTTTCTATCAATTGTTTTGATAAGACTGTGATATTTCCTGCGATTGAGGAAGAAAAGAGTTTGTTTCTATCGGCGAGGCAGGTGGATGAGGAAGTGGCAGACGGGGCAGAGTTGTTTATGCTGTTAGCAACTTCGGAGGCTAAAGATAAACTGGTGATTGGCGATCTAGCTGTGGTGTGTGATTTTCCTGATGTGTTTCCGGAAGAAGTGAATGAATTGCCACCAGAACGTGAAGTTGAGTTCTCGATTGATTTGGTACCTGGTACTAGACCGATATCGATGGCTCCGTATCGTATGTCTGCTGTTGAGCTAGCTGAATTGAAGAGTCAGTTGGAAGATTTGTTGGATAAGAAATTTATTCGTCCGAGTGTGTCACCGTGGGGTGCACCAGTGTTGTTGGTTAAGAAGAAAGAAGGTACTATGAGGTTGTGTGTGGACTACAGGCAACTGAATAAAGTGACGATCAAGAATCGGTATCCTTTGCCGAGGATCGATGATTTGATGGATCAATTGGTTGGTGCTAGTGTGTTCAGCAAAATAGATTTGAGATCTGGGTATCATCAGATACGTGTGAAAACTGAAGATATTCAGAAGACTGCTTTCAGAACAAGGTATGGACATTATGAGTATTCTGTAATGCCTTTTGGTGTGACTAATGCGCCTGGAGTATTCATGGAGTATATGAATAGGATTTTCCATCCGTACCTAGACAAGTTTGTTGTGGTGTTTATCGATGACATTTTGGTGTATTCGAAATCTGAAGAAGAACATGTTGAGCATTTGAGAGTGGTTTTGGGAGTTCTACGAGAAAAGAAGCTATTTGCTAAACTGTCTAAGTGTGAATTTTGGTTAGAAGAAGTTAGTTTTCTTGGGCATGTGATTTCAAGAGGTGGTGTTGCTGTTGATCCTTCTAAGATAGAAGCGGTGTCTAAGTGGGAAGCTCCGAAGTCAGTTTCTGAGATAAGGAGTTTTCTTGGACTTGCAGGTTACTATAGGAAGTTTATTGAGGGATTTTCCAAGTTGGCGTTACCGTTGACGATGTTGACTAGAAAGGGGCAAGCGTTTGTTTGGGATTCAAAATGTGAAGAAGGTTTCCAAGAGTTAAAGAGAAGGTTGACTACTGCTCCTATTCTGATATTACCGAGTTCGTCGGAACTATTTGAGGTTTACTGTGATGCTTCATTGTTGGGTTTAGGTGGTGTGTTGATGCAGAATAAGCAGGTTATAGCTTATGCTTCGAGACAGCTGAGGGTTCATGAGAGGAACTATCCGACACATGATTTAGAGTTGGCAGCTGTGGTATTTGTTCTGAAGTTGTGGAGGCATTATTTGTATGGATCAAGATTTGAAGTTTTCAGTGACCATAAAAGTTTGAAGTATTTGTTTGATCAGAAAGAGCTGAATATGAGACAGAGGAGATGGTTAGAATTTCTGAAGGATTATGATTTTGGTTTGAATTATCATCCGGGTAAAGCAAATGTAGTGGCTGATGCGTTGAGTCGGAAATCCTTACATATGTCTATGTTAATGGTTAAAGAGTTGGATTTAATTGAGCAGTTTAGAGACTTGAGTTTGGTGTGTGAGAGTACTCACAATAGTGTTAAACTGGGAATGTTGAGATTAACAAGTGGTATTCTGGATGAGATCAGAGAAGGTCAGAAATCTGATATGCTTTTGGTTGATAAGTTGACTTTGGTGAACTCATGTCAGGGTGGTGAATTCCGAGTTGATGAGAATGATGTTTTGAGATTTGGTGACCGGGTGTGTATTCCGGATGTTGCCGAGCTTAAGAAGAGTATTCTTGAAGAAGGACATCGTAGTGGCTTGAGTATTCATCCTGGAGCTACAAAGATGTATCATGATTTGAAGAAGTTGTTTTGGTGGCCGGGAATGAAAAGAGAAATTGCGAGTTTTGTTTATTCCTGTTTGACTTGTCAGAAGTCAAAGATTGAGCATCAGAAGCCGTCTGGGCTAATGCAACCGTTGGCTATTCCAGAGTGGAAGTGGGATAGTATCAGTATGGATTTTGTTTCTGGTTTGCCGAGGACAAGTAAGAATTTTGAGGCTATCTGGGTGATTGTTGATAGATTGACGAAGTCGGCTCATTTCATTCCGATCAGAATGGATTATCCGTTAGAGAGATTAGCTGAGTTGTATATTGAGAAGATTGTAAGTTTGCATGGTATTCCGTCGAGTATTGTTTCGGACAGAGATCCTAGATTTACATCGAAGTTTTGGGAAGGTTTGCAGAGGGCTTTGGGAACTAAGCTGAGATTGAGTTCTGCATATCATCCGCAGACTGATGGTCAGACTGAGAGGACGATTCAGTCATTAGAGGATCTTTTGAGAGCTTGTGTTTTGGAAAAAGGAGGTGCTTGGGATTGTTATTTGCCTTTGATTGAGTTTACCTACAACAATAGTTTCCATTCGAGCATTGGTATGGCACCGTTTGAAGCTTTGTATGGTAGGAGATGTCGGACACCTTTATGTTGGTATGAGTCCGGGGAGAGTGCTGTGGTTGGACCGGAGATTGTTCAACAAACTACAGAAAAGATTAAGATGATTCAGGATAAGATGAGAATTGCTCAGAGCCGTCAGAAAAGTTATCATGATAAGAGGAGGAAGTCACTTGAGTTCCAAGAGGGAGATCATGTGTTTCTTCGTGTTACTCCGATAACTGGTGTTGGTCGAGCTTTGAAGTCGAAGAAGTTGACACCTCGATTTATTGGTCCTTATCAGATTTTGGAGAGGATAGGAGAGGTAGCCTATCGTATCGCTTTACCGCCGTCGCTTGCGAATTTGCATGATGTTTTCCATGTGTCTCAGTTGAGGAGATACATTCATGATCCGTCGCATGTAGTCCAAATAGATGATGTACAGGTGAGAGATAACCTGACTGTTGAGACATCACCTATGAGGATCGAGGATCGAGAGTTGAAGCAATTGCGGGGTAAAGAGATCGCCTTGGTGAAGGTAGCTTGGGGAGGACCAGCAGGTGGCAATGTGACTTGGGAACTTGAGAGTCAGATGAAGGAGTCTTATCCGGAGCTGTTCGCTTGAGGTATGTTTTCGAGGACGAAAACTCTTTTAGTAGGGGAGAGTTGTAACACCCCAATTAAAATAAGCTAATTATTTAATTTAAATTAATATTTTATTTATTGATTTAATTGAATAATTGGAAGTTTGGATTAATATTATTATTTGTGGAATAATAATTATTGGGATTATTATTATTGGAGTATTATTTTATAATTGGAATAAAAGTGGAAATCAGTAAAAGGTCCCATTTGGTAAAAAGGTTTATTGTTCTCACGTGAAAAAGGAAAAAGAGGCAGAACGTGGAAAAGGGCAAAAAGCCAGAGAACGAAGGTTGAAGGAAGGAGAAGCTTGGAGCTCGGAAGCCGCCGGATTAACTCAGGTAAGGGGGGTTTATCGTTGATTAACAGGTATTATATGATAATATGTCATGGGTAGTGATAAACCTTTAATTTACCTTTGAATTGGATGAGTATGGTGAATTTGTGAAAATGATTGATGAATGGAATTGGATGATAAATCGAAGCAAACCCGTAGAAATTAGAGGGAATAGTGTTAGGATTTTGTGAGATTGAACAGAATATGAAGTGTATAAGACGATAGGAGTGATTTTGTGTAAGAATTGAATCGTGGAAGGTTAGATCGAATAGAACTCGTAGCAGAAAAGCCATTGCAGATCTGAGAATGCTGGTTTCTGGTCATACGCGTATGGCACTAGGCAATACGCGTATGAGATTGGCTGGTACGCGTATGGCGCTAGGCAATACGCGTATGGATGAGGAAGATGATGTTTTTAACGTAAAATTGTCTCTGTTGGTACGCGTATGAGGAGTTGGTACGCGTAGCATACGCGTATGAAAGTGGGCAATACGCGTATGGCTTGGTCAGGATTTGGGCAATACGCGTATGGGCATAGGCAATACGCGTATGGGCAGGATTGTGATTTCCTGTGCTGCTGTTGTGCAGTTTTTGACTGTTTAGGCTGAGTAGTGAGACTTAGCTGAGGTATGATGTTGTAGGGATCATTTCCCGTTGTTTTGAGTGGTATAGGTATTAGTAGAGTGTGCTAATACTGTGTTTGATTATGTGGCATGATATGATATGCTTTTGTGATTAATTATGTTGATAATGTGTGATGGTATATATGATGATGTGAATGTATACGTTTGTGAATAGACTGTATTATGGCTTAGAGTGTGAGCATGTGTCTATTCTTGATTATTATTGATGTTGCATTGCTAGGTGATTAGCATGCATGTTGTGGCCCATTTGGGGTGGTAGCTAATTCCCATGGTGAGGAATTAGTGAGTAAATCATTTTAATTGTTGTTGTTGATGTTTGCATGCTAGGTGAGTAGCGTGCATTTCATGGCCCATTTGGGGTGGTAGCTAATTCCCATGGTGAGGAATTAGTGAGTGAGTCACTATGTCTCAAATGAGTGGGACTAGTGAGCTTGGTAGCCGTGCCTGGATTTGGACGGTGAGGTTGAACTATATGTTCACAAATAGTCGGTACCGCATGCATAGAGTCTCATTGCATAATGAATGTATGGCATATGATATGAATGGATGTATTCCAGTATCATATGTGTGTAGGTGCGTTGTGTTGTTAATGTTGAATATGGTTGAGATTATATATATGCTATATGTTATTGTTGAATATGATGTTTGAACGGATACTGCCATTGCTGAATGTGTAGTCTGGTTAGGGTGAATTAATGTGTTAATTACTTAGCATTACATGTTGTTCTATAATGCTTGTTATATTGATTGAGGAACTCACCCTTACACCTATTTTTCAGGTAACGAGAAATGAGTTGAATAGAAGCAATTGCTTGGAGTCTAGAGTAGTTCTTATGGGTCATGCTCTGATAGATGTAACATCGGGAGGGGATGTTTTAATTTATTTGATTTCTGTTGTTGAATGATTGACATGTATTATGTCATATGTTTTACATTGATGTTGAATTATTCCGCTGCGATTTATGCAAAGAATCTTATTTGATCAAAGAAATGAGCATGACAGGATATTTTGATAATTGTTGTGAAATGATTGTGTGACACCCTTCGGGGCATAATTACTCTGATGAATATATATTGTTATTTTAATTATAATAATTTGGGGTACTTAGAAGGGTGTTACAATATAGCCCAACACGCCTAATTCATGGATCACCCGGCCTAGGCCAACACATGTCAAGTTCAAAATCATTAAATACCGTTTTGAGCCTTGTATTATGAATATAACTAAAATTACCACTAATCATTTAGGATAATTGTGCCCCCTATTAAGGGGGAGGAATGGTACCTCATATCCCCATAATTTGGCCAATCATATAGGTGTGGGAAATGGTTTTATTGGCAATGACTAGGTCAAAGGGTTAAGTTTATAGATATCCCAGCCACACGGTTGGGAAGATTCATTCACTCTTAACATATGAGAACTCAAAAAGGCCCTCTTGTACATATCATCACAGACAATGTATCTTCTATTGTACCATAAGTAAATGAAGCTTAAGAAAATTGATAAGAAATGAGATGAAGTTTCATTAACAATCAATTCCATAACTCATTATTAAGGATCCACCTTGATTATTTGTTAACCTCCCTCAAATTCTATCACTATTTATGAACTTAGTTATAGATTTCTAACATCCAAGAATCACAAATGACAGTATTGGTTTTTTAAAATGGCTTATGTAAATGGAATTTTATGCAAAATCATGCTTTCTAATAAATCTGAGTTTTCTTTATGTTGATTTCTTTTCCAATTATGCAAAATTTTGTTTAGGTGACCTTAACTTGGAGAGTGAATATTGTAGTATAGAATGGTGGAACTCTCTAACTTGTAATTTGTCCAGCCATCTTCTACTCTCTCAAAAAACTTTCTTGTACCAAACCTACATCTTCCCTTCATGAAATCGCTTAGCCAACCTCATTCTTACCTAGAAAATTAAAGTTTCCTTGATTTCTCCAATTGTGGACTCATTGATATTTTAAAATTCATTTCTTTTAACAATTCCTTCACGTTAATACATGTAAAGATCTATCACCATTTTCCAAGTATTGGTGGCTAGGAGAACGATCGGGAGTACAAGGAGTATGAACCTCGTGACAACATTTTCATTCTGAGGAAGGGACATCTAACTACATATAGCCAAATAGATAGCACTTAGATCACATACCAGCGCATGATGTGTTTTTCGAGAACTATGCCCCTCATCGAAAACAAGCTCGTTGAATGGTATATGCTTCTATTATGGTTGATTCAAAAATGGACTGTGTACGGTCTAATACCTTTTTGAGTGTTTCATTCGTCAGTTTGGGTATGTGTGTGATATTACTAGTCATCCTTTCATTTCTTATCCCCATATGGCCACTTCAACCGAGATTGATCACAGGTATGCTAAGTATATAGACCATATTGCTCCTATTAAGGACCTGGTCTCCCTGATTCGTATAGTTGGGGGGAGTTTCACATTGTTCCTATTCTATAATCTGTACCCATACTGAGGGGGGTTTCGCATGGTTCAGATTCTATAATGAACTCTAACCCATTTGTAGTTTACTACAACAAGAGGACTCTAAATTATTTTCCATGAATAATGTTGATGTTATAATGTGTGATATGAAGGACCAACTTGACTAATTGAATCACTGTCTGAACCACCGCTACAGAAGAGGGGTGATCGATATTGAGCATCATTTACTGATAGTCGATAATGATGGATGTGTTCAGATCTCCAACGTGCAACTTTAGCATGATTGTGATGTGACAACTATGTTCTAGATAGTTGATTAATATAGTACCAAATGACCGATATATCAAGTTAGATGTTACATTGATAAGATCTCTTCGTGATATTTGTTCAAGCTTAATTCGTTCTAGGACTTTGATGAAATTGTGACCTGCATAGTGAGTCCAGTGAAAAAGCAACTAATATATTTGATCTTGATTTGATTGATATTTTTAATTATTTAAGATTTATTGTGGGTGTTTCGCATATAAGATGTTGCATTTTATCTTATTTAATAGAATTTTTATATTCATTCTATTTGTTTATAAATTCAACAATTTCGTATTTAAGAATCTAAGCATTTCAAAGATCCGTTTAGAATTCTAGAATCCATAAAGTTTGTATTTATCAACCTGAGATATTTATGAGAAGTTTCAAGAGTGAAAAGATAATTTCACATAGTTATTATCCTAAATTCAAACTTGTTATCAACTTTTTTTGTATACTTTTTTTTTGTGAGGTACAATTTCTTTGACACCTAATTACTTAAAAATAAAATTTATCTTGGAATATCAATAAATTGACTTGTGTACTATCACCAAACAAAATAAATAATGGTACAAAAAAGTCGCAATTCATATTACTCTTATAGCAACCTCAATTAGGGTTTTGTTTATATGCCTTTAAGTTAACGGTAAGAACCTATTGAGTTTCGATCATATGGATACAAAGAAATTTATATCATCGAGCCTACAAAACAATCCACCTTATGAAACACAGTTATGAATGATGTGATAGACGCTGTACTATTATTATGAATATGGTACCTTTGCTACCATCCGTTAGATTAAGGGACCACTTTCCAGTGCATTTGAGTATTCAATAAATTTTGTTGTTAGCCCAAATTGTTCTTGCTCCATACTCATTGTGTTTGGGATTTTGTAATGGTTTCTTTATTGTTTGAGATACCAACTGATCCAAAGTGATCATTATTTTGGAAAACTTGGTTAGAAAATTAAATGGATCAATCCTAGAACCATTTTTCTTATAATATTTTAAATATTAATATTTTTAAAGTGTCTTATATTTTTACGCAGAAATATCCCGGATAATTCAACATATACTCAACTTTGTACAATATCGATGAAAATTTAAATATAAAAAAAATAAAATATGAAATTTTGTGTGAAGATGATAGACTTTTCAAATATATTTATCTGAAATAATCAGACTAATGTTGTTTCATAAAACACAGACTTTTATCAAATATTGCACTCTTTAGTTTACAGCAACAGTTTTTAAACAATGCACTGTGTTGCATTCTGCAACACTTCACGAAATATTACGTATTTTTGAATTCAAAATACAAACAATCTACTACAAAATTTTACAAATATTGCATATTTCTAAATTAAAAAATTAACTTTCACTTACATAATTTCTTTATATTTTAGAACACATTATTAATTATTAATAATTTACAATAATTTTTAATTAGATTATAATGCATGTTTTTAATGGGGTCGTATTACTTTTGTGGTCCACTAGCTTGGTGTTTTATAAAGATTTTATCCAATAATTTCCTTCCCAAATCTAAACTCATATATAAAGTTAAATTTCAAGGACCAAATTTCATATTCTAAATATCAAATCTTGTTACTTTTATATTATTTTCAAACTAAAATCATATCTAGCTTTTGGGAGACTACGATCCACAGGATGATGAGAAATTGAAGCAACATAAATAAGAATGTGAATGGATTCTCTTTAAAAGAGAGGTAAATATATGGTAGAAGGTATCTTTGAATTTCTTGCTGAGACACCCAAGGCATAAGTGTTTTTCTTCGGGTGTGTATCATTTCTAGCATGGAGGTTGAAGATTTGTTCACTATTATGAATAATATATTTTATAATAATATTTTAACTTTATCAAATAAAAAATTAAAATATAATTCTTGAAAACGTCATTTTTTTTTTCAAATAAAAATATCTAATTTTTTGATTTTGGTAAATAATCGAAGAGTAAACTAATTCAAGACCCATGCAGTTTATGTTTTAATTTTTTTTTAAATGATGTCATTCTTCATATTTTATTTTTAATCCAATATTAAGTCACTTTTCATCTCGGTTAGATTTTTAAATCGAAGTTAGTTTGTAGCTTTCAGTTATATTTATCTAAAAGAATACACACAGAACTCTAACGAAGAATCCAAAACAACGAGAGTCTTAAACACATATTATTCTCCAACTCATAAAAAAGCAAGAAAATACGAAGATGATATGTGTTTAGTACTCCAGTTCGATCCTTAATAGAATGAAAAATCGAAATCATTTCTTTCATTTCTTCTTCATATATATAATACATCAAACATCACTTACGAAGATAATATGTTCTTGTTGTTGTTGTTATTGTTGTTGTTGTTCAGACCCTAAACTCCGGAGGTTTATTCTTGTTATTGTTGTTGTTTAAACTGGGATTGAATGTTATATTTGTTGTTTTGTTGAGATAAGTACGTTATATGTTTATTGTTGATGTTGAAGTTGATGTAGTTTTGTTGAGAGATTGTTATTTTTGAGTTGTTGTTTAATATTGTTGTTGATTTGATTGAGATTAAAATTTAATATTGTCGTGAGTTATTGATGTTGTTATTGTCGTTCTTGTTTAGTTATTCTTATTGAGTTTGAGAATGAGATTGAGATGTTTAGTTGTTATACTAAGCAAAGTTTTGAAAGTTAGATGTTGTTGTTTAGTTATTCTTATTATTGAGTTTGATATTGAGATTGAGATTATATTTTTGTGATTCTTTGTGTAGCATTCTTCTTGTTCCATCGAACATGTCAATAGGACATTAGAGTGACGGAAAATACAGTTGAGTTTATATATCTAATGTTGATTGTTTGTTTTACTAACCCTTTTTTGAACATATAACCTATTAAAATAATTTTGAAAATAATAGTATGAAAAATTATGTTGTATTTCAAAAATATATTACACTAATTAATGTCTTTCGAGCATTTTGTAACTCATCATTCATCTCACGTTCTTTATTGATTAAAATCTCTCTCATTGCTTTAGTTTTCGTTCAACTTTCTTTTATACTTGTTCATTTTGAAAAACATCAAATTTTATGTCTTGAAGAATTAATTAGTGGAGGAGGAAGTGTTGAATGAAGAACTTAATACATTGAATGAGATTGGAACCATTAAAGAACGAGAGATAAGTAATGAGTTACAAGATGCTCGAAAATCATTGATTAGTGTAAGTTGTTCTTCAAATATAACATAATTGTTCATATAACTATTTTGTAAACGAATTTGAAAATGTATATGTTCTGTTAGGGTTTGGTGAAATAAGAAATCCATATTAGATATAATAAACTCAATTAAGTTCTAGCCGTCGGTTAAATGATAAACCGAGGGAAAAGATATTTTTACCATTTAAAAATACCAAAATATCATCACTGGGGATAGAACGCGTGACATTTACATATTTACTGTTGGTGGATCTAAAATCGAGAGGTAAAGTGGTTCACTTTAAATGACATTCTTCGTTACCTTGCATTTGAAATCGAGGTAACAACTCAAATCCAACTAAGGTTAAACATATTTTTTGTAGTAGTGATACGTAGGTCTTAAATAATGGTTATGGGTCGAATTCCTTTTTAGTAATTGTTCATTATCCAAGTCATCATATTCCTTGGTCCTAGGATTTTGCTAATTGTCCTATGTTAACTCTCTATTGCTTTGAACAAAACTAGATTTGGAGTTTCGGAGCCAAAGTTATGGCCAAAACGATTTCGACCTAAAAACATGAATAACGGCTCCCACGCTGAGCGTGCCCCCTAGGTTGAACACGGTTGGGACGGGAAGAATGCATAATTTTCTTTCTTTTTCATTGTTGGAGGCCTTTGGGATGCCGATTTCGATTCCTTAAAAACCCGAATGGTCATAAAATTACCACCTATGCAATGCCCTAATTATATCAAGTTAATTCACAATTTTAACACAACTACAACATTAAATAATTAATTTAAGGTTATGCCTAAAACCTTCGAATTTCAACAATGGTGGAAAAGCATCAAGAATCAAAACAGAAAAATCAATCCTGAATAGTGCACGAAATTCATCAATAATTAAATAAAATTCTCATCACACATCACATATAATCAGAATTCATCCATATCATACACACTATTGGAGGTTAAGGACTCCTCTACCCTATCCCTCATGGATAAGCCCTTATTGAAGGTTATTCTCCCCCTTACCTTATAATTCCATCAAAAGAAAGCAATCTCTATGATCTCCTCTCCTAAAGCTCTAGTTGTCCTCTTGTTCTTCTCCTTGCACTAGATCTTTTTCTCTTCTTGCCTCTTTTCACTTTTTGTACGTACTGATAAAAATAATTCCTCTTAACTCTCATTTTAAAATAAAAATGTAATTTCCTCATTAGGATATTCCTACCTTACCCTCACATTTTTCCTTGATTCTCATCTTGTCCTCAATATCTCTACGAACTCTTATTTTCTCTTTATCTTATTATTTTATTTAAAGAATATTACTGGAGCATTATTCTAATTAGTAAAATAATTCTAAATAAAATCTAACAATTTCTAATTACTCTCTACACTCTCCCATCACTGTCACACACCCTCATCACACTTATTTATCTATTCACACATAATAATTAAATAAAATACATATAAATCACAAAGAATTCACAAATAACTTATCTAAAATAGTTTAATAAAAACTGGGGTGTTATAACTCTCCCTACTTAAATAATTTCACACTCAACAATTGCTTAAGCGCATTGGAAGACTCATTTGCATGATGACCAATAACATCACACCTGTAGCATTGGACCAAAGTAGGATATCCTCCCCCACTTGGCTTCAATCCCGATTCTACAGACAAACAGTTAGAAAAACAAACAAACACCGACAGTATTTCACATACATGTCGCATACTAGGGGGCAAATATCATGCAAAACTTGGTCGGACTGACCGACCTGCTATTATACCACTAATGTAACACCATATTTCTCCAACACATAATTATAATTCAATCACAAAATTTTCACAACATTCACATATAGGATGTTACACATCTTAAAACACACGCCTGTTGATCATGTAACACTTAATTTAATTAAACATGCAACACCTGTCATCACATGCTCACCTTCACTTAGAGTATCATCGCAATGAAAATACCCAATTAAAACACACAAATTTAAATCTCATAATAAATTTCATATCATAATTAAAAAACATCGACTTGTAAGTCTTCTCCAAATGTTTATCACACCAAAACAAAAATACGAGAGTATTCTCAAAAATGTCAAACTAAAACAAAGTAAACGCTCTCTAGTGTTACATATCAGAGCCTAACCAAAGATAAATTAACGAAATTAAAAGAAATAGCTCCATGAACGAGGCTTCACTCACATCAGTGACTCTATTCTTGAGTATCTACATGATGCCCGTGTAAATGTGATATTCAAACAGAAGGGATGAGAAATCGCATTCAATAATAACAGGCATATACTGCAAGGTAGGATATCAACACATAGCATAATCTACACAATCTCAAATCACAATATATCAATTACAATCTCACACCCAACACACTAATCAATCACCACTTAACAAATATACATATAACTCGTTATACAATGCAACTCGACTATGCAACTCTATGCATATGCATATTGTACCATATCGTCAAAAAGTTCCTTAGCGAACTAGGTTCACCCTACTCGAACCACGAATCTACCCTGCTCGGATTCGGGACAAGTCACCAATCTTCCTTGCTCGGATTGCAACTTGCCTCTTTCATCAACAACAACGACATCATAAATGCATGCAAAACACGTTAATGCAACAAAAATATAATGTTTAAAGTCCCCTTCCGACAATAAACTAAGCATGCATTGATCCAAAACTAATAGTCCTCCCTACTCGAACTATTATTCACCAATTACATCAACAACATCGACATTATCCTCAACATTATAACATAACAACATCGTAATCATCATTAACATCATATGCAACAACATCATAATTATTCATCGGCATCATACACAACAACATCATAATCATCATCGACATCATAACAACATCATTAACTATCATGCTCACACAATAAAACATACTTATCGCAACTTATAACATCATAAATATTTAATATTTACATTGTTAACCAATTATAATTAATATTCTCAAACATCATAACATTATTACATGATAACTCAAATACTGATATTAATCAATAGTTTTATTTGTTAGTTGTCTAACACTTTGAACAATACTCGATTTAGACTTTCTGAGTCAATGTTATGGCCAAAATGATTTCGAACGAGAAACATGAACAACGACTCCTATGTTACGCGTGCTCCCATTGGGCTGAGTGCGGTCGTAACAGACAGAATGTAGATTTTTTTTGCATTTTTCATCAATAGAGGCCTTCCAGACTTTTGATTTTGGTTCTATAAAAACCTGAACACTTAGAAAGTTACAACTTATGCAATGCTCTAATTATCTCAAGTTAATTCACAATTTTAACACAATTAAAACATCAAATTATAAATTTAAGGTCATGCTTAAAACCTTCGAAATTGCAACAATGATGGAAAACACATTAAGTATCAAAACCGAAAAATCAGTCATGAATAGTGCATAAAATTCATCAACAATTACAGAAAATTCTCATCACACATGCATATATAATCATAATTCATCCATATGATATACACTATTGAAGGTTGAGGACTCATCTACCCTACCCATCATGCATAAGCCCTTATTGAAAGTTATTCTCCCCCATTACCTTGTGATTACAGCAAAAGCAAACAATCTCTATGGTCTCCTCTCTGAAAGCTCTAGTTCTCCTCTTTTTCTTCTTTATGCCCTAACTCTTTCCCTCTTCTTACCTCTTTGCCTCTTTTCACTTTTTGTACGTACTGATAAAACTCTTTTCTCTTTACTCTCTTTTTAAAACAAAAACATAATTCCCTCCTTAGGATATTCCTACCTTACCCTCATATTTTTTCCTTAATTCTCATCTTATCCTCAATATCTCTAGAAACTTCTATTTTTCCTTTATCTCATTATTTTATTTAAATAATAAAACTGAAGCATTATTTTAATTAGTAAAATAATTCTAAATAAAATCTAACAACTTCTAATTACTCTCTACACTCTCCCCTCACGGCTACACACTCTCATCACACTTATTTATCTATTCATACATATTAATTACATAAAAGACATATAAATCACAAGAAACTCACAAATAACTGATCTAAAATAATTTAATAAAAATTGAGGTGTTACATTGGATATCGAACTCATATCCTAAACATTTTACTATATTATTAATTAGGACTCTAAAAGCATCAATGTTTTAAGAATATCTAAGCTATCTTCTTAACTAAATGGGTTGAAGATGAAAGATCTATGGACTCATAATAAAAATATCATTATACACTTAAGTTTTCTGCTTACATCATTTATACTATGACTCAAAAATTGCAACCAATTTTTGTTACTTCTGTTGAAAGACTATTGGTAGTGGAGAGAAAATTTGAAGGGTGAATATACAACCTAAAGAAGCAGATTCATGAGTTGTTCTTTATGGATCAAGATTATGATTCTAATGATTATTAAAATTCAATATGTGAAAGTCACCTCTTACTAGTGTTCACTTTTTTAATTTGGCTAGATTGTCATAACCCTCTTCCAGCTAAGTATCCTACAACATTGAGATACATTATTTCTGATAAGTTTAATATCGCTAAAATTGGTGACATGTGGAATCAAATTTATAATGTGGACATGATGATGCAACGACGCAACCATATTTGTTGAATTATACATCCGAAATTACGCTATATTATTTGAAATTGAGGTACAAATAATTCAATGAATGAATAATCAACTAGTTAATTTCTCAACTAACAAAAATTAGAATAGAATATTAAAAGACAATATTGATGATAATTGTTACACGCAGCACAAGAATTTGGTGCATGCATGGGGCCTATATGGATGGATACTAAAGAGGAAGAGTCTAAATAAAAGTTGTGCCCACTCATGAACATGTGTAGTAAGTAAGAAGAAGTTGGGTTGCATAGATAGACTTTGATTCTTTAATTTGCATCAAGCTTCTTTTATTTGATTTAATATCTCTTGTCTCTGTAGCATCTGCTTGTTCTTGTGACTACTATAATCATCATAGTCAGAAAAAGAAAGGCAATGCACTAAGACACTGCCTCGTAAATTATAACACCACCCACCTTCCCTATCCTACTGACAATTCCATAAATAATATTCGTGCGGTACCAATTTTCAGACAATGTTTTGTGAACATGTAGTATAAATTTTCTAGGTCTTTTCGAGGTGAATCACTAGACACTACTAGTCCCAACAATTATTAGTTTTATTTTATATATTTCATATTAAGTTGAGTTGTATTTAAATGTTCAATTTAACTTTTATCAGAATCTACTAGACACATTTGATTATTGTGTTTACAAGTTTGATTCCATAAGGACTTAGTACTTTTTTCTTAGTGTTATATTACATCAAACACTAGATATAGTTTAATGTTTAAATAATGGAATTTTTGAAAAAAGTGAAAGATCTAATTTTTTTTTTCTTACTTTAACATAACTAACTCACAAGTTCGGAAAAGTCGAAGAAATAACATATACTTGATCATTGCAAGAAAGAGATATATTTTGAGGTCTAAATTGAAAATTAAATTGAGGTATTTCACGTTAAAAAATTTTTACACGAAATGAAAAAGAAAATTTTAATTTTAATTTTAATTTTGCTCATACATATCTTAGATATGATAGTGAACGCAAAGTTACGTAATTTTTGTAACAAAAGAATTGTTTAATGGTTGATTTTAATTGTAAAAATAAGTTTAGTCGCATTATAATAGAAAAAGATTCGTTGATTGAAAAAAAATTGTGTGTGGACTAGTAAACGTCCGTTTAAGAAACTACTTGGTCGCACACTAGAGAAAATTGAATTTGATTGATTTTGATTGTATTTATGTGAAAGACAAGTGTTCGATTGCAAGACTACCAATATGTGAAGAGGGTCCACAACATGCTGAGTTAGAGAATGTGGCTGCACAGGAGGGAATAAAAGTTGTTAGTGATCCGGAAATTGTGGAAGCAAGACGTGGCCGGAGGGAATAAAAGTTGTTAGTGATCCGGAAATTGTGGAAGCAAGACGTGGCCAGAGGATCAAATATCCTAACACTAGGTTGACAGGGTATAAAACTAACTAGTGGAATTGAGTAAGGTGTGATTGATTTTAGTGAGTCTCTTTTCTGTACCCACTGGTTGGGAATTCTGTTATGAGAAGCTTCCATTACTTCTTTTTGTTATTACAGTCACCATTATATCACTAGCTCTCTTAGTACTGTACTAGGAGTGATTTTAATCTTGATATATCAATAACACAGTGATTATTTTGTCCCTATTTTATTAAGTCATTACAACTGGTGCTCTCATTGAACCCATGGCCGACGGAACACGCTTCAAAACCATTGAAAACCAGATTGCTCAACTAACGGAGACGGTCACCGTTCAGTTTCAACATCAGCTGCGTCAACTTACCGACACGGTAACGTCACACAGCACCTTCATCTCAGACACGGCCGCCTCGTTGGTACGCATGGAATCTCTTCTCACATCGTTGGACCAAAAGTCCATCACCCATGGGCCTTCTCAAGTTCGGGAGCAACCGTTTCATGTTCGGAACGTTCGACTTGAGTTTCCTTGATTTGATGGCACTGATGCGCTAGCATGGATTTTTAAGGCTGATCAATTTTTTGATTATTACAACACACCAGATCCTGAGAGACTCACCATAGCAGCGGTTCACCTTGACCAGACGGTGGTGCCATGGTTTCAGATGGTGCAACGTAATTTTCCGTTCCGATCTTGGCAGGAGTTCACGAAGGCCATAGAATTGGAGTTTGGACCTTCAGTGTTTGAGAGGCCCAGATCTGCTTTATTCAAGCTTACTCAATCCGGATCTGTGGGTGAATACTACTTGACCTTTACTGCGTTGGCGAATTGGGTCACGGGTTTGAATTCTGAGGCGGTGCTGGACTGTTTCATCAGTGGACTTCAACCAGAGCTACAATGAGAGGTAATATCACAATCACCAACTTCTTTAATGCAAGTTGTATCCATTGCCAGATTATTTGAGACCAAATTTCAACCCATCAAGCCCACACCACAAACTTCAATTACCAAAATACCTGGCCCATTTACTCCAGGCCCAAACCGCAACATCAGTTCACAAGGCTCCACCTCTAACACTCCTATTCGCAACACACCCCCCATTCTCCCTAACCCATATCGTACATCAACCAACAACCGTGTCGTCAAAAATATCAGTCCGGCCGAGATGCAGCTCCGCCGTGAAAAAGGCTTGTGCTACTACTGTGATGAGAAATTCTCATTCCGTCACCGCTGTCCTAACAAACATTTATACTTGTTACAACTCGACGATCCCAACCCAGATGAACCCGACCCATTAACTGATCCTGATTCCAATCTCTCCACCAACCCATCAAACATCGAACCCGAATTACACCTCTCCTTGAATGCTCTCAATGGATCCGCCAAGGTTGGCACACTTAGATTCACCGGCACGGTGGGTGGAGTTCCCTTACAAATTTTGGTCGACGGCGGTAGCTTCGATAATTTTTTCCAACCTCGATTGGCTCGTTTCTTGCAGTTACCAATTGAACCAGCACCTGGCTTTAATGTTTTAGTTGGCAATGGTCAATCTATTATGGCGGAGGGGCAAATTCCGCAACTCACCATAGAAGTTCAAGGTCAAGTCATGGTGATTCCTGTTTTCCTTCTTCCCTTTTCTGGTGCTGACCTTATTCTGGGTTCTTCTTGGCTTGCTACGTTGGGTCCTCACGTAGCAGATTACTCCACGCTTAGCTTGAAGTTTTTTCTAAATGGTAAATTCATTACCTTGTTAGGAGTAACTAATCCTCTTCCGGTTCCAGCACAATTACATCATATTAGGAGGCTTCACCACACCAATTCTATTTCTGAGATTTTTACTATGCATATGTTTTATTTGGAGACTTCATCTGAACCTGTGTTAGAACTCCCTCCTGACTTGCCCCCTGATTTGGTTCAATTGCTGCATCATTATCATATGATATTCCAGAACCCCACTGCATTACCTCCTCCACGATCTCAAGATCACTCTATCTCTCTGGTGGATGAATCAACTGTGGTCAAGGTGCGGCCTTATCGTTACCCGCATAGTCAGAAAGAACAAATTGAGAAGATGGTTGAGGAAATGTTGAACCAAGGCATTATGCAACCTAGCACAAGTCCCTTCTCCTCTCCTATTATCCTTGTCAAGAAGAAGGATGGCACATGGAGATTTTGTACCGATTATCGTGCTTTGAACTTGGTAACTGTCAAAGACAGTTTTTCCTTACCCACAGTTGATGAACTTTTGGATGAACTATATGGTGCCAAGTATTTTTCCAAACTAGACCTTCGCTCCGGGTATCATCAGATTTTAATGAACCCAGCTGATCGCCATAAAACCGCATTCCGCACTCATCAGGGTCATTACGAGTGGCTTGTTATGCCCTTCGGTTTGTCTAATGCTCCCGCATCCTTCCAATGTTTGATGAACGAGGTCTTTCAATTTGCTCTTAGAAAATTTGTCTTAGTTTTCTTCGACGACATTTTGATTTATAGCCCTACTTGGATGAGCCATCTTGATCATCTAGAAAGAGTACTCCACACACTCCAACAACATGTGTTGTTTGTTAAGCTCTCCAAATGCTCCTTTGGCATGCTAGAGGTTGATTACTTGGGCCACACCGTGTCGGGTAATGGAGTGTCAATGGACAAAGGCAAGGTTCAAGCGGTTTTGGACTGGCCTCCACCCAAGAATTTGAAGCAACTAAGGGGTTTTCTGGGCCTTACTTGATATTATCGGCGATTTATAAAATCATACTCTACTATTTCTCTACCTCTCGCTAACCTCTTGAAGAGAGATGCCTTTCATTGGGATGAAGCTGTAGGTTCTGCTTTTGATCAATTGAAGCAAGCTGTTGTTACCGCTCCAGTTTTAGCCTTACCAGACTTTACTCAACCTTTTGTATTGGAAACTGACGCATCAAGTACGGGTGTGGGAGATGTGTTAAGTCAACAGGGCCATCCCATAACTTATTTTCTAAGAAATTGGGTCCTACTGCACAAAGACAGTCCGCTTATGTGAGGGAGTTTCGAGCAATCACCGAAGCTTTGGCCAAATTTCGTCACTATCTTTTGGGTCATAAATTTATCATTCGGACCGATCAAAAGAGTCTCAATGCACTCTTAGAATAGACTTTACAGACACCGGAACAACAGGCATGGCTTCATAAATTTATTGTTTTTGACTTCACCATTGAGTACAAACCCGGGAAGAATAATATAGCGGCTGACGCTTTATCTCGGATCTGTTTGATAGCTTGGTCTGAACCTCGCACCCAATTTTTAACTGATCTTCGTTGTGCCTTACAACTAGATCCTCATCTGAGTGTTGTGATACAACAATTCCTAGATCACTCTAATTTGGACCCAAACTACTGTGTCAGAGAAGGGTTATTATATTGGCAGAATCGTTTGGTTATTCCTGCCTCCAGTTCATTAATTCAACACATATTAGAGGAATTTCATTCTTCCCTGGTTGGCGGTCACTCTGGCATTACACGTACCATAGCTCGCATTGCATCTCAATTTGTTTGGCCTAAGATGCGTCAAGCTATCAAGACATTCGTCCAAAACTGTGTGGTGTGCAAACAAGCTAAAACTCCCACATCTCTTCCCGCAGGACTACTGAGCCCTCTTCCAATTCCATCACAAGTATGGGACGATATTGCTATGGATTTCATCACCGGTTTGCCACCATCTCAAGGGTTCACTGTGATCATGGTTGTTGTGGACAGACTTACAAAATATGCGCATTTTTTTCCTCTCAAATCTGATTATGATAGCAAGAAAGTGGCAGAAGTTTTTATGAACAACGTGGTTAAACTTCATGGCATGCCCCTTTCCATTGTGTCGGATCGTGACAATGTTTTTACAAGCAACTTTTGGAAGCACCTATTCAAAATACATGGCACTACTCTTGTGATGAGTTCGGCGTATCACCCTCAGTCCGATGGGCAGTCTGAAGCACTTAACAAATGCCTTGAGATGTATTTGCGTTGCTTGACCTTCAATACGCCGAATCAGTGGTCCAAAGCCCTCTCTTGGGCAGAATTATGGTACAATACATCATACCATGTCAGTGCTGCTATGACGCCTTTTAAGGCTCTTTATGGGCGCGACCCTCCAACGTTAATTTGTGCTAGAGGCAGTTCTGAAGATCCGCCAGATTTACAAGCTCAATTGACTCAGAGGGAAGAATTACTTGTGCAACTTCAAGCCAATCTGCACAAGGCACATCAAACCATGAAGTTGCAGGAGGACAAGAAGCGAAGAAGATTGGGGACTTAGTTCTTGTGAAATTACAACCATACCGGCAAACTTCTGTGGCTCTTCGCAAGCACCAGAAATTGGGACTGCGTTACTTTGGTCCATTTGTCATCACATCACGAATTGGCGCAGTCGCATACCGTTTAGAACTTCCGGCAACAGCAAAAATCCATCTGGTATTCCATGTTTCCCAACTTAAGGCATTTCAGGGTCCAAACACTCCTCCCTACATGCCATTACCTTTAACAACTTCTGAACTGGGACCTATTATGCAACCTGCTGCTGTGTTCGATACACGAATCATTCTCAAAGGATCCACATCTGTTCCATAAGTCCTCGTCGGTTGGATGGGCTTGGATAACGCTGATGCAACTTTGGAGGACAAAGCTGACATGGAGTTCAATTACCCCAATTTCAACCTTGAGGACAAGGTCGTCTTCGATGGGGGAGGTATTGCAAGACTACAAATATGTGAAGAGGGTCCACAACATGCCGAGTCAGAGAATGTGGCTGCACAGGAGGGAATAAAAGTTGTTAGTGATCCGGAAATTGTGGAAGCAAGACGTGGCCAGAGGATCAAATATCCTAACACTAGGTTGACAGGGTATAAAACTAACTAGTGGAATTGAGTAAGGTGTGATTGATTTTAGTGAGTCTCTTTTCTCTCTTTCTGTAACCACTGGTTGGGAATTCTGTTATGAGAAGCTTCCATTACTTATTTTTGTTATTACAGTCACCATTATATCACTAGCTCTCTTAGTACTGTACTAGGAGTGATTTTCATCTTGATATATCAATAACACAGTGATTATTTTGTCCCTATTTTATTAAGTCATTACATTGAACTTGAACGAGACATACGTCTCACGTTCATTTACTCGAGGATAAAATGGTGTGCACCTAACTATTCTCTTTTTAATCTGGTTTGATTTATAAAAAAAGTTTAAATATTATTATTAGTATGCGAAAAATGAATTCTCGAACTATAACTAGGAGTACGCCTCGAGTTCGATTATTCAGAAAATAAAAAGATGTACACTTGATTATTCCTTTTTCATTTGATTCTAACTTCAAATTTTAAAACGTCATTATTATTATATTTTTTATGGAAGATGAACTCTTGAACTAAAATCAGAAGTACGCCTCGTGCTCGCTTATTCGGGGATGTGTATTTATGAAAGTTGAAAGTGTTTTAAAACAAAGTGAAAATAGGTTTAAAAGTGAAAAAAAACTTTTTTATTTTTATATTTCGCGACGGTTCTGAACAGGGTGACGATCGTCACCCTGGTGATGGTTGAAACTGTCATGAGAAAGTATTAATGATGGTTGTTATTGCGCTGATGGTCTAGACCGTCATGCGTTCAAGTTTGGCAGACGGTTGTCACGCATGCGCTGACATCCGTCAATGCGTCCAAGATGCATTTTCTGCGTGTTTCACGAAACAAGGCCTAACTCTCACTCTCTCTAACACTTTATTCATTCATACAACAATATACAATGATATTTTACACGAATATGAATTATAAACTACTCTTAAACTAATAATAAACATTAAAAACTACTTTACATGAATATTATAAAATATACAATATTTACAACATGAGTATGAACTTGCACCATTCAAACATGCATATCACATTAAATTTTAAATGATAGTGAAAGAGATACTTACAAACTCCAAATTTGCAAGTGTATGAAGAGGAGTTGTTGTTGATGAAGGTGAAAGTTGTGTTGGATATGGAGAGGTTGTTGTTGTTATTATGAGGGAGATGATGAATAGTATGGTCGTGTTGTGTTTGTGTTTGTGTGATTTTGTTTTTGTGTTCTTTTTTCTAGTTATTGTGGATGAGTTTGAGCTCTCTAAACTTTACTTTTGCAAGTTTCCAACCTCTCTTTAAGACTTACACTAGTAAGAATATATAGTAGAGATGTAGGGTTTCATTTTTTTTAGGGTTTTCTTGTGTTTCAATGTGAGAAAGTGAAAACAAGTTATGTAGCAAATAATAGTTCTATAAATTGCCTAATTGACAAAGAAAGCTTCATGCAAATGGTGATAAGCCAAAAAATGACAAAGGAAATGGTAAGTGGAAGTTTGTTAGAAGTGGAAAATATGGAAAAGTGGGGGAATACTGACTTTTTTTGACTTTTTTGAATAAAAATAAGTAATACTAGAAATTAGAAATTAGTAAATAAAATATTTTTGTATTTTTTTAATTTCATAAAATGGGGAATATAGATTAAATGTCCAAAAAATGATTTTAAAAAATGCATTAAAAATGAAATAAATCATAAAGTTCATTTTTAAAAATCTTAAGAGTCCAAAGTGAATAAAATTCTCAAATTATCTCGTCACTTATTTTTCTAAGATAAACACGTAAAAAAACTAAGCCCTAGAAGAAAAACTAGACTCTGACAAAATTAGAGTGTCATAGCTGCCCCCCAACTTAAATTTTTTTAACTTAGAGGTCATGAATGACGAGAGTATTCATATAATCTTTGTGAAAGATAATTAAGTATGAAGGATCCAAATTTTGTCATTCGGTGAGCGAAAAAGAAAAGGAAAGATATGAATCTTGAAATATCGCCTTCAATGAGGGATGATCGTCTCCAACATGAGGGTTGGTGCCTAAATTGACAAAGTTAAAATGAGAGACTCCCTGGGGATTAGCGGAGAAAGATTTGTGGAGATGGTCCATTTGGGAAGGATTTTATGAGGAACTCACTAGGGAGAACACTTCATGAGGACACTTTATGAAGAGTCCTACTCGGAGAAAACTCACTTGGGGAGTTGTGACTGGACCTGCTAGGGAAGAGTTTAAATAAAGAATTGCCCTTAGTTGAAAATGTTTTTTGTTCGGCCGCAGTGTTGAAGGTTTCTCCTGATTGAGTGGGAAAGACTAACTAGGGATATAGATTGAGAGTTTGTATTTTAACAGAAAAACTGGTATTTAGATTTTGCTGGGAAGAAAATGGTTAGATGATTGACGTCAATGATGATTGAACTTTTGAGAATTTTTAAAAGATTAGTATGCCAATGGCAGTTGGGCTTTGAGGTGTCAGAGGAGCATTGGACTCTTAAGATGCCAGATGAGCACTAAACATTAAAAAAAAAGGAGTTTCGGACGAGAACCGAACTCTGAAATGTCAGACGACCATTGGGAATTAAAAAATAAATAAATGAGTTCCAGATGAGCACCGCACTATGAAATGCCAAACGAACACTGGGCATCGAAAACTAAATAATTGTGTTTCGGACGAGCACCAGACTCTGAAATGCCACACGAGCACTGAATATTGAAAATTAAATAAATGAGTTTCGAACAAGAACCAAACTCTGAAGTGCAAAACAAGAACCGGTATTTGAAAATTAGATAAATGAATTTTGGACAAGCATCAGACTCCAAAATGTTGGACGGGCACTAGACATTGAAAAGTAAATAAATGAGTTTCGGACGAGCATCAGACTACGAAATACCAGACGAGGACTGGATATTGAAAATTAAATAAATGAGTTCCAGGCGAGCATCAGAGTCTTAAATTCCATACGAGCATCGGATATTGAAAATTAAATAAATGAGATTTGGACAAGCACTAGACTATGAAATGCCACACGAGCACTGGTCATTGAAAATTAAATAAATGAGTTTCATATGGGCAACAAACTCTAAAATTCCATACGAGGATTGGATATTGAAAATTAAATAAATGAGTTTCAGACAAGCACCAAACTCCTAAATACCAAACGAGCATTGAACATTGAAAAAAAAGAGTTTCAGACTAGCATTGAACTCTGAAATGCCAGATGAGCATTGAAAATTAAAATTAAATAATGGAGTTCCAGACGATATGGCCAGACTCGGAAATTCATACGAGCACTAGACATCGAAATTTAAATAAATGAATTTCAGACGAGCACCAGACTATGAAATTCGAAACGAGCACTAAGCATCAAAAACTAAATATTTGAGTGTCGGACAATCACCTCACTCTAAAATTCCATACGAGCACTGGACGTTGAAAATTAAATAAATTAGTTTCGAGTGATAATCGGAGTTTGAAGTGCAAGAAGATAATTGACCATTGAAAGTTAAATAAATGAGTTCTAAACGAGCACAAGACTTCGAAATTCCAGATGAGCACTGGACATTGAAAATTAAATAAATGAGTTTCGGACGAGCATCAGACTCCAAAATTCTAGAAGATCACTAGACATTAAAAATTAAATCAATGAGTTCCAGACGAGCACCAGACTCTGAAATCCCAAATGAGCAATGGACACTAAAAATTTAATAAATTAGTTCATAACAAGAACCAGACTTTGAAATTCCAGACGAGCATTGGTGGTCATTGAAAATTAAATAAATGAGTCCAGAACATGCAACAGACTTTGAAATTTCAGACGAGCGTTGGACATTGAAAAGTAAATAAATAAGTTTTGGACGAGCACTGAACTCCAAAATTCCATACGAGCACTAAACTCCGAAATTCCATACGAGCACTGAACCTTGAAAATTAAATAAATGAGTTTAGACGAGCATTGTACTATGAAATGCCAGACGAGTACTAAATATTGAAAATTAAATAACACAATTCTAGACGAGCACCAAACTCTAAAATGTTAGATGGGAATTGTACATTGAAAGTTAAGTAAATGAGTTACAAACGAACATCAGACTCTGAAATGCCACACCAATATTGTGCATCAAAAACTAAATAATTTAGTTACAGAAGAGCACCAGACTATGAATTGTCAGACGAGTTGGACATTGAAAATTAAATAAATGAGTTCCGGATGACAACATGACTTTGAAGTGCCAAATGGGCCCTTGTCATTAAAAATTAAATAAATGAGTTTTGTACGAGCACGAGACTCTGAAATACCAAGCATCCATTATACATTAAAAGTTAAATAAATTAATTTCGGATGAGCATCAGACTCCAAAATTCTTGATGAGCATTGGACATTGAAAATTAAATAAATGAGTTCCAGACGAGCACTAGACTCTAAAATGTCAGGAAAACACTAGATATTGAAAATTAATTAAATGCGTTTCTAACAAGCACGTGACTATGAAATGTCAGATGAACATTGGTCGTTGAAATTTAAATAAATAAGTTCTTGACGAGCATCAGACTCTGAAATTCCAGACAAGCACTAGACATTTATAATTAAATAAATGAGTTTCGAACGAGCACCAGACTTCGAAATACAATATGAGCACTGGACATTGAAAATTAATTAAATGAGTTTCAGACAAGCACTTGACTCTGAAATGTCATACGAGCACTAGACCTTGAAAATTAAACAAATGAGTTGTCAATAAGCACCAAACTCTGAATTTCTACACGAGCATTGGACATTGAAAGTTAAATAAATGAGTTACTGATGAGCATCGGACTCCGAAATTCTAGACGAGCACTGAACATTGAAAATTAAATAAATTAGTTTTGAACGAGCACATGACTCTGAAATGCTAGATGAGTACATGACATTACAAATTAAATAAATGAGTTTTAGACGAGCACCATACTCTAAAATGCCAGACGAGTATAAGACATTGAAAATTAAATAAATAAGTTTCGGACAAGCAACAGGCTATGAAATGCTAGACGAGCATTTCACTTTGAAATTTAAATGATTGAGTTTCAAATGAGCACTGAACTCTGAGATGCCAGACTATCACTAGACTTCGAAATTTAAATGATTGAGTTCTTGACGAGTATTGGACTCTGAGATGTTAGTCGAGCACTGGACTTTCAAATTTAAATGATATTGGTTTTGAAGTTCCAAACGAGGTTGGGCTTTGAGGTGCCAAGCGAGGTTGGCCTTTGAGGTGTCAAATGTTGTTAGGCATTGAGGTGTCGAACGAGGTTGGAATTTGAGGTGTCAATGTCATTGGGAATTGAAGTACCGATCGAGGTTGGTCTTTGATATATTTAAATGGTATAGTGCTAATGACTAACGATCTATGGGAATGAAGGTGATCGCTACACATGACTCGTTCTATGAATGATAATTGAATGGGATTTGTTTTTATGAAGAATGGTGATTATTTATATCATATGGGTTTGAGAAACGCATGAAATATAATGACTTATCGATGCATGTAATGTATTGAATTTGGGGAGTTCCAATGGAGATTGAACTTTTGGTAGGTGTTCCAAGCAAGTTTGGACTTTAGCATATGTGCCAAGCAAGGTTGGGCTTTGGTAAGTACCAATGAAAATTGGAATTTTGGTAGGTGGGCCAAGCAAGGTTGGGATTTAGTAAGGGCCAATTAAAATTGGACTTTGGTTATTTGATGTTTTGCTTGTATTATAAGGATTTTGGTCTTTATGACTGACATGATGTCAATTTCACGCATGTTGTCCGATTATGAGATTCATGGTTTTCAAGATGAAGCAATGCAAACATGGTTAATACAAAGTTGGTGCTAACATGATTAATGCATTATGTAAATTTGAATTCTCCACGTTTATTTATTTGATGACTTGGATGCTTTGATAAGTGCACAAATAACATGTAATAGATAAATACATTTTATTTTTCAACAATTTCACACTCAGAGGGAAAGTACCTGTTAGAAAATTATGCTAACTCCAATTCCAAACACTCACTTTGAAATCATATAACCAAGTGGTTTCTGAGACATTATGTGACTTATCTTAGTACATTGATATGTGGAAAGAACTTTCCCCATCGTTTATCCAACTTATTTTCCCCAGTCTATTGGCCACTTGTGAATAATCAAGTTCCACAACTGATTGGACGTTGTTGGAATTCCCTTGATGTTGAATGTTGACTTGTAAATAAATTTGTCTATTCACGATGATAGTTTTAATGCATTATTCATGCAAGTTTAAAAAAAGATGTTATTGAGATAATATTGTGACATGTGACGGATGAATCGACAGTCAAAATGAAATGTTGGTTTATTCAAAGTGAAAAAGGTGATGATGCAAAAACATAATATGCTTTGAAGATGAATAGAAAGTATTTTGGAGTCAGTTTATTCTACAACAATTTTTCTGTAGTATGCTCTTAATTAAACTCTGGTTCAATTAGGTCTTTTGAGGGTTGCAACATGGTTTGGGTCATAGTTTTTTAACAAAAGGATTAACACTCAAAATTCAACTTTAAAATCCCCCTATTTCTTCTGCTAGTTATTTTCATGCCTATATTCAATTAACTTAACACATGCATTCAACTTTTAAGAGATCGGTGATGGTTATGAAGGTGATAGATGAAAGGAAGATATAGTGGTTAACGTAGCTTCTCTCTTTTTTATTAATGGAGGTCATCTATTTTTCATTTGATCAAGGATTTTTTATGATTTTTTTCTTATATTTTTTATTCTGCCACATATCATTTTCTTTTTTCTTTTATGTTTGTGGAACAATTTGTTCTTATGTTTGATGTTTTGAAAGAGTCATGATGATGTTGAGTGAGAGATAAATCACTCTAATCTTTAAACTTTCATGACTTTTATTCCCACTACATTATGAGTGTCGTAAAGAAGGTATGGTTGGACGTTTTGTTTGGAGCATATGGAATTATTCTCTTGATTTTGAATGCATAGAAAACTTAATAAAAAAATTATGCTACCCCTAGTTAAGATTAAAGGTTTTTAATAGAGAAAGAAAACCAACTTCCAGGCTTAAAGGGGGTGACTAGGGATTAAATCTCATTAATTCCTTAGTGTTTGATAAGTGAAATAATGCCTTACATCATCAACCAAGTTTTATTGAAAGAGCATAATATGGAAATATTTAGGTGTTTTGTTGATGTCACCCTCCATCTAATATTTTAAAATAAAACGCTTTGAAGATTAAAAGGTAAGATGAATAACATGGATATTAGTTATATATTTTTGTGTGAAAATGGAAAGATTGAATAAAAAAAGTAAGCGTGAAGGGATTAACTCAAAAAATGCATGATAAGTTCATTAATCTTACCATTCGATGAACATAAATATTTAAAAGAAAGATAGTATTCAAAAGTTAAATAAATTACAAAAGAGACTGAACTAGCAAAATTTCCACCCATTCTAATGATAAACCTCTCCTTCTTGATTCATGTTTTTCATTGCTCCCTCAAAGGTTGAGGTTGACACGCTCATCCAAGTCTTGCTATTCAGTCTCCTCGTTGGATGTGACCTCTTTGGGAGGGCCTTGTCCCTCGCTAGGATTCTTGTAGCATTTCCCTTTACATACTCCGCTGCCACCTTATTCCCCTCCTTAAGTTGCTACGGAGTAAAAGTTTGGTTGTTTTGGATCAATCCAACAGTTCCCGGGTTGTCAGTGATGTTAAGCTCCAAGACATCGACACTTTCCTTGCAAAAAAGAATTTCCAAGTAGTTTTGTGGGTTTCTTGTTTTTATTATGTGTGATCAAAATGTATATATTCTGGTCATCCTCCTTGAAGGTCAACGACATTGCATCGATCAATCTTTGCAATTTAGCCTTAAAACCCATGTAGTTTTCAATCGAGTTTCACATGTAATAGATAAATACATTTTATTTTGCAACAATTTCACACTCAGAGGGAAAGTATCTGTTAGAAAATTATGCTAACTCCAATTCCAAACACTAACTTTGAAATCATATAACCAAGTGGTTTTTGAGACATTATGTGACTTATCTTAGCACATTGATATGTGGAAAGAACGTTCCCCATCGTTTATCCAACTTATTTTCCCCAGTCTATTGGCCACAACTGATTGGACGTTGTTGGAATTCCCTTGATGTTGAATGTTGACTTGTAAATAAATTTGTCTATTCACGATGATAGTTTTAATGCATTATTCATGCAAGTTTTAAAAAAGATGTTATTGAGATAATATTGTGACATGTGACGGATGAATCAACAGTCAAAATGAAATGTTGGTTTATTCAAAGTGAAAAAGGTGATGATGCAAAAACATAATATGCTTTGAAGATGAATAGAAAGTATTTTGGAGTCAGTTTATTCTACCACAGTTTTTCCGTAGTATGCTCTTAATTAAACTATGGTTCAATTAGGTGTTTTGAGGGTTGCAACGTGGTTTGGGTCATAGTTTTTAAACAAAAGGATTAACACTCAAAATTCAACTTTAAAATCCCACTATTTCTTTTGCTAGTTATCTTCATGCCTATATTCAATTAACTTAACACATGCATTCAACTTTTAAGAGATCGGTGATGGTTATGAAGGTAATAGATGAAAGGAAGATATAATGGTTAAAGTAGCTTCTCTCTTTTTATTAATGGAGGTCACCTATTTTTCATTTGATCAAGGATTTTTTATGATCTTTTTCTTATATTTTTTATTCTTCCACATATCATTTTCTTTTTTCTTTTTTGTTTGTGGAACAATTTGTTCTTATGTTTGATGTTTTGAAAGAGTCATGATGATGTTGAGTGAGAGATAAATCACTCTAATCTTTAAACTTTCATGACTTTTGTTCCCACTACATTATGAGTGTGGTAAAGAAGGTATGGTTGGACGTTTTGTTTGGAGCATATGGAATTACTCTCTTGATTTTGAATGCATAGAAAACTTAATAAAAAAAATTATGCTACCCCTAGTTAAGATCGAAGGTTTTTAATAAAGAAAGAAAACCAACTTCCAGGCTCAAAGGGGGTGACTAGGGATTAAATCTCATTAACTCCTTAGTGTTTGATAAGTGAAATAATGTCTTACATCATCAACCAAGTTTTATTGAAAGAGCATAATTTGGAAATATTTAGGTGTTTTGTTGATGTCATCCTCCATCTAATATTTTAAAATAAAATGCTTTGATGAGTAAAAGGTAAGATGAAGAACAGTGATATTAGTTATATATTTTTGTGTGAAAATGGAAAGAGTGAATATAAAAAGTAAGCGTGAAGGGATTAACTCAAAAAATGCATGATAGATTCATTAATCTTACCATTAGATGAACATAAATATTTAAAAGAAAGAGAGTATTCAACAGTTAAAGAAATTACAAAAGAGAATGAACTAGCAAAAATTCCACCCATTCTAATGATAAACCTCTCCTTCTTGATTCATGTTTTTCATTTCTCCCTCAAAGGTTGAGGTCGACACGCTCATCCAAGTCTTACTATTCATACTCCTCGTTGGATGTGACCTCTTTGGAAGGGCCTTGCCCCTCGCTAGGATTCTTGTAGCATTTCCCTTTACAGACTCCACTACCACCTTATTCCCCTCCTTAAGTTGCTACAGAGTAAAAATTTAGTTGTTTTAGATCAATCCAACAGTTCCCGGGTTGTCAGTGATGTTAAGCCCCAAGACATATGACACTTTCCTTGCAACAAAGAATTTCCAAGGCGTTCTGTGGTTTCCTAGTTTTTATTATTATGTGTGATCAAAATGTATATATTTGGGTCATCCTCCTTGAAGGTCAACGACATTGCATTAATCAACCTTTGCAATTTAGCCTTAAAATCCATGTAGTTTTCAATCGAGTTTCACACCATCTCAACATGATACTCACATTTATTATTTAAGCCATACCATTTAGGAATGGTGGCTTCAGAGACTTAAGTGGTTTGGTAAACACCAGTTACTCCTGGTTTAAGTGTTCTAGCAGTCGACCATATGTTACAAGGATTGAGTCAAATCAGGGATGCTTTCCCACTTGGTTATTCCTTGCCTTATACTAATTTTGGTTTTATGCCTGATTCCATTGATTCTAGTAGGGGATAAATAATGGTTTCTAGTAAGGAGGCCCTAGAGGCAAAGCTTGTGAATATGGAAATGTTGCACCATATACATCTAGAAAATATATTATACATAGTGTAACTGGTACTGATACAACATAAGAGCCTATCAACATCGTTAAATATACATGTCCAAAATTAATAGTATATAAATATATGGAACATGATATACAAGAATGCCTAAACAGACACTAGGATCTATGTACAACATCCACATGATCCACAGTGGAAGATCATAATAAAAAATTCGAGTCGCCAAACATCATTAAGTAAGCTTGCCATTACCTTTAACTTGTAGAGAACTACCTGAAAAAAATAATAATAGTGGGGTGAGATAATAATCTCAACGAGATCCCCTATCCTATGGATCCACTCGGTTATAAAGGGATCTCTTATAGATTCCTTACTTAAGCCTTTTCATCCTATGGATCCTAGTGGGGTGAGATAATAATCTCAACGAGCTCCCATATCCTATGGATCACTCACACAAATGTAACAAGAACTTAAATGTTCAAGGGATTTTACACTTCATAGGGAAATGCATAGCATGAGTTCACATAACTCAATGAATCACTATTCGAGAATGCGACAACCAATTATCTTCCTTTTGTCAATCCCAAGTCTAAGACTATGGGAAAGGGTTATACATCTCTATTACCTCGAAGCTCTTAGCGACGCTCTAGCGAGGCCAAATAGAATGACATTTTCCTCAAGATTCATTGTCTTGCTTTGCGAGACATGTCTTCGCCTAGTGAGTATAGAAGAAGAGCTTATGCACTATGAACTGATATGCTCGCCTATCGAGCATCTCTCTCGCTTATCAAGAAAGACAAAATTCATCTAGTGAAGAAATGCAAGATAAAGTGAAAAAAAGCCACACAAATCATCATGTATCATCATATTGAACCCAATAACACCAATTAACATGGTTTAACACAAATAGGCATTCAAAATAATAAGATGATCATGCATCAACATTAATTTCATACACATAACAAAACCTCACAAAACCTAATTCTCATTTTATGAATCCCCCATAAAGCTAGGTCTAACTAGAAACCCACCTCTAGAAGATGAAGATGATGAAAAATTATGATAATTTCTTGATGAATCAAACCTTTGATCTTCACTTTCCATGTTTTCCTCTTTTTCCTTTCTTCTCTTCTCTTTTCCTCTTCTTTCCTTTTGCTCCTCTTACTAGAAAAATGATGGAATGAGTGGTATAAGAGATGGTAAGAGAAAATATCTAGGTTGGACTTTTACCCTCTAATGAATATTTACCATTAACCAAAGATACCAAAATGTCCCATCTTTTACTAATTAGTAAAGCTTAATTGAATTGAGTAATAATTAGTCTCATATGAGTTCGTTAATTACTATATTTATCCAAACTAACAAAGAATAGAGCATTTGGACCTCAAACTATATCAACTGACAAGGAATAAAATATTTAATAAGATACAAGATATTACATTAAAGGCGGCAATTGTTGCAAATTCAGGGGACAAAAGAATTTTGAAGGTAGAGGGTAAGAGCTTCTGATGCAGTTTGCTTGCGGTGAAGGATGTCCGTGAGGAAGACCGTGCCTTGGGTAATATGTAATCACTTAATGGGTCTTCCATGAACCTGGGGTAAAGTCGGGCGAAGTAAGGAGTAACCATTTTCGCTGCAATAATTGGTGAGAGTTTGTCTACTCTCTTAGCTAAAGCTTCCAAGACCCGCCCCATCTGTCTTTTCAACTAGTTGGCATCCTTTATTAACCTTTCTTAGCCTCGTTCAAGTTTATCCATAATTATCAAAGAGTTGTTCCAAGTTCCAAGTGAGTGTCATAGGATCAACTTTGTTTAGTTGATTTTATGATGATGCAAATGAATTGAGTTTGGGTGAAAACATGGATGCATGAAAATGCTATGAATGCATGATAATTTTCATTATTTTTTTTCGTTTCGCTTTTAGGTATTCATTTAGACTTATAACTTATTAAAAACTTCTATAAATCGTGAGGGTATTGCAATGTCAAAAATCAAGATAGTCAAAAGGCATTTTCATTCATAAGGGTGAAAAGTTCAAACTGCCGCAAATTCGGGTAACTTGGCTCTCAACTGCAAATTTTTCCTCTTTTCTAAACACATTTTCACTTTTAAACATATTATCGTCAACAATTTTAGCCTTAAAAATTCCCTGAAAACAAATTTTGTATGCTAAGGAAAATATTTCATAATTAAACATGCAATGCAATGTCATGTATGAGCTCAAAAAGGTATGGATTTGGGATGGTATGGGTAATTGTGTGATAGAACAACCTATATAGGAAGGATCCTTATGACAAGATAGTTCTGATTAATTTCTACCAAAACCACTCACAAAGGTTAACTCTAGAGCTATTTGTAAAGGATACCTAAAGTCACAAATCTTAGTCGGAAGTTTGCCATAGTAACGGGCTAGCCATTTGATAGGTCGCAAGTGTACAGATGTGCGAACTAGTAAAAAGATTTATTGAACCACAAAGACCAAAGGTTTGATTTCCAGATTCTGATCTATCGGTGTATATCTAGAGTGATCAAAAATTGAAGTTTTGCAAAACAACTTAAATAGAAAAACATTTTTGAAAAAATAGCTTAAATGAAAATCATTTAAAATAATATGAGAAAAATAGGACTTAGGGTTAATGATCCATATTCCAAAACATTCACATGATCCTTTCACTTCTATTGGGAGAATTTTGACACAGTTATAAAAATAGATAAATAAGGATAATACCTACTTTCGTCAGCGTGTTGTCCTATCTGAGGCGAATAATTCGCCTACTTTGTCACGATCGAATTATTCGTCTGTGACTATTTTATTTGTGCAACTATAAAAGATGGAACTTTTCTCAATCGCGTATGAGCACTTTTGTTATACCAGAGTTAACTGTTTAAAACCCCACTCTCGGGTACCGATACATATCCTTTCAGATTATGATCGGTGTCTAACAACTCTTTACATTCGTACAAGTGTTGGAATGAAAAACTCAGGTTTTAAAATAACTCATGAATAAAACTCTCGTAATCGATTAGTGATGGATCATATGAAAATTCATGAGGTAAGTCTCATGACCCTTAGTCCCTATAGGACTACTCACTTATGGTGAAGAACAATACAATCGGAGCAATTATCGCAATCGAAAACATGATTAACGATAAAATCATAAATTGACAATTGTAAATAAGAATAAAAATAACCTGACTAACAATAAATTCACTTGAATTGAGATAGATCCAGTTCTCCAATGGAGACTTAAGTATAGAGCAATATAGAGAAAACATAGAAAATAAAATACGTAAAAAAGTCTAGAATAAAAAGCAGGATCCCTTAAACTCATCCAAACCATGAGTTTTAATAGGGAAATTCTAAATGCGAACTAAATCAAATATGTTCAATTCTCATCAAAAAGAAAATATTCCAAATCAGCAAATGCAAATATCCCAAAACAACAATGGGAGAGTCAGAAAAGGAAAGAAAACCTGAAAAATACCACTGGCCTTCTACAGCCCGCAACAGGCGTCTGGAAAATGTATCACAAAATGGATAGGGTTTGCATGCTACTACGGGCCATAACAGCTTCTACGGGTGGCCGTAGCATCCCTCTGGAAAATGCATGGAGAAAAATATGTCTTTTTGCCCTTTTCTGTGTTTTACTCATTTTGGTTCCTCTTTTGTCCAAGATACTTACTTAAGCTTGAAAAATATCAAAAATATAATATTGAGCATAAAACATGGTAAAATGAAAGTAAATCAAATGAAAACGGGAAATAACAAAGTAAAATAGCTACTAAGCAATGTGAAAACCACTTATCACTATTATACAACAACACTCCAAAAAATATCTATTCTAGGAAGAGTCTTCATGTAAATCATACGAGGTGTTCACCTCAGGATCCCACATTATGCAACCTCCGTATTTAAAAATGGTTCTAAAATGTTCCTAAAGTCACGGACCTTAAACAAAATTTTACCATAATAACGGGCCATCCATTTTATGATAAGATGCGCGAAAAATATCTACTCTAGGTAGTGTCTTCATGTTAACCATACAATATGTTCATCTTGGGGGCTAACACTATGCAATCTCCGAACTTAAAGTTAGGTTTTTTCTATAAGCTCGAGAGTAAAGCTTTGCTCAAGTAATAATCCTAAACCCACGACGGGATGAATATATACAAAAATATATACAAAGCATAACAATAAGGTATGATAATAAGAAAACATGAAAACACAAGAAGAAACATAAAAAAGATAACATTTAAAACCTAAAGCTAACTAAAGTAGGTTGGACCCTACATTGTCCCCGGTGGAATTGTCAGCTGTCATGATGCGAAAAATACTCGAACAAATGAACGTTCAAATGACAATGATGTCACCACCGAAGTTTATTTTTTAAAGGTAAACGTCGATAAAATCCTTGAGGAACAAAAATATGGTCATCACATCCAACTTTAGGTTCATGGGTCGATTATATGCAGAAAAAGTATTACCACCTCGCAACATCTATTGTAACCAATGGAAACCGTTTGATTAGTTTTGAAATAAATGTTAGATTAAAGTGTTAAGTTTCTTCTAATTTTTAAAAATATTTACAAGAAAGGGACTAAAAAAAGGTTGTTATTAGGGTGCTTGACGAGACATTGGATCTCGCTCCTACGTATCCTCATGTGCGACGGGAAACTCAAAGCTATGTAGTTCTTGTAGACAAAATTTATTGGTTGGTTGATTTTAATTGTAAAATTGAGTTTAGTTGCGTTATGGTAGAAAAGACTCATTGATTTAAATAAAAAAGATTCGTGTTTGGGCCGATAAATATTGGTTTAAAAAATTGCTTGGTCGCGCACGGGCAAAAAATGAATTTGATTGGTTTAGGTTGTTTTTATGTGGAAGACAAATATTCGAACTTGAACGAAGAGTCATCTCATGTTTATTTACTTGAGGATATAAGGGTTTGAACCCAATTATTCCCTTTTCAATCCGATTTTATTTATAAAAAAAGGTTTAAAGACCGTTATTAGTATGTGGAAGACGAATGCTCGAGCTAGAATGAGGTGTACACCTCACGTTCTATTATTCAAAGAATTAAAGGGTGTACACTGTCGAGGTCCCACCGGGTATGCCAATTTGTTTTTCTGCTCAACAATCTCTAGCCTTCCTATATGAGGGTTACTTGCGGGACTGACCAAGGAGTCCCGGATTTAGTGTTTTGTGTGTATGGCTATTTGGTAAACAATGTTTCTGACTGGTTGAAAGGGTGTAAATGAGACTCTTGACGAGTTAATGAAATAACAAAGGTAAAATGACAAGTAGAAACAATAAAGTACTGAAAGAAGGACGATAAACAGTTAAGTGAAAACAAGACAAAATATAAACTTTGCGAAGATTAAATGACTTGTAATTATAAAGTGGAGGAAAAATACATTGTTTGTGAGGAGAGTGACTTTTTTCTCGTAAACGCTTTGGTACTTCAAGCTTTACCCCTACTGCAAATGTTCAAATTGCCACCCTTGAATTCTCACCTAACATTGGCTTAAATACTAATTAGAAAGTAATCGTCGGGGGTTACAAAACCTTCTTGAGGTGCCACGTGTCGGTCCACTTCCCCCATCTCAGCGTATAACTACCAACGACTTCTTTACGTGCCCACGTTCTCACACTCTCGTCAAAAACCTTTCGACTTCGACCGAAGCTTGCTCATGTCGATCGACAGCCTCTCATAACCTTCTGTCGAGGTGCTTCCGATGGATCCCCTGGTAGAAATTGGATTTTTTCCTTAGTCGAAATTTACCAGCTAACAGATTCACCATGACAATTATTCGAACAAAATACTCATCAACCAATTCATCCTCCTTCATAAATATATATTTTCTTTATTTTCACATTTTCGATCTAATAAACTATAAATTTTGAGAACCAATATAGAAGTTAAATTTGGTTTAGTAGCCATTATCATCTTTCACTAGCTCTTTCACCATTCCACTATGAAATATCCAAAAGAAAGAGAGAGAAAAAAAAGTAACCAAGACGCGTATAATGGAGAATGTGCCCATTCACAAAAAGCAACTAGGGAGCCTATAATATTTGCACAACGTGATAGGGGATTTGTTTGGTTTAGGTGATTCTTCACTTCACTACATACTATACATGTAGGGCATAAACAATTGCAAGTCACTAATCTTCATAAAAACACATGTGATTAGTGCATTATAAATTATTTTATTAATAGTTGACATAAGATATTGCTTAATACCAACATTCCATTAATCGTGTACATGTCTAAGTCCTAATGGCATGGTACAAATGAAAGGAGTTTAGTTTGGTTAACGTGGAAAAATGTGGGTCAAAGAATTCAAAGTTAACTAATATTGACTAGATGAGGACAAAATAATTGTGTTAAGCAAAGGTGTTTTCACGGAGGAAAATGCCTTACGTTTCATGATAGTATTTCTTTGAAGATCGATGGTGTGACTCATATTAGCACCTTTCTAACATGGTTATGTTTTTATTTTTTTATTTAATAGCGTAATGATTTATATTGAAGTTTCATCTTGATTATTTTTCCCTAGAGTTTATAATTATTATTTCTTGTTATATAGTTTCAACGTTCTTTTTAAAGGCTGCTCAATCCAGAATGTTCAGACTTTTGTGGAGAATACGATATCATGATGATGTGACCAAATTGTTCTGTTAATTGTTAATAGTAATAATAATCAAAGTTTAAATAATTAATTAAAGAAGTGGAAGTCACGAAAAGTTTGGCTCCACACCGAAATCAAATTAGTTTGTATTAAGATTAAACAATTTAAGAAAATGTTGTTATAGATATATATTTTTTGTTTTTGAAATGGAATTTTGTTCATAAACGATTATGGATACTCTATAACAACTCTTTCTCTAAATAAGTGTTGTTATATGTATCTTTTCACAACAGATTTTAAATAAGATCTGTTATACGTGCTCCAACGATTTTTTTTTGGTAACATCCTATAACATAATCACTAATCAACTGTTTATATAATTTATTTTGATTGTATTTTTTTGGTATAATTTATTTTGATTGTATTTTTTTGGCTATAACTTATTGGTATTTTTTAAAACAAATTATTGGTTGAATTTTAATCATTTGAATGTTGATAAGTTATTTTCATTTAGAAGCAAGCAACGGCAGACATATGCTAGCTAAGGAGGGACTGTTTTTCTAGATGCAACCTTGGGCATTAAGAACATCATGCATATCGCCTAATTTCACGTCAATTGTGAACACGGGGTGTTATTATGTGTATGGGGTCAACGGGTCAACCAACGAGGGTGTTTGGTCCATTATTGTTTCTAGGATAACAGCTTCCATATTTCCGGGTAATAATTGTCAAACCTATAAATCTAATATAGAACATAGCGTTTTTGTTTCTTGTGTTACATGTTATATAATATGCACAGAGTCTTTTTATTAACATTTAGTTTAACCACGACTAATCTATGTCATAAAGTTTGTAGGATGGATAGACAGACAATGTGAATTCTTTTCATCCAGCCGAATTTTCTTTTTACGTAATGGTTTGAAATCAAAATTATGACCACTTATTTAAATGACTTAAATTTCTATTAATGAGATGATTGATTTGATTAAGAAATAAAAATGAATTGAACACTTTTAAAGTAGATTTTGAGAAAATATGTGAATCATTTGGTTGATCCTTTTTGGATTATATGTTGATGAGGTCTTACGCATGAGGGTCCCTTGGCTTTTTTCCCATTTCATATGGTGGTGGAAGGTTTGGGCGCTACGATATGTAGTGCGACTTTGATGGAACTTAATTTGGATTCAAGGTGGGGAAGAGGGTCTAATGGTGTTGTATCTTCGATATTCCAATGACACCCTTGTTATTGGTGAAACTTCGATTGAAAAACTTTAGACTATTAAGGTTATTTTCTTGAACTTTTAGTTGTCTTCGAGATTAAAAGTTAGTTCTCCAAAAGATTTCTTTATGGTATTAATGTGGAGTGGTTTTTTTTGGAGTGACTGGGATTTTATGAATTGTAGAGTTAGGTTTCTGCTTTTCAAGTATTTAGGTCTTCGGGTGGGGTCAATCTTTGGAGGAAGGCTACCTAAGTCTTTGGTTAGTCTTATCTCAAAAAGGATGGATCAATGTAAAAATAGATTTTACTTTAGGTGGTAGTGTTATTCTTTTTAATTTAGTGTTAAGTAATATCCACATCTTTTTTCTTTCGTTTATGAGGATGCTTGTTTCAATGTTGAGAAGGATCGTCTCTCTACAAATACACTTCCTCTAGGGTGGCCATTGGGGAGGGGGATAAGATCGCTTAGGTTCGGTGGAATGACGTTTGTAAGTCAATGAATGTGGGATGCCTTGGGGTATGCGACTTGAGATGGGTTAATCTCGCTTTCATAGGATAACAAAAATGAAGGGTCCTAACTAGAGGTCCATATCTTTGAATGGATATTCTCTTAGCTAGGTATGGTCTTCATTTGTGCTTAGAAATGTTAGATCCTAACAAAAAGAGTCTTGGGTTGCCTCATATAGATCACTCTATGAGGCTTTTGTTGCCTCACTCTCAAGTCATGGCCTAATATCGTATCAGGTGATCCTGCTCTTAGCAAGAGGGTGGAGAAGTCTGGATCTCTCCAAGTTTATTGTCTTTTATTGGAAGCTTCTCCAAAATATGGTCCCTTCTAGAGTTAGTTTGTTTAGGTGTTGTGTTGTTGCTCATCCTAATGATATTTTCTATATCTAGTATAAGGACCATGTGAAGGGTATGCATCATTTATTCATTGTGTGTGGGGTTGTTGTTTCTATATGGTATAGATTTTTAGGTGGTTGCGTAGACAAGTGACTTTGCCTCATTCTATTATCAGAATTTTTAGGGTCTTGAGTTTTTTTATGTGAGTAAGATATTTTTTTGTGGGTTGTTTGTGATTTGGAAAATTGTGGTCTCGTTTATTTGGAAACCTTGTAGCGATGTTATGTTTTATAAAGAAAAACTATAATGTTGATCATGGGGTGAACATGATTGTGTACTCTTTGTAGAACTAAGTACATGGTATAATAATATGTTGAAAAAATATTCTCTCTCTTAGACTAGGAGGAAGATCCATTATAGTGCCTGGGTGATACTGGTGCGAAGGTGGGTTGGATCGGCCTTTTCAGTTTTGGTAGGTATTGGCTTGTATCCTGTAGCTCAATCTTTTGAGGTCTCTTCTTGGTGTGCAGTTCTGGTAAGTGGTGGTTTCAGGTGGTCGTTTTTGTTGAACAAGTAACTTCAAACACAATAGGAATTGACTATTAATCCTATAAAAAGAAAAACAAACTAAGGCACATGATTTGGAAAGCTTTCAAAGACTTCACTTCCTTTGATATTGATCTTAGCATTTGAATTTATTTGCACCAAACATTGGAAACTTCTAGCTTCGGCTTTTGGTTTACTTCAATTTTTTTCTTCCTTGATGATGCTCATGATTTGATTACATTATTGGAATTTCATCATCAAAAACTATTAATCTTGTTAAGCAAATAGAGCCTTATTTGTCATACCCCAAATTTTGTCTGGGCATTTTAAACTTTCATGCACCCAACTTTATTTTATTTTGCTTAGAATAAAATTTTGGTGTTACAGACAGATCAGTTGAATTGATTTTTAAATGTGAATAAAGTTAGCGGATGAAAAGTTTTAAGATCGAGCTTGCAGCTGTCAGTTTTATTGATCTACGGTTCATGTGGTTTAACCCGACATGCTCGTTTAATTTTTTTCGATCCTATTTGTGGTCGAATTTTGATCAGCCTGAGCCTTTTCAACGGGGCACTTTTTTATGCAAAAATTTGATCTTTATTTGTCTGTTTTACATAAGTATATTTCACGTAGATTTTTTCAATGGATTCATTTTATTTTTGCCGCGCAGTTTTGCACCCGATTTTTATTCATTTTAATTCCTTTTTTTGTTTTTTTGGTCAAAATGTCAAAAAAAATAGAGACAAATAAATGATCATTTTATTTTTATTTGCTTAATTAAAAAATATTTGAATTTTATTTCATTTTATTTTTTTAAACATAATTTTGACCCTAAAAATATATAGGGACTATTTTGGTATTACATTAATTCTGAAAAACCATAATATGTTACTATATGTTGTTGCGCTCTTGACCAATGGATTAAGATAATCAATGACTCTTAATTACTCATACAATTCACTTGGATCTTCTTATTCTTAAATAAAAAATTAATTTAAAAAAAGAAAAGATAATGTCAGCAAAAAAAATGTGATGCTCATCCCCCACTCATGTAGCACACACAAACTCTTCTGATTGGTTGAATCTCCCTCAATGTTGAATATCCATAAATAAAAAATGGAAACGCGTCAACTTGCAAGGGGGGCCTTCACATTATTTTTTTCTCTAGACTCACAAAATTCTCTTCTGACCCTTCCCAACGTCTCTCTCTTTTTCCAATTCAAAAAGCACAATTAGATTTAAAAAAATAGAAAGCTGACTCTTTCCCCTCTCAAAGTGCCAACCACGTAAAACTCACCAATAAAACACGTGGACCACTCACTGGAACCACTCTCTCTCACAAAAGAAATGAAAAAAGGGTGAGAAAGGGTGACCCTCATAAAAGAAAAGAATACAATATTATCTAGTTTCTCTTTCCACTTTCAGGATCTAGTAAAAAAGACCTTTCATCCACCATGTAAAAAAGGATGACTTGCTCCCTCTCTCATGGATCTTACACCTGCCAAATCCATCTCTCTCTCTCTCTCTCTCTCTCTCTCTCTCTCTCTCTCTCTCTCTCGTGAATAATAAAAGGAGGAAAATATGTTTTTCCGGGGGAAGGAACAAATCGGTATGACTTGTATTTCCTTCTTCATATTTATGCTTCCACCACTGTCTCATAACAAACAAACAACAACTTCACCTCTCCTTCTCCGCCCTCTACACTGTTCTGGCCACTATAACAAACTACCTCCAACTACAATAAATTTCTCCACCATCTCCATGTTCTCCTCTTCGTTACACCTTCATCCACCTTCTTCTTCCCCAAACTGTCACCTTCAACAACCATCCTTACTCAAACCGTCACCTTCAACCCGTTACTAATTACTATAAATAATACATTTCATGACGACGATATCACCTCACGTATTGAAAAAACGAGGTATAATTCAGGACACACACACACACACACAATATATATATATATATTATGTCGGTTATTAGGAAAACTGAGGGGTAAAAATATTCAGTGCATATGCTTCGAATTCCATCAGCCTCGGTTTATGTTTTATCTCATTAAAAGTGGCGCATTTTTGAATCTTTTATTTTTAATTTAAAAGTATGCTACTTTTCACCTCAGTTTTCTTTTTAACCGAGGTGAATATGCTTGAATATTTTATTTTTAATTTAAAAGTATGCTACTTTTCACCTTGATTTTCTTTCCAACCGAGGTGAGTTCGGTTTGCCTGATATATAGAGCTTTAGCTTGTAGCATTCAGTTTCATTTGTCTAAACAACACAAACAGAACCCTAACAAAGAGCCCTAAATAACGAGAGTCATTACACAGATCATCTTCAATACGAAGATGTTATCTATTTAGTGTTCTCATTTCTTCTTTAGAGATCCAAATCACTTTCTTTTACTTCTTCTTCATAGAGATGATACATCAAGCATCACTACTAATATTGTTGTCATATTGTTGTTGTTGTTATTGTTGTTGTTATTGTTATTATTGTTGTTGTTGTTATGGTGGTGGTGGTGTTATTGTTGTTGTTTATGATGTTGTTATTGTTGTTGTTGTTATTGATGTTGTTTTTGTCGATGTTGTTGTTCTTATTTTTAAGATCCTAAACCCTAGAGGTTGTTTATTGACGTTGTTGTTATTGATATTGTTGTTGTTGTTATTGATGTTGTTTTTGTCGATGTTGTTGTTCTTATTTTTAAGATCCTAAACCCTAGAGGTTGTTTACTGACGTTGTTGTTATTGATATTGTTGTTGTTCCTGACATTGTGTTTGATGTTGTTGTTTTCTTGTTGTTTTTGTTATTGATATTGCTATTGACATTATATTTTTTTGTGATTCTTTGTGAAGCTCTCATCTTGTTTTGACTAGTTGAGTTTATTATATCTAATATCGATTATTTGTTTCACTAACCACTATGTGAACATATAACCTAGTAAATTGATTTTGGAAATATAATCAGATGCAAAATTTTGTTCCATCTTAAACTTATCTTACACTGATTAATGATTTTCTAGCATTCTACAACTAACCATTCATCTTGTCATGGCTGGAAAATTACAGAATCGCCATCATCCTTTAGTCATTTCTAAGGAACAGAGAAATAATGATAAAACCTAATAGTTAGGGTGAGAGACTAGGTTCGGGAGTTGGTTAAGAAATGGGAAGGTGTTAGGCACCCCTTACCTCCATTGTACTCAATGAGATCCTCCTACAATTCTAGGGTTAGCGTGTTTTCCTAATGTATTTGTTTAGTTACTAGTTGATTATTCAATTATTTATTTATTTTACAGAAGGTATTTTCACTTAAATGGACGAGAGACCCAAACAAATATTTTTATAATTGTACTCGATAGAGTTTATAACTCTATGTCTACGTACCTTCGTATTAGGCGAATGCTCAAAGTATCGTAGTTCGTCTTAAGAAAGTAAGTTGTTTGCTTGTTTTTATCCCTTGAAATATTCTCACGTATTAGGGATGGAGAGATACTCATTTTTTTTAGAAAATGCGTCAATACACTAGGGTAGAGGTCTTACAATTTGAACTGAGTTTGAATTGATTTTATCCCTTTATCCCTTGCAAAAAAAATATTGTTTTAACTTATTTAAGAAGATAAATTAGAAGTCATAGTTAATTATTAGACATAACCCCTTCATCCCGATTTTAATCCCGATTTAACCTTTGAAAATCCCTTAGTTTTATCCGAAATCGTATCCCATGTATTTATCTCATTTTTATTTTCAAAATATCATTTAATTAAATTTTAAAAATATATATATTCAATATGATATAAATAATATAATACAAAATAAGTCCAATTAAATAAATTAAATTAGATGTCATAAGATATATCCCTTATCCCCATTTTACCTCATTTTTACACCCCTTAAAACCCTAAGTATTATCCCCGATTTCATCCTGCAATTCCTAATTTAATTAACCCTAATAATGATGTAACCCTAATTAATGAAAATATTACTATTTTAATTAGTTAATAAAATAAAATAAATAAATAACAGAAAACTAAGTTTTATTTTAATTGAATTAATCCTAAATATAAAATGGATAAACCTTAATTAATAACTAATTATGTAGTTAATTAATTAAAAAATGAGGTGGTGTATTTTACACTGGGTTAGCAAGTGAGCCATTAGAAGGGGGTGTTAACAGGAAAGACAAGAAGCCCACTAGCTTCCGGAATCCCACGATGGAGGGCAATCCATGGAGAGAGTCAACGATTGACTCTCGTCCTAGAGCGTTGGATCGATCCGACGAAATACACACATGTTTTCTCAGGAACATTTGATCATCGTACTTTGTCAACATAATTGAAACGGAGGAATCAAATGGGAATTTAAAGGGGGAATACAGTGAGTTTGCGCGTACCGGGACTAGTCAGAATCATCCAATCGTGTGGCCATCAGGGAGCCACGTGTTGGTGATATGGACGTTGAAGGAAGGGGTATAAGACCCCGGTCCCCTTCAGAAATGGATCATTTGTAATCCCTCTTTCTATCTCTTATCTCTCTCTCTCTCTCTCTCACACACACACACACACACACTACCTCGCTCAGCTTTTCCCTCTCTCTTCCCCAAGCCACCTTCTTCCTTCATCCGCCACCCACCGGACCACCATGTTCATCATGAACGTGATGAACATCGACTTAGAAACACCATCCACACCCAGAAACCGTCGTGAAACCCAGACTTCCAGTTGAAGCTCAATCGGAGTCTTCAACTGATGTTCATCTGGGTGATGAACATCAACCCTAAACCAAGAACCCCAACCCTACCCTATGAACCCTAACCCTAAAACCCTTTGCCCATATGAATCCTAACCCTAACATGATAAACCCTAACCCTGACGAAGATGAATCTTCATCTTCTTCCTTCATCCTAAACCTCAACCTAACCAATACTGAACCTTAACCTACCTAGAATTGATCCAAACCTTCACCAAACCACAAATCCCAAACCCCTGAATCTCAATCAAGCATCAAACCATAAATTTAACAAAAGTAGATCATAAATCATGATCAATTTATCCGCACCCTAATCCCTTTTAATCCTTAAATTCTACCCTCAATCCACATATAAACACAACCATAACAACAACATGAGTGCAAACAAATGACACAAGAGGTTCTACCAACCTACGGAATAGAGGAGTACTCTGGTTCAAAAGGTGAGTCTCAATCTACTCCTTCTGCTCTGAATCTTTCACTTTTTCCTCTTCTAATTCCTTCTTTTTTCTTTTTCTATGCGAGGTACTTCTGATAATTTATGGAGGATAAGATCAGAGGAATTAGGCTTTTAGTGTGAAACCCTAATCTCAGCTTAATTCGAGCTTTGGTGAAGGATTGAAATTTGAAGCAGTTGAAGTATTTTCCTAAGGTTTTTCTTCTTTGTCCCCAGTTCTATTTAATATTTAGGTTTATATAGATCAATTTTAGGTCAAGTTATTCAATTATATTGATTCATTTAGGAAAATTAGAATTTGATTTGATTGTAGTTTTATTAGATTTTGATTTTTTTCAAAAATAGAGTTAGGGTTCCAAATTGTAACTAATATTTGTAATGTATTTGGTCTGAGTTTGAATGTAATCTCTGATTCAAAATTTATTTGGATTCAATAATAGCAATATTTGATTGCATTTTATTTTGATGCTTTTGATTTGTTTTTGTTCCTCGCTACACGCAGATTTAGGGTTTTCAAATTGTCCAAACTGATATGATGATGACGATGAGCCTTCATCTTCTCCGGGCGGAGATGGTTAAATATAGAGAGGAAACCCTAATTTTGACCATGAAGTTAGTAGACCCTGGGAATGAGCGAGGATTTTGACAATCCGTGAGACTTTGCTTGCCTCCAAGCCAACTCAGGATGGAACCCCTGATGACAAAAACCCTGATGAAACCTCATGGTAAACCCTCTATAAGATTATGGTGAAACCCCATTGATCAGATTCTGATTGAACCCCTTGATAAAATTCTATCAGAACCCATTGATCGACTTATGGTAGAATTCCCTTGATAGAATTCTTTGGAAAATGCCTTGGTGTAATCCTTTGATATAATCCCTTGTACTAGTGACGAAAATCTTGATATAATCCCAGTGAATTTGAGCTTTGGTGAAGGATTCAAATTTGCAGCAGCTGAAGTATTTTCCTTAGGGTTTTCTTCTTCGTCCCCAATTCTATTTAATATTTAGGTTTATATAGATTAATTTTAGGTTAAGTTATTCAATTATATTGATTCATTTAGAAAAATTAGAATTTGATTTGATTCTAGTTTTATTAGATTTTGATTTTGTTCAAAAATAGATTTAGGGTTCCAAGTTGTAACTGATATTTGTAATGTATTTGGTCTGAGTTTGATTGTAATCTCTGATTCGAAATGTATATGGATTCAATAAATGAATGATTTGATTGAATTTTTATTTTGATGCTTTTGATCTGTTTTAGTTCCTCACTCCACGCAGATTTAGGGTTTCCAAATTGGGGGCTGCGGGGGATGACCATGGGTCACCCTTGACCCGGTCAGATGATGAGGATGGGTCTTACTTGACCCAGTTGGAACTTGGGTCGTTCCCTTGACCCAATTGTGTTGAGTCCCAGGTTAAGCTAACTCCAATTCTAAATTTAAACAAAAGCCCAATAGTAAAACAAAGTTCCAAAAATAAAAATAAAATCTAATTAAAGAACAAGTTAATTATTTATTTAAATCGGTAATTTAACTCATATCCACTAATAAAAATAATCTAATTAACCTATTAATCTAACTTAATTAGAAGTCATTTAAAAACTAATTAATTTAAAATCCTAAATTAATTAATATTTTATTAATCTAATTATAAATTAATAAAATCCAATTAATTTTATCACTAATATTAATCCATATTTAATTAATCTAATTTATCCTATTACTAGTTACAAACAAGTCATCATCAACTAATCTAATTCACTTGATAATATTAACGTACTAGTTACTTGGAAATGGGATTAATGGTTTTTAAAAGTCAAAATGGTCCTCCTTTGAATTTTCAGGTCATTGGAGTTGACCAGATGACTTGCAGGGGAAGCTGAATATGTTAGTGATTTGCATGAATAAAGTGGTCAAAATTTGGGATACGACACATCTCATGTTGTTTTATTGTTAAAATCTCTCCAATACTTCTAGTTTTCGTTCAACTTTATTCCATATTTGTCAATTTTTCATAGCATCAAATTTTATGCTTTCAAGAATGAATTAGTAGAAAATGAAGTGTTGGAGGATACTTCAAAACCATAAAACAACGTGAGAAGAATGACGAGTTGCAGGATACTTCAAAATCATAATCAATGTAAGTTATTCTTCAAATATTACACAATTGTTCATATAATTGTTTTCCTAACCAATTTTGAGAAGTTATATGTTTAGTATAGGGTTTAATGAAATAAGCAACCCACATTAGATTTAATAAACTCAAAATTGTTTTACCCATCAGTTTTATGAGATAATCGAGGTGAAAATATCGTATATCCGTTGGTGAAATTGCAAAACTGTGGGGACATGTGTTTTCTCCATTTCAGAATTCCAAAAAGGTCTCCCTATGGATTGAACCCATGACCTTATCACATACCCGTCAATTTTTTAACCGAGAGGTAATATGTGAACTTTTCATGACGTCCTTCATTATGTTGACTCGGTAGCCCAAGTTACATCTCTTTCGTGGGCGATGTTAAAAGCGTTATTTGTAGCACTAACTCAAATCGTTCATAAGTCTCACTCACCCTTGCACCACCAAAATTTCTTTTTACGACCACACCAAGAACACCCTCACACACAACCGAACTCAACCATAACAACAACCTTCGTGCATTTATTTTCCAGCGAGTTTCTACCCTCCTTCGCTTTGTACTAGGTAGTCGCATAAAACCTCGTTATTTCTGTTCACAATTGCAAACAACCACCAACCCATTTCCCATCCAAAATTTCAAAACAGAAATTCCACAGTAACACAACAACCACGACTCAGCAAGAAAACCGACGACACCTCTCCGACATCGTAGCAACAATGCATAGCGGTAACATCGACGATATCCCATTGCGGTAACGATACATCTTTATTTCATGTTTTGAATCTTGTGTTTATTGTTTTGTGTCCACTATGTTAAATATGTATTTAGTTCTGATTCTATTTTGTTGCGATGTTGTTGTTTCTTGTTGATTGTGTTATGGATACTATATTGATTATAATGGTGTTGTAAAATCATTATAAATATTTTATGGTTGCTACTGTTTTTTATTTCACTTTTGCACTGTGTAAATCAGATTTAATATGCGGATTGGACATTACTCGTATGCCTTTATGCCACCGAATTTTTGTTTTGATATATTGACATTTTATTTCATTGCGTTTATGTGCGACATTCCCATTCGTTATTGTTATGTTGCTTATGTCGTACCATTGTGTCTCGCACGATTCATTTGTGTCATGTTATGTCGTTGCGCACGTCAAGCATCATTCCATTACGATTTCTCTTCTTTGCGTTATATTGTGTTTGCATTTTGATTTATTTGCGATGATGTGCTTTGTGTTAGCAATTCCTTTTCAATTAGCACGCGCTAACTTCTTGCAACGTTTGCATTCATTCATTACATTGCACTATCTCATTTCATTGCGTCTCGCATGATTCATTGTGTTACATTATGCTTCGTGTATGTTAAGTTTCATTTTGTTATGGTTTCAATTCATTTGTGATGATGCACTTCACGTTAGGAATCTATTTTTAATACGCATGTGTTAACTTTTATGGCTTAACGAACAAACTTGCATCCTTGCAAGAAAATTCGCGTCCTTGCAAAAGAACTCTTATCGCGACTTAGTATGTCTATAAGATTCGTGACTGCAAGTGAACAGTCGTATCACATAGTTTTAAAGATTATCGAACCCAAAGGACCAAAATCGAACTTATCGTTATCTAATGTTACTATGTAAATCTAAGGATGATGAATTTTCTTGGGTTTAAGGGACAACGAGAAATAAATATTAACGAAAACTGAACTTTAATAGAAATATTTAATAGCGGGAAATCTCTATGTAACTCATCAAACTTCGGGGATTCGATAAATAGTTGGCGTAATCTTAAATGTCAAAATACTCTTCAGCAGAAACTATTGATTTAAAAGACTTTATCTCACACTCTCGTGTTATTGACTTTGACTAAACTCTTAAACCAGAATGCTTTGCTCTCGCTGTCTCATTTGAAATGAAATTAACTTTTGGAAATCAATAAATTCTAATTAATCCTAAAGTGCTCTCGATGTGTTTAGAATTAATGCCTAGTTTCTGCTATCCGGTTAAAATCTCAAACTCTCGTTTTATTGACTATAACCTTGTTTGCTTTTTACTCTCGTGCCAAAACAGTTTTAATTTTAGAATAAGAAACTATAACTAGAAAAATAGTTTAAAAAGATCAACACCAATTATTAATGAATCCCGTCATTATGACTGTCTTTACATACCGATATCAAATGGTTTAGCCAAACATGGGTTTAAACATAAACATGTTATTACAATGATTAAACATAAGACAAAACATGATTTTAAAAAGAACTGAAATTAATTTGTTCTAAGATGAAATCATAAACAATTAGAATAACCAACTAATATGGAACCTGGAAAATAGATTGAAAACTAGAATTAACGTTGATACTTGAATTCCGAAAATGCATGCACGCTTGACAATCAGGTAGATAATTACAATCATAATAAGTTTCTAAAACTAGAATTGCAATAGTCCCCCGATGTGGAAGATCTATCACTTTTACAAGTAAATCTATCTGCTTAAAATTCTAAGAATAAAACTTTGGCTCCAAAATTCCTCCCCAAAATTCCCCCCTGTTACTGAAGACGAAAACTCCAATTTATACTCAAATTCTTCCCTTAAAAATCTGACAGTTGGCGTGAATTTATGATAGTTGGGTTGAACGAGAAAGACGGGGCGTGGAGAGAATCCAGGAGAGAATGGCGAAGTGGCTTCGTGGCAGGTGCCACATGAGAGTGGCAAGTGCCACTCCTTTTCTTCGTGGAAAGCGCCACACTTAAGGTGGTGGGCGCCACACTTAAGGTGATGGGTGTCACCATTTTTGTGCATGGCAGGCACCACACTGAAGATGGTGGGTGCCACCCTTTGTATTTTCTTCGTTTTATTTCTGTTTCCTTTCCTTTTTGCTATTTTTTCTGCTTTGCTTGCACATACACTTCTTATTTGATAAATACATGAAATAAACACAAAATACGAAATAATGATATGGAAAATAGGTAAAACGGCACTAGATAGCAATGCAAGTCAAGTCAAATATACGATATATTTTCGCATTATCAAACTCCCCCATACTTAAACCTTTGTTTGTCCTCAAGCAAATGCTACACATATGAATAAAAGAACTTTGGAAAATTTTATAGCATATAGTATCAAGACTCGTGAAAAACACAATTGCATTCGGATACTCATTTTAGGCTAGAAACTCTACTTCGGTTAAAATTTGCATCAATGAGTACTAACTTCCACACTAAGGATATCGTTGGAATACAAACTCGCAATCGTGCAGTCATAAGTCTCCCTCCTATACAAACCAATCTGAATCATGTCATCATGCTTAAACCTAACTTACTCATCCTTATTTTTATCCTTTTTGCATTCTAGTGCAATCACATTAAGCCTATTATCCTTTCACACTCATAGCAAGATAATCCGTTAGTGACTACGATCTCATTTTTTTTCTTTTTTCTCGCACTTTGGCTCAAATAACAACTAAAGAGGGTTGCACCGTTGGGTTAAATGACCGGGTGAGGGTCACCTAACTTAGAAGGAACAATACTTTTCGTTAATTTGGTCATTATTTTTCTCTTTTAAGCCTGAGATCATACACTTATTTGCATCGAATTCATGCATAGTGTGTGTTTAGGATGGTGTTGACTGCTAGATAAACTGCTTAAGGAATATTAAAGGATAGAATTTAAGGTTATGGCATGACAAGTACTCAAATCGATCTTATACTTGGGAAATTTAAGGTGTTAAAACGATACCAATCTTGTAAAGTTTTTCCAAGTCTCTACAATCCAACCTAAGTTTTATCTATAGCTTAAAATTTTCAAAACATGCACTGTATTTCTAAGTCAAGATTTTCACAAAAGTTTGGTATGGCTCAAGAAAATGGGAGAATCAATAAATAACGGAAACCACGCATAAAGACTGGACAGTGCATGATATTTGACTCAACTAACACTAAAAAATTTAACAAAGGAAATGAAAATAGTTAAATCTACCTAGAAAGCAATAAATAAAAGCGGTAAAGCTTCCTCCCCCACACTTAAATCGAGCATTGTCCCCAATGCAACGACATAAGGTAAGAAAGGAAGGTGGAACTTGGAATGTCTGTTACTGGTGGCCTTGGCCACATGTTCGTCCACGCCCACCATTTCTAGGATGGTGAGGTGGCGTACCCACATATGAGGCATGGTCTTGGAGGTCCTCCACACGTACTATCAAATCTGCCATCTCATTAATCAAACCTGACATGTTATGTTCATTCCTGAAAGCATGATCATGCTGATCATGCTGTATCTGTCGAAGGATTTGCATCATCTCAGTTTGTTGAGCTTCCATGTTTTGAATCCATTGGTCGCGTCGAGCGTCTAATTCGCTACGTCACATCATTTCAACGTAAATGTCATCAAGAATGGCAGGTATATCCTCATTTCATCTTCTGGGCCTACGCCTGGACAATGTACCTGCAACATTTTCAGAAGAAACATGTGTGATGTGTGGGTGTGTGTCAGTTTCAGGAGCAACCTGCTCCACCTGATCATAATCCTCAGCAATGTCCCTGCCAGCAGCTACATTCTTAGAAATGTGCGCGGGGACTGGCAATCATGGTTACTAGGCCTCCTATTAGGATTGGTCCATGGGTTGCTTATGCCATATGATTAAAGTTGGTTATCATAAATGTAGCAGCATTAACGGGACGGGCTTGTGAAGCACAATACATTATGAAGAGCTCATCTTTGGACATGGAGGTTATGTTTTCTTCTTTTCTGAATAGGGTGTGAGCTATGATCTTATGAAAATAACAGATCGCAGGATTACAAATGTTCTCAGAATGCATGACATTTGGCTCAGGATGGTTATTTCCGATAATGCTTCCCCAAAAATAGTTTAGTTCAAGGTTCGTGAGTAGTTCTTCTTGGGTGACGGTAAAGACATCAGAGCCATTTGGGAATCCTAGGAGTTCAGCCATTTCTCTATGGTTATAGCGATAATCAACACCAAGCATCCTAAAAGTGATAAGGCCTCTATTGAATCCAAAACCATGGTTAGGAAAGTAAACAAGGGAGCTCAGGAATTTTAGGGTTAGCCTACGGTAAGAACTAAATCTTCTTTTGACAGCAAAATTATCCCAACCAATATGGTTAAGCAGAAACATAACACTATCTCGGATACCTAGCTTAGTCATGGTAAGTCCATCAGGATAGATAGTTAGTGCCATCTCTCTCTGAGCTAAAGCTTCAAAGCGTCTCCTCTGAGCTCTACCTCTGAAAACAATGTCCATATAGTCTACTTGTTGCATCGTGAAAGTTAGTAGCTAGCTAAAGTTAAGTTATCTTGGGAGTAAGTAGACAATAGTGCTAAGTAAGTAATGGTTAATTATAAAGAAAAGTACCGAGTAACTTTATGAAAGAGATAAAAAAAGAAAAAAAAGAAATAGTAAGGAATAATAATAGAAAAACTAGGATTAATAATTCAAAGTAAAGACTAAGATGCAGGTTGTCTCCCACCAAGTGCTTTGTTTAGTGTCGTAAGCTCGACAAAATTTTAACAAAAGATTAATTTTGGGAATGAGTGGGCATCTTTACAAGCTTTAGACTAGTGGAATAGTCTATGTTGTCAATGCTATGATAATGTTTCAAGCGCTACCCGTTTATGATAAATGGTTCACTAGATTTGCGATTTATTTCTATTGCTCCATTTGGAAAAACTTTGGTAATTTCAAAGGGACCGGACCACCTAGAACGAAGTTTGCTTGGAAAAAGTTTAAGTCGAGAATTAAACAGAAGTACTAAGTCACCCTCATTAAACTCTTTCCTCAATATACGTTTGTCATGCCACTTTTTAGTTCTTTCTTTATCGATCCGGGAATTCTTGTATGTGTCTAATCTAAGTTCTTCCAGTTCATGGATATCTAAAATTCTCTTCTCGTCTGCAGTAGTATAATTTAGATTAAGGTTCCTGACGGCCCAATAAGCTTTATGCCTTAGTTCTAACGGCAAATGACACGATTTTCCATAAACTAGCTTAAATGGTGTGGTTCCTGTCAGGGTCTTATAAGCTGTCCTATATGCCCACAGAGCTTCGTGTAACTTTGAAGATAAATCTTTCCTAGAGGTGGCAACTGTTTCTTCTAAGATTTGCTTAATTTCTCTATTTGAGACCTCTACTTGCCCACTTGTTTGTGGGTGATAGGGTGTTGCTACACGGTGTCGGGCTCCATATTTCAGTAACAGTTTTTCAAAGATCTTTGAAATGAAATTGAAGCCACCATCACTGATGACAAGTCTCGGCACACCGAATCTAGGAAAAATTATATGCTTGAAGAGCCTAATTACTACTCGTGCATCATTTGTTGGAGAGGCTATAGCCTCGATCCATTTCGATACGTAATCAACAATAACGAGTATGTACTTGTTACAAGAAGGAGATGGGAATGATCCCATGAAATCAATTCCCCACTCGTCAAAGACTTCTACTTCCAAAATTCTTTTAAATGGCATTTCGTCGCGTCTAGAGATGTTTCCAGTGCGTTGGCACCGATCGCAATTTATGACTGCGATGTGTATGTCTTTCCACAGAGTGGGCCAAAAGAGGCCAACTTGTAAGGTCTTGGCGCAAGTCTTTGAAGTGCTTGCATGTCCTCCATAGGGAGCATAATGACAATGATAAACTATATTTTCTACTTCATCTTCGGGGACACATCGACGTAAAATACCATTGGCGTCTCTTTTGAAAAGAAGAGGCTCGTCCCAATAATACTGTTTAAGATCAAGGAAGAATTTCTTCTTTTGTTGGTAAGTTAAATCTAGTGGAAGCACTCAAACTGCTAAGTAGTTGACAAAGTCAGCATACCATGGTAGTGTGGTTTTAGTATAAATTTTTTCCATAACTTCATTTGTTTCGGTATCATTATAAGTTAATGTTCATTCAACTATATTACTTTCCAATTGGGCTATGATTCGTTCATAAGGAAAATCATCATTGATAGGCACTCGTTCAGGGTCAATGCCTTCCATTCTCGACAAGTGATCAGCTACGACATTTTCAGTGCCTTTCTTATCTTTGATTTCTAAATCAAACTCTTGTAGGAGTAAAATCTACCTTCGAAGTCTTGGTTTGGCGTCCTTTTTACTTAAGAGGTACCTAATTGCAGCATGATCGATATAGATAATTATTTTTGCTCCTACTAGGTAAGAACAAAATTTATCCAAAGCAAACATGACAACTAAAAGTTCCTTTTCCATGGTGGCGTAGTTCATTTGCGCAGGATCTAAGGTTCTTCTTGCGTAATAGATTGCATGAAGCTTTTTATCCTTTCTTTGTCGTAAGACTATGCCTACGGCATAATCACTAGTGTCACACATGATTTCAAATGGTAATCTCCAATCAGGTGGTTGCATGATAGGTGCGGTGATGAGAGTTGTTTTTAATTGTTCAAACGCTTTTAAGAATTTGTCGTCAAAGATGAATTCAACGTCTTTCATTAATAGGCCAATTAGTGGTTTGGTGATTTGGAGAAATCTTTAATGAATCGTCGGTAAAAACCAGCGTGTCCTAAGAAACTTTGTATTTCTCTTACGATTTTCAGAGGTTGAAGGTTTTCTATAACTTCTATTTTATCTTTGTCAACTTCAATCCCCTTATCAGACACTACGTGTCCAAGTACGATTCCTTGTCGGACCATGAAATGACATTTCTCCCAACTTAACACGAGATTCACTTTTACGCATCTTTCAAGTACCATTTCTAGGTTCGATAAACATCCCTCAAAAATCTGCCCACAAGCAGAGAAATCATCCATAAATACTTCCATGAAGTCGTCTATAAAATTAGCAAAAATTAACATCATGCATCTTTGGAATGTTGCAGGAGCGTTACATAGTCCAAACAACATTCGTCGATAGGCAAATGTACCATAAGGACAAGTGAAGGATGTTTTTTCTTGGTTGTCAGGATGAATAGGGATTTGAAAGAATCCTGAATAACCATCTAAATAGCAGAAGTGAGAATGCTTAGCCAATCGTTCAAGTATTTGATCAATAAAAGGTAAAGGAAAGTGATCCTTTCGAGTGGCTTTGTTCAATTTCCTATAATCAATGCACATTCTGCTTCCAATCACAACTCTTTGTGTTATAGATTCACCTTTTTCGTTCTTAACAACTGTAACACCTCCCTTCTTTGGTACGACATGTACTAGGCCAACCCGTTGACTATCGGATATTGGGTATATAATTTCTGCTTCTAATAGCTTTTACACTTCTCTCTTGACTACATCACTCAGAACGAGATTTATCCTTCTTTGATGTTCTCTAGAGGTCTTACTGTCTTCCTCTAGCATAATGCGATGCATGCATAAAAAAGGACTTATTCCTGTAAGATTTGAGATATTATAGCTTAAAGTAGTTGGATATTTTCTTAAAACACGTAGGAGTTACTCGATTTCTATCTGTCCTAAGTTTGCGTTAACTATTACAGGTCGCTCGAGTTCAGTGTCTAGGAATTCGCACCTTAAATTTTTGGATAGTGTTTTAAGTTCTAATGCTGGTTTCTTCGGGCAAGGCATATGATTGGGTGTCAGTGCTAGACATTCACTTAAACTGTCATCTTGGTATTCCTCACGCCAATTGTCATCTTCAAAAATAGGAGGCATTGGAATTTTCAATATTTCGGAGTATGAAGTTTGTTCATTCTCCATTTCTCTTACACATCCGTCGATGACATCTAGAAGATAACATGTATCGTCTATAGCTAGTGTCTTTAAGAATCGCGTCAAAATAAATTCGACTTTTTCTTCACCAACTTCAAAGGTTAGCTTGCCTTTCTTTACATCTATAATGGCTCCAGTAATAGCTAATAATGGTCTTCCAAATATGATAGGGATATTTGAATCCTCCTTTATGTCCATGATTATGAAATCAGTAGGAATATAGAATTGACCTATGCGCACTGGAACGTTCTCTAGCATACCTACGGGAAATTTAACAGAACGATCAGCTAGTTGTACAGACATCTTAGTTGGTCTCAACTCTCCCATTTTAAGCCTTTCACATATGGACAAGGGCATTAAGCTAATATTGGCTCCTAAGTCGCATAGAGCTTTGTCTACGACAAACTTTCCGATTATCCAGGGTATGGAGAAACTCCATGGGTCTTTCAGCTTATGAGGCATATTATTTTGAATTATAGCGCTACACTCAGCAGTAAGTGTAACAGTTTCATTATCCTCGATCTTCTTCTTGTTAGATAATGTCTCCTTAAGAAACTTAGCGTATGAGGGCATTTGAGTGATAACTTCTGTAAAAGGTATTGTGATATTCAATTGTTTCAGAAGCTCTACAAATTTCTTGAATTTCCATACACTTTTGGATTTAGCAAATCTTTGAGGATATGGGATAGGAGGTTTATATGGTGGTGGAGGTACATATGGTTCTTCTTTCTCTATGGCCTCTTCACTTTTAGTTTTCTTTAGTTTGTTTTCCTTCTCAGTTATTTTACCAGGGTCTTGGTGCATGGCTGGATTTTGAAGTCTAGGGTCGGTTGGCCCGTCTAGTTTTGTCTCACTTCATAGTGTAATAGCATTTGCATGAACTTTAGGGTTTGGTTATGGCTGTCCAGAAAATGTACCTTTAGGGGCAACAGTAGGTGCTTGTTGTTGTGCCACTTGCGAAATTTTTGTTTCTAACATTTGGTTATGGGTGACTAAAGCGTATACTTTGTTTGCTAATTGCTTAATTTGCTCACTAGTGTGTATGTTTTGATTTAGGAAATCCTTATTTGTTTGGGCCTGGGTAGCTATGAAGTTTTCCATCATTATTTCAAGGTTTGACTTCCTAGGAGCATTTGGAGCATTTGTGGCACCTTATCATATCCTGGTGGTACAGCAGGTGCTTGGCTAGGTGCATTCGATGGGTTATTGGTTTTGTACGAAAAGTTTGGATGGTTATTCCAACCTGGGCTATAGGTGTTTGAGTAAGGGTTTCCTTGAGCATAATTCACTTGGTATGTGGAGATTCCTGCCAAAAGTTGACATTCTGGGGTAGCATGCCTAGGAACTCCGCATAACTCGCAGTTTGGAGCTATGGCAGCCACGGTGGTTATGGGTGTTATGGTCAGGTTTTCTATCTTTTCGGTGAGAGCATCTACTTTAATATTGACATGGTCAAGACTGCTTATTTTATACATACCGCCTTTCGTTGGAGGTTTCTCTACGGAGTTTCTTTCACTTCCCCACTGATAGTGATTTTGGGCCATACTTTTAATAAGTTGATAAGCCTTATTGTAAGGTTTATCCATCAGTGCGCCACCCGCCGCGGCGTCTATTGTCAATCTTGTGTTGTACAAGAGACCATTGTAAAAGGTATGAATTATCAACCACTCTTCAAGACTGTGAAGTGGACAAAGCCTCATCATGTCCTTGTATCTCTCCCATGTTCGAAAAGAGATTCGTTGACTTTTTGTTTAAACCACTTTATTTGGGCTCTTAGCATAGTCATCTTACTAGGTGGGAAATATCGTGCTAAGAAAACTTTCTTCAACTTGTTCCACGTAGTGACAGAGTTGGATGGTAGAGACTGGAGCCAAGCTCTAGCTCTATCTCTTAATGAGAAAGGGAAAAGACGTAGTCTTATTTCTTCGGGGCTGACACCATTTGCTTTCACTATGTCCGCGTATTGCAAAAACACTGACA